>NC_063188.1:90266638-90592707 GCF_023159225.1 Perognathus longimembris pacificus | reverse complement strand
GCAGTTTTTGAGCTGTGGCCGGAAGCCCCGAAGGCAATGCAAGTCCAATCAGACACCACCCAACTCGTGCACTTCTCAGAACCCTCCAGCGTTGAAGGAGGCTGGTAGGGATCTTTGGGAAGCAGTGGATCTCAAATGACCTATTTTAAATTATTTTAAAGCTAGAATGGGTTAACTGCTAAGACTTCTGACTGTAGACATTTGATGGCTAGATACTTTGTTTGGTCACATCCAGATTTTCATGCTGTAGCATGTGAATTTTAGAATTACTATTCAATAGTGCAAACACAAAATTATGAGTCCTGTACAGATTATTTAAGGAATTTTCAGTTAATTTTATGACCTTTGGTTTCTTCACCTCCATATCTCTACAAATTAACATGGGAAGCTATCAAATGCATAGGCCATACTTCCTATGAATCAGGGCAACTCAGATTCAATAGAATGACATTGATTTAGAAACCATTTTCACAATTCTATAGAAAATGATCACTTATTACCTCATACTAAAATTAAAATACAACTAAGGATTCCCCTTATCTCCTTTAAATATTTTCTATTCCCACAAGCAGCCCCTGAGAAAAATCCTGTGAAACAAAATAAAAGTATTTAAATGAGTCAAAGTGACAGCTAATAGACCCAAACAAGTGGAGTCCATCTGTACACAGGACCAAATATAACTTTATGTCTGACACATTCCCACTACTTAGCCCTCTTGAAAAGACAAAGACAATTTATTGGTTTCAGTCCAAGAAATGGGTGTTAAGCTCTCTAACTTCTCTCTTTTTTCCCTCCAATCTATTTTTACAACTATTTATGTAATTAGTCCATATGAGTCCTGTTTAACAGTCTGTATCCCCAGAACCCTTCCTTCCTTCTTGGTTGTTTATGGCCAAGTTAACATTCTATTTTAATTTTAACTTTAAGTATTGAGGTAATTAATCATTGTGGCTGCTACAAATGAGAGAAAATTAAAGTGACTCTTGAATATGTAAGTGAATTTTACTAGGAAAACTCAACAAAATGTTAGATTTTCCACTTTCAATTGTACATGGGTACAATTATTGGTGTAATATTTCAAGAAGAGAAACATAGTTCCCAAAAAATGCATTCTTCATATGTTGAAATCTACAAATGAGTGTCTTCATAATACAGCAAAATTTACAGGTTATATTATGAATTGTCCTATTATTTTTTTCCTTCTATGCTATACTATGTTTTTTACTCACAACATGAATTATTTTTGTTTTTTATTAATTCTACTCTACGTTTTCCCTCCATCTTGTCAGTATTCACTCTCACCTAGCCCCACATACTTTGGCTAGCTCTCCTAACTTCTGTTCTTAGCTCTCGTCTATAGTATAATCTTTATGTTTGCGTCTAACATTACTAACAATGCTATGTAAAAATTCTGTGCCATAATGGTTTGCATGATGGTGCAAAGAGATTCATCTTTGCACAATTCAATATTGTAGGTGACAAGCCAGAACAATACAGTATATGTTAGTGTTCTTTCAGTATACTTTCTACATCAAATTTATATTATGCTCTTAAACACTGTATTATGAGCATTCTACCATTTGGTACTATTGAGTCTTGTGTGATTGATATTATGACATGAAAAATAAAATTCAGTAAAATACTATCAGACTTAATATTAAGTTAAAAATGGATTTGAGAGGGAAAGAGTGACATGGTTCTATAGTCCTGTACATCACCTCCTCAATAACAAAAAATATATATTTTTTAAAAAGCTGGTTTGAGAGCCAAATTTCATCAGAAGGAGTAAGGTTAAAAAGTTTCAGTAATCGCTGGGGGCTAGGGCCTCATGCCTATAATCTGAGCTACTCAGGAGGCTGAGGCAGTTTAAAGCCAGCCAGAGCAGGAAAGTTTGAAACTCTTATCTCCAATTAACTACCAGAAAACCAGAAGTAGCACTGTAGCTCAAATTGGTAGAGCCCTGGTCTTGAGCTAAAAGAACTCAGGGACAGCACCCAGGCCCCATGACCTACAATTTTTTTTTCAGAACAGTACACATTGTTAGAGCTCAAAATTGAGGTCACCAACTGGCTAAGGAACTCTGAAGTGTCGATAATATGCTACATGAGGTGCAAGTTTTTCACAAGCACTTCATTCTGACCCTATGAGTGGAGCTTGCTAGGAATCCTTGCTATAGGTAACAAAAGAAGTTTCAGAATGTAATGTTAGATTAGAAGGCTTACATCCCAGTTCTATCACTTACTAAATCTGCATTTCAGTTTTCTCATTTGTAAAACACGAATGCCAAAACATATTTTCCATTAAAAATGTTTTAAAAGCACTGAATGCGGTAACAGACACATAGTGTTTACAAATTGAAAAACAACCCTAGTGAATCTTGAAATCCAGTTAAAGAAATTATTTTACTGTATAGAATGTAGTGGCTCTCTGCAGTCTAAAACTTTAAATCACTTACTACATATGTCTGAAGATTTCTTCCTTTAACAGGATTGAAGCAGGAGAAATCAATCAAAGGAAAAAAAAGAGATGATAAACTTGATTCTGGCCACCTGTTCAAATTGTACTACAGTATAGTGAATCTTTATAAGAGAAATCACTTTTAATGTCTTCTATGTGGTTTTAGCAAAAGCAGTTTATTATTGTCTGAGTGTATACCATGAAAACAAAGAATGGGTGGTGGGAAAGTAATACTTCTACATCTTGGTTACAAGATGAGTTTTCCTTAGAAAATATGAGAATATTAATTTCCGATCAGTCTTAATCACTGTCTCGTGTGTTTTATATGGACAGAATTATAGGAAAAATATAATCATAAATACAATTTGCATACCTATTTACATATACATATATAAATATATAAACACATATATACATCTATTCATATATATGTGCTTTCATATCTTGCAATTGCCTATAATTAACAAATTGCTATATTAGTAATGAAACTGATCTGATACTTCTTGATTTATGTAGAGAAATAAGAACCAGGGTGCTGCCTAGAATTAGAGAACTGGATTTCAGAACCAGGAGCAAGAGACCTAGTTTCATGCTAGACTAATATTTTAGAATTCTGAACAATGACAAAAGTGGAGTAATACTCTAAAAATTAAATGGTAAAACTTGAGGGAAGTTCAAGCATATGCTATTGAATTTAGCTGCTACAAATTCTCTATGTACTTGTAGCTCTCCATTTTTGTGTTAACAGCATGTTCATAAAAACTTCCAGAAGACAAGGGCATCAAGAAATTAAGTGAGGGGTTGGGAATATGGCTTAGTGGTAAAGTGCTCGCCTCGTATACATGAACCCCTGGGTTCAATTCCTCAGCACAACATATATAGAAAAAGCCGGAAGTGGTGCTGTGGCTCAAGTGGTAGAGTGCTAGCTTTGAGCAAAAAGAAGCCAGGGACAAGCCCCAGGACTGTCTGGCAAAACAAAAAAAGAAATTAAGTGAGGCTATCTCCAACTTAAAATCTTCCCCAACATATGAGTCTGTTTTGGTTTGTTCTCATAGGGATCTCACCCTAGCTTGGTGTAGTCACAGGAACTCATGTTTTCTTCCCATTCTGACATTGACAGCCTCTCACTCCCTGTTCCCAGTGGGATCTTCATCCTCAGTATTCACCAGCAGTCTCTTCCTTTATATGTGCTAATTCTTGTGTTTTTGTTTTGACTAGTGGATGAAGGTGTAAAGAAAGTAAGAACACTATAAGCCAAAGATGACATAAATGCTCTGCTGTTGTACTAATTGGGGACTTCCCTTTTCTATTTCCCATTGAAGTATCCACTCTTACAATGATCTGAAATAAAAGTTAGGAGGATTAACAAAAAAAAAGAGGGAAGCAGATATATGTAAGAGTAGGAAACATGCCTTTACATAGCTGACATTCCAGCCTCCCTTCCTAAAATATGACTTGTCTTTTCTATAGCCTGGTTTTCCCTGCTCACTTCAGTCTAGATTCACTTTTACCTCATTCAAGAAGTCTATGTTTCTCCATGTTTTTTCGCTCATTTGTAATAATTAGTATATGTTTAGGATAGCCCTAGCAGAGGATCACAATAGCTCAATAGCTATGTACATATGACCATATGAAATGATGCTAATCAAGATGAACTCTAAGATATGGAAACAAGAATTCTTATTGTTTTTTTCTCTTGTATTATTTGAAGTTCTTCCTTTTTTTTTCTTTCATTTTTTTCCTTTGGTTTATCCCCTGTTGTCATTGTTTCTTATTTTGGAATCCTGTGTCTTGTATATACACTTATCTGATCTGGGGAAGGGAAGGGGAACAACAAAATGGTAAGACAAATGATAAAAGGTGAACGAATGCAATAATAATACTCACAGAACAATATTTTGGAAATAAACTTTACAACTTGGGAGGGAGGAGGGAAATGGGAAGGGAGGAAAAGTGGCAGAAAATGAGGAATAATACTTTGACAAGAAATGTACTCATTACCTTACTTATATAACTGTAACTCCTCTGTTCATCACCTTTACAATAAAGTAAAATATTTTTTAAAACCCTATGTTCATTTCTCTATGTACTTGCCTCTGTTTTACTGGAATTTAATCTCAGTCATGCCCTCACATATACTTTTTTTTCCAATTAATCTGCCATGAATAATAAGGTTGGTAAAACTCAAAGTGATAAAAAGTACCCTTAGGAAATGTATATTTATAACATAAATTCCCTTGCTACATTATATGACTACATGAGGAAGGCTGAGTTTTTTGAAATGATGATATAAATGATTACATAAAAATGCATGAAATTATTACTATAATCATCATTTTTGCTTTTAAGTGTAGATAGGTATAAGAAATACCAGGTGTCCATATATTTAGCTAACCAGACTTGCATAGCTTCACATGTTAGGATATAGAAAGTTCTAGAGGCATTTCTGAATTTAGCTCAAAATTATCTAGGCTATTTCTACAGTATACTTTAAACCAAGAGTCAACACAAGAATTCATAAATGCTGAACATTATAAAACCTAGAACTTCATAGCCTATTCAAATCAGTTATGTGTCATGAACTTTTCCATCTGTTATCAATTATAGACTTAGTGATTATAATCATGTAACACATTTTCATGACATGCTTTTTCTAGTGTACTGAACTAATATGACAGATATAAAAACATATAAATTATAGTTTTATGTTTTAGAACTTTGTAATCTAGTTACAAGAGACAGCATATAGTCAAATAAACTCAAAGATGAATGCCATGGGAATAAATCAGATAATGTATAGTATGAGTTTAGAGTCTTATGTTCAAAAAAGTTTAAATCAAGGTGATAACATTTCAGCTGATGTTGAAATAAGCTTTTACTTGGCAGAAAATTGAAAAGGTAATTATAATAATACTAACAACTGACAGCAATTTTAATAATAACACAAAAGCAATCATCAAGATGGCTTTCATTTTCTGGAGCACGCTATATAGTGCAAGTTATTTTTAACCTCTACCTACCTCATTTCATTTGATATTCTAAAGAATCTCAAAGAACTATTTCTGCATTTACTTGAAAGATGAGGAAGTTTGAACTTAGGGATCAATTGCAGAGAAAATATTTGGAAAAATTATGCTTTAAAAGGCAGTTGTTAGGCCAGGTGTGATAGCACATACCTGTAATCTAGCACTCAGAAGGCAAAGAGAAGAGGACAGAAAATTCAAGGTCAGTCTCAGATATATAGTAAGTTTGCGACCAGTCTAGGCTATATCATGCAACCCTGTCTCAAACAATGAAGTAAATGAAAGAAGGAAGGAAGAAAAGGAGGGAGGAAGGAAGGAAGGAAGGAAGGAAGGAAGGAAGGAAGGAAGGAAGGAAGACAGTCAAATTAGGCTACTTATGTATCAGGTAAGCACATGTAATGTTTGCCTACTATTTCTTGGAATCATTCATTGATCTTTCCTGTCTCTATTTTCTATCTTATAGTAACAGACTAATATAGTCATCTTATTTTTCACTAGATTCAGTTGATTCAGGCCACTGACAGGATATAACAAGTTAGGAAGAATCAAAGAGATTTCTTTCCCTTTGGTCCCTACTTTGGGTTGTTTCTACAGCAACATCTACCATGTAACTACCATGACTCCAGCACTCAAAAGAAATGATTGCTATGGGCCAATATTGATCAAGTAAACTGACACTAAGCTCCTGTACATTGTTCCTTGATTTTGTCTTACAAGGATAGTGGTAGGAGTCAATTCCTGTTAGTGTTCATTGCTCCATTAATTTGCTGTATTTCTTTACTTCATAGCAGTTTCACAAATATTACCAGTTCCCTGTACTGAATTCCTTACTTTTAAAGACTTGAATTTCCTGATACAAATTTACAGCAGGAATAAATCATTTTCTGAGTAAATGATCAGAGAATTTCTCATTTCTGAAATTCTGATTTGTTTTATTTTTATTGCTAAGTACATACTATACAATAAAATGTCAACATATATTAAAATTATATAAATTAAGTGGACAAGAATCTGTAATTGGGGGCATGTTATTAAAATTTATAAAGCCAATCCAGTAGTTTTACTGGAAAGGGGCATAGGATTTTGAGAATAAACTTGGATAATGCAGGATTGTGGAGGAATTTGAGGGGTAGCCTTTATTTAACACTATAGATAAAATACGGAGTGATTGAAACTTTAAAACCATTTTATATATAGGATAAAAAGGAATTATCTGAAATAGTTTAAAGTTGGAGAAGAAATGATATCAACAAAAACTTGCACAGATGGAATGGAACAGTAAAAGAAGACTTTGTACATGACTACAGAATTAGGAGTAAAGTGAAAATGAACTAAATTTTGCCAAAAAACAAAAGATTGGAGAGATCTTAAGTGCCAGAGAAAGCTAATGAAAGTGTTGGAATATGTTAAGGGGTAGATGGTTACTAAGAGTAAGCCATCTGTGTCTGCAAATTGGTACTTGGGAAGTTAAGCTCCTATCCTCCCCACAGGAAATAAGAGACAGGGATGGATAGTGTTCTTTCTGATAATTATAATTCAAAGGAATGCCTCCGCATCCTTGCAATTGAGAAAGATATCCTAGGTTATAATAGCGATTAAGAAGATGGAAGAGGGATTTACATCGCAAAAGGGTAGAGGAAGAATTTACAATTGCAAATTTTGCAAAGGAAATGCTTGAATTAACTGGAGATGGATGTGCCTATGCGACAGAAGCCTGATTGTAGTTTGAAGTGAGGAGAACTTTAAAATAATCTTGTACGATGACTAAAATTAGGGAAACCAGTAGGAAGAATAACTGACAATGGCATAATCTGGGGGAAAATCACCGATATAATACAGAGGAAAATATATAGGACAAAAAGGAACTATCTGTGGGTTAAATAGATTAGGAAGAGTGACAAATGGTAGTTAAAAGGTAAACCCATCTACTATTCTAAGACATATGTGACTTTAATAGAGGACATATGTAAAAATAGTACTCATTGGTTTAGTAAGAGCCAACTGGATATGTTCCTCAATTACAAAAAAAAATACTCTGTCTATTAAAGCTACAAAGTCCTAACAAATCTCCAACAACATTTATTATCTGTATTTCTGTCTGTAGAATAAAGAACTGCTTCAACTTATTTACAATCTCTATGAGTTTTTAAACTATACCTTGTATACAAGCAACAAAAGGTTAAAATCACTAAACATGGAAGTGAAAAACTTATTTTTCTCTTACTCAAAAAGGGTGACATTTTCTTATACTATGGAAAGCTGTTTTCATATATTTATCTAATTTAGTTCTCCAAAAACTATGAGGCATAAGGGAGATTCTATTGACCAAATTCTATAGGTGAAAGTATAAGATAATACAGCAACTAATTACAAAATTGCATTGAGTCTAGGTCTGTTGAACTACAAATTCCAAATTCAAACACTATTTGCAGGCACATGCACTTACAGCTGGTCCTGAGACTTGAATTCTGAGCCTGGGCGCTGTTCCTAAGCCCTTTATTTTACCACTTGAGCCACTTTTCCACTTATACATTTTTGGGTGCTTAACTGGAGATAAGAGTCTCATAAAGATGTGGCACATTTACGCAATGGAATTCTATGCTTTCATCAGAAAGAATGGCATTGCCCTATTGGTACAGAAATAGAAAGACTTGGAAAAAATTATATTAAGTGGAGTAAGCCAGACCCAGATAAACACAGGCTACATGGTTTTCCATCCTTTGTAATAACTAGAATATGCCTGTGATATTCTTCGCAGATGATCATAATACCGCAATAGGTAGGTGCATATGACCATATAAAATGAAGCTTATCAAAATTAACTTTAAGAAATTGAAACAAGCACTTTTTTAGTGTACTGTTGGTAGTTATTTTTGTATTCTCCCCCGCCCCCAATCCCGCCTTTGATTTATTCCCAGTTGTCACTGTTTTTCATTTCTCTACGCTTTGTCATGTATATATGTTGTCTGACTGGGGGAAGGGAAGGGGAATAACAGAAGTGCTACAGAGGGGGAACCAATGCAACAGTGATACTCAAGAGACACTATGTTTGGGGGTTTTGTTTTGTTTATGTTTTCTATTTTTATTTTTTTTGCCATTCCTGAGGCTTGCACTCAGGGCCTGAGCACTGTCCCCGGATTCTTTTTCCTCAAGGCTAGCACTCTACATCTTGAGCCACAGCGCCACTTCTGGATTTATTCTGTTTATGTGGTGCTGAGGAATCGAACCCAGGCCTTCATGCATATGAGAGAAGCACTCTACCACTAGGCCATATTCCCAACCCCTATGTTGGAAATTAACTTTACAACTTGGAGGAGAGGGAGAAAATGAAGGAGGGGTAAACCTGTTCAAGGTTAACCAATGCAACAGCAATACTTACAAGACAATATATTGCAAACTAATGGTACAATGGAGTGGGGAGGGGATTGGAGAGGAGGGAAGGTGGGAGAAAAACGAGGGAGGAGATAAGTTTGACAATAAATATATATACTCACTATCTCACATATATAACTGTAGCCCCTCTGTACATCACCTTGACAATATTTTTAATGTACTCATCACCTTACATATGTAATTGTAACAACTCTGCATATTCCTTTTACAAATAAATAAATAAATAAATAAATAAATAGATTCTTATAAGGGCTTTCCTGCCTGGACTGGTTTTAAATCATGATTCTTATATCTCAGCCTCCTGAGTAGATAGGATTACAGGCATGAGCCACCACTGCCCAGCCCAAACATTATTTATCAAAGCAAGGTACTTTCGATAAGTAGACTTCATTAAGCATGGAAATTATACGTTCATAAACTCATGAGGTTTCCTGATCTGCAAGCTTTGTCAAGTTCTCGGCTAGATTCTATAGAGCCCTCAACTCTGCTAATATGCCAAATGACATGTGACCTCTTTACAAATAATATTTGCAGAACTACACGGACTTCAAGTGGTGGCATTTTTTCAAGGATTAACTATTACAGCTATTCTTTAAAATTAACTTTAGTTAGTCCATGCTTTGTGGAGGCAACATTTACATTTTCATGCAATTATTTTCAATGACTGAAACTTGTTTGCCCTCTTGAGGCTATTCCCACATCTGACTAGTATGTCCTAATTCAGAAAAAAATTTCTGTATTAACAATTTCAAAAGTCTTTCTAAATATTTGGACATTGTATACACATATTATACTTAATTCTCAAAAAGTTTGGGTTCAAAATATTCCCAGTATTAAAATGACTGAATTTAACACAGAATGTTAAGAATTTTCCCACCTTCCTCCCTCGCAAAATGACCACCATCTTTTCATTTTTACCATTGAAAATCTACTCTAGGGTTGATAGGGATATTTTTTCCATCCTTGTTAGGAGAACACAATTGATTAGCTAAAAGTATGTATGTATGTGTATGTATGCATGTATGCATGTGCATTTATGCATATATGTATGTATATACATATATGTACACATATATGTGTATATGTGTATATATACATATATATATATCAAAGCTCATTATGTAATTTTATGGGCTCAATACCAAAATCTAGTTTTAAGTGAAGATACTTATCTCTAAATTTGAAGACTATTTAAATTTTTCTAACAGCAAATCAGAGCTTACATATATCATTATCAATAGTACAGACAAGCAATTGATTTGCTTGTTGAAGGTACATTATCATAGTGAAATTTATAAAGGCAGAGTGTACCAGCAAATGACTCAGTTCTAACTATTCCATGTAAGTAAGCAGTTATAAATTTTCATTGTAAAGATGATATAAACTTATCATTAACTAAATAAATTAAGTTTCTAAGAAATTGAGCCATTATGCTAAGTATGTCACACAACCATTGTTGCAAAAATGTCTTGAAATACGGGGTTGGAGGCATGGCACAGGTGGTAGAACAATAGCCAATAAGCAAAAGTGTCAGATACCAAGTTTGAGTCCCAATCTTTGACAAAAAAAGAAATATAAAGATGCTATTGAGGTCCCTCTGATCTCCCTAGAACAGTACACACTTTCTCACAAATGTCTTACTAAGTGTTTAGGTGCAGTGTTTAGAAACCTAAAATGTTTAGTAACATAGATATATCATGATAATTATATGGTTTCTCTATGTTTTCTGCTTATTATTTTCTCTTATTTCCATTATTGGATTATCAAGTGTTCTACTCAGTAGCATGTATACTGTCAGGTACCCAATAAATACTTTCTAATTGCTTCATCATATCCTTCTTTTTTTCCCTGTTCTGGGGCTTGGACTCAGGGCCTAAGCAATGTCTTTGTCTTCTTTTTGCTCCAGGCTAGCACTCTACCTCTTGAGTCACAGAAACACTTCCAGCTTTTTCTGTTTACATGGTACTGAGGAATCAAACCCAGGGCTTTCTGTGTGCTAGGCAAGCACTCTACCGCTAAACCACATTCCCAGCCTTGCTTTGTCATATCCTTCTTCACCCCTTGATACTCAACAGTAGACAATTTAGTGAGGCAAAGGTTTGTTTTTTATCAACATATGAATACTTTCATGAAATTAAGAGAGAATGGAGAAACAGGAAGAAGAAACATAATGAAGACAGAATTTTCTTTGTGAGTTTTTCTGAGACAAAATTATAGACATCAAGCACAGGAAGCAGGAAAATTCAAATTCATGTATTGATTCACCAGTTCCAATCATATGTAGTTACTTGAATAAAATGAGAAGGTTAAAGAGCTAGCTAGGAGGGCTGAGAATATGGCTTAGTGGTAGAGTGTTTGCTTTGCATGCTTCATGAAGCCCCGGGTTCAATTCCTCAGCACCACATAAACAGAAAAAGCCAGCAGTGGCGCTGTGGCTCAAGTGACAGAGTGTTAGCATTGAGCAAAAAGAAGCCAAGAGTCTAAGCCCCAGGACTGACAAAAAAAAAAGAAAGAAAAAAGAAAAAAATAGCTAGAAAATGAATTAGATGAGACTGATGAATTAGATGGATAGGCTATAGTAGATGATGACAGAAGATGACATCAGGGTTATTAATAAGCTTCTAGTTTATATAACTGGATAGATTGTGCCATCATAAACTAGGATAAGCAAAAAGCAATAAGAGATCATAGAGATCGAGTATGCTGAATTTCATGTATATATGAAATAAGTACGCTAAAATATTAAAAAGCAATCAGCGATACAGAATTCAGATTAGAGGCTTCAACAATATACATATCTAGAATTCACAAGTGGCATTTGAGACTGTGAGTCTTTATGAACTCAACTTTTGAGTCTTACAGTGAAGACTTTTAACACTTAATATCTAGTAGTAGGAGATTTTTTTCAAAGAGGAGAACAAGGAACACTGAGGAGCTTGGGAAAAAATCAAGGTTCAAAAAAAATAAGCAAGTCTTATTTATAAGTCAAGTAGCTAGAAGATAAAATCTGTCCATAGCAACTATGAACTTGATAATAATTATATACTGCTTTTTATTGAAGTTGTAAAAGTTGAATTCTATTATGAGCTAGCTAAAAGTGCAGACATGATGTGAATATACTTCATATAGGCAAATATATTTTAAAATATACACAACATACATCTTAAAAACAGGTTTGAAGAATAGAGGAGAATAAAATAATAATAACAGACCCTATGTAGAGAAATGGGAGTTATATTTCATAATTCTCTTTGTTTTTTTCTACTTATCTTATCTTTGTCATTGTGTTTCCCAAAATAATGGAACATAGTTGAATGTTTAAATGTTGATAGGAAATTCTGATGAGAGAAAGATATTGGATGATAAAGGATTCTGGGAGAGTAGAAGGATATGTAATCTAAATCTAATGTAAGGAAATGTCTCTGTTCTGCTAAATGATGAAAGGAGATAAACATTGGAGCAGATATAGTTAGATATATTGTATTCATTAACAGGAAAGATCCTGCCTAATGTCTTTTTTTTCTGGTGAATTAAGAGATTATCTCCTGCCAACACAATGAACAGTGGGGATAGGAGCAGTTAAAGATAGTTCAGAACAATAGGAAAACATTGTAAAGACAATTAGCAAATTGGCTGAAGTGGTACATGAGCTGCTTAGTAAGTGCCATTTTGGAGTTCAAACCCCAATACCACACAAAAAAACATAGTGAGAAAAAGAGAGATGGAGACACAGAGAGACAGAGAGAGAGAGATGAAGAAAAGCATATTGTAAAGAGAGCAAGAATGATTAGTCTAGATTAATGTAGTATAATTACAGATTGATACTGGAAACTTTGAGATCAGGGATCAAAGACTTTTAAAGGCAACAATTACACTGAACATGGCAGGTTATTGCTCCTGGCATAGCATAGCATTCAGTTTTCCCACACCAAAAACTTCTTCTCCCACTTCCATTGCCTATTTGCATTTTCCTTCTCCTAAAATGAGAACTTTGGTTCCCAATGCTTGCAAAGTTGCTATTGTTTTCTATTTTACAATATATATGATGTAATTTAGAATTACTGCCTTATGATTATCATCAATGACCTAGTAAGTAAAAAGTTCATGATATAGTTTCTACAATATAAATATGTATTTGTGACATACATCAAAGGTGTTTGGAGTTTGAATACTGCACTAAGTATATATTTAAATGAAGTCTTGTTTACAATTATTATTGGCAATAATACGGTTATAAGCTACTTGAAGTCAATATTAGATTTTTTTAACTTTCTTGTTGGTTTTAATGGACTTTGAACTTAAAAAAATTTCTACACTTCAGTAGTCAAATGAGTGAAACAGAATTATGTATGTAAACCAGTAACATTTGTTTTAACTATCAGGTATTATGTGGTATCCAAATATATATGCTCTATATTCATATAGCTAGTCGGTCAGTAGGCTTGTTTGTTGATACCAGCACCACTGTAAATGTGAGTAATGTGTTGTTCTCAGATGTCATGATGGCTGCAGGATCTGAAGGTGAGAGTAATTTTTTCGCTCCATTACAATCTTATGAGACTACAGTCTCTTTATGTATGGTCCATTATTGATTGAAGCATATAAGTGCCCTATATATGGTCCATTTTATACTGAAAGCTGAGGGGGTGGTAATAAATAACCTGAAAACAGTAGTTTGGGTCATAAATGTTTGGGTATCAAGAAAAGACATTAGAATCAAAATTTCTTGAGGTATAAACACATTTTTGAAATAATGGATGTTAGAATCTAAAAGAATAAATAAGGAAAGAAAGGTCATATTAGTACAAAAAAAAGTAATTCCTTATTCTGACTTTTTGTGCCAGTCTGGGGCTTGAACACAGAGCCTGGCACTGTCCTTGAGCTTTTTCTTTACTCAAGAATAGCACTCTAATACTTGAGACAGCTTCACTTATAGCTTTTTAGTGAATAACTGGAGATAAAAGTCTCACAGATTTCCCTGCGCAGGCTGGCTTTAAACCATGATCTTCAGATCTCAGCCTCCTGAGTAAGATTACAGGTGTGCATCATCAGTGCCTGGCTCCAATTTTTATTAAGGAGAAAAGACTCCTGTAAATTGATTATCCCAACAACCCTTCATAATTAGCTTTTTACTAGGTCTGACCTAACGAAAGCACCGGTGAAAGACTGGAAAATTCAGACTGCCTTTCTCTTCTGGATGGAATCTACAACTGAGCCTTTGTTCTTTTCATGGCTCCAATTTCTGTTAAGAGGTCTTTTACATCTAAGTTTATAGCACCCAGAGGGAGCTGGTATTTCATTACAATTCTGCTTGGGAAAATCCCTCTTGCCCAGGTCTACATTATCCCCTATCTTTGTTTTGACTCTTTAGCTTTACCAACTTTTGAATCAAGATTTTTTAGTATATTAAAATTTTAACTCTAAACTTCCAGAAACCGGCTTTATTACCTGTTTGTATAGTCCCAGGAACTAGACTTTCAAGATGGGACTTTGAAATTAGGTTATTCATCTTTTGGAGTTTGACTGTAGCAATGACCTCTTTACTAATAAGTGAAAATGACAAAGGCTTCTTCAAATCAATGATAACATGATTATTTTGATTATCACCAGCATTTATTTAGGATAAATTGCCAGCTGAAGACAGTACTTTGGGAGGTCAAGTGGCAGGAACATTTATTCATTATGGTAGTAATAACTATAAGCACTAGGGGATGCATTAGCTGCTTCTGATAACACCAAGAGAGCTTACAAATGAAAATGATAAGTCAATGTTTGACACTCTTAGTTCAGTGCATGAAAAGAGACATAGATAGCTCTCTAAGGGCCTTCAACATTTCTCATTATAATAGAGGAGATATGAATGAGGATTCAGCTTCAAATTTAAAATTGTACAGGTTAAAATACAAGTTTAAATAACATTAAACTGAATTAAAATACAAATTCATTGTATATCTGAACTGCATCCCCTAGGGACTGATCATAAAGAACTGGGTGTTGAAGATTTAGGATAGGAGCAAGTAGGCAGGTTCAAATTAGTATGAAAACTTAGGGGAGGAATCCAATGGTGTAACTCCTCAGAACAACTACTGTTGAACAAAAGAAATACCAGGAAGCAGAAACATATTTTGGGGTTTGGGAGATCTAGATGGGAAGGCACACGAATGGAGGGAGGAAGGGTGAGCAAATGTAGTCATTTTATTCAATGTACATTAAATAAAAATGAACTAAAATTAACCCAATTTCCCCTAAAGTCTCATTGCTAGTGGAAGCAAAATTTCTACACCACCAATCTGGAGAAATGAAGGATCCTTCTGAAGACCTCTGTTGGAAATAGTCATGTACTACATAATGATATTTCTGTCAATGACTGACTTCAATGACAGTGGCCCTGAGATGAAAAATCCTACCACCTACTAATATCATAGCTACCGTGATTTCATAGCACAATACATTATTTGTAGTAAGAAAACATATTTCCAAACAGATGAAACTATAGCCCATATTATTATGTAGGTAACTCCTAACAATAATAAGCAACTCTTACTGGTTCATGAATTTGCCATCCCTATTTTTATAATTATTTTTATCTACTCCTAGTTTTAAATGAAATTGTTATTGTAAAACAATGTGTTGTATCATGCCTTATGCCTTCAGGAGTTTCATATATATCATATTTACTGAGTCTTTCATTGAATCAATAAACCACATTAAGTAAATGAGCTATAGCGTCTAGGTTTATGTAAATACAATGGAGTGTTCAGAAAGAGATTGCCTAATAATGCATTTACCAGAAAGTATCCCAGTCATTAAGTAACACCAACTGAATTTTCAAGAGATTCCCTAATTTGCTCAAGATCCATTAATATAAGCACTCATTACTTCAAGAGTAGAATATAGAAATTACTGTGTAAACCAAAAGATATGTGTTATCTTGTTAATTTATATCTATTTTGTATGGGGAATTGGTTTTGGTTTTAAGGAAGATGGAATATAAGGTTGGAAGGTTCTGAGTTCATGGGGAATTTCAGTGATATTTTAGATTTAAAATATTACCTTTAAAATGGAAATGACAAAAATTGGTATCTTTGGCTGGAAGAAATGTAGATTGAATAGTCATCAATATGCCATGAAAGAGAACTATTAGAATGTCCTTGAAAAATAAATAGGAAGGAATCTAGGTATTTAAGAAAATGGGAATATCAGTGTAGATTAATTACATACAACAATTACATAGCATAGTTATATCCCCTGAAAGGTCACAGATGACAGTCTTCTTTTGAAAAACAATGTTATTCCTTGATGGACGGACTAAAAGAATACTTAAAAACCTCTATAATGTCTGTCTTCTGTAGGCTGGAGGATGTGGCCAATTAATTGTTCCTCTGCTTTATTTAGGAATGATGGGATTATACAGTACCAAAAGATAGATGTGGCATTTAACATCAGAAATAAGGAGCAACCCTACCCAGAATCCTACCCACAGGTCAACAGGGGCGTAAATGCAGAATTTTGACACCAAGTGATATTTTGAGCAGTGATTAATCATATGTCCACTTGATTTAAACTGATACACAGACTTGAACTTCATGAATAAAAATAATATCTAAATGCAAGGAGCAAAACCTTGCATTGACTTGTCACAGGAGGAAATCATAATCAAGCCCAGTTCTAAATCAACGCACAGCAAAAATGTTCTTATAATAATGTCAAAAGTATATTACATGGAAAAACCGGGAAGACGGCGGAGGAGCAGAAGAGCCCTAGCTGAGCTCCCTCCAACATCGCAGTTTTCCCACCCCAGAGAAACTTTTACCCCTAGAAAGACAGCCTAAATAAGTTATAACAGTACAGGGATTCTGGCCAGGAAGAAAAAAATCTACTTTGCTGGTCTGAAAACACAGATTTGAGCTCTGGGCGGCGTCCCAAAGCCACGCCAGTGGCAGAACCAGCACAGCACCCCACACTCCGTGCAGCTCAATGGAGACCAGGGAGAAATCCTCCAGATGGCAGCATACATACAGATCGCAGGCTGAGCATGGACGGGCTGAAATCTCAGAGACAGCTTGAATACTCCCACAAAAGACATTCTCACTCACGCCCACAGAGCAGCTCCTTCCCCCACCACCAGAGCAAAGCGCCATCTTTGACACTGGCAAAGGGTCAGACCAGACTGGAGGTAAAGCCTGCCTGGGGAAAGCGAGGACAAAACAGCCATCTTTGAGAAGGGCAAGAGGGACCAACCAGTGAGAGCCAGCTCTGCCCAGGAGAACGACCCTTGCCCTGGCGGGGGGCTTGTCCTGGGCCTCGGCTCAGCTAGAGGTGCCCGTCCTACCCACTGGAATTCCTAAATTAAAAGCGAAAGAAGGGGGCTGGGGATATGGCCTAGTGGCAAGAGTGCTTGCCTCGTATACATGAGGCCCTGGGTTCGATTCCCCAGCACCACATATACAGAAAATGGCCAGAAGTGGCGCTGTCGCTCAAGTGGCAGAGTGCTAGCCTTGAACAAGAAGAAGCCAAGGACAGTGCTCACGCCCTGAGTCCAAGCCCCAGGACTGGACAAAAAAAAAAAAAAAAAAGTGAAAGCAGCAAGCAGCTATCGGCGGCATGGAACAGTCACACGGGAGAACAAACTTGCCGAGACTGATAAACGGTCCCGTTTAGAAGCCCAATTCCCAGCTAGAAATGGAGCTGAATTCCATACCCAGCTCTGCCCAGAAGGCCGCCCCACCCAGGAGGGAGGAAACTCCCCCAGGCAAGCGACTCTCAGCCTGGTAAACAAGGCCAGAGGCGCCCCACCCTGCTGAGTCCACAGCCTATTCAAAGCCAGGCATTAAAGGCAGCGGCCACACAGCAGACAGAGGAGCCATGGTTCCCAAGACCACTCATGTCCCCACCTGCAGTGGAAGCCCAAGTCTTACCAACAAGCTGTGGTAACCACAGAGCCCAGGATTTCACTAACAGGGGAAGTGGGTCAGAGCAGATCCACCCCCTGTGAACTGAAAGCAAGTCAAACCAGCCAAGTGGCAGAATAGACTGCAGACCATCACAAGGAAACCAGAGACTGTAGAAAGCCCACTCAAACAAGGAAGACTTTGTTTGTTTTGTCTCAAAAGCCTTTTAATCTTTCATTTTTATTTTTATCTTTTTTCTTATATTTTCATTTCTGAAACGTCATTGGTTTGTTTTTGTATTCCATTTTCACCTGTTGGTTCTATCAAGTTTTTTTTTTTTTGTTGTTGTTGTTGTTGTTGTTGTTCCTTTTTTTTCCTTTTTCTTTTTCTGGTATTTTTTTCTTTTTATTTTGTTAAATAATTTTTCTCTGATATGCGCATCTGTCTTCCAGTATTCTTTCTTTATTTCTCTCTTTGTATTTACTTTCTTTAAAAATTACTTTCCTATGAATAACACCTCCACTCTTTACTGCTAACTCTCCATTGTCTATCATTTTAACCTTGTTGTTTCTACTGAGTCTACTCTTCTCCACATTTCCACGTCACTGAAACTAAACCAAAATCATCACCCCCCCCCATACATTTTACTCTAGTTACTATACTAACTGTAACTTACCATCCTGACTTACTTCTAGGTCCTCCAGATTCCGTTGACCCTTGGGTATTAGATGGAGGGTATCCCTGCTTAATCCGAGTGAAACAAAGGGGTTCATAGAGAAAGCCAGTCCAAAAGGAACTTAATATAAGAACAAGAATTGCTCATAGAGTTATAATAGTAAATAAGTAGCTACTGAATACAGGGCTCAGAATTGGTTGTTTTATTGAAATTGTATTCTTTAGGAACACCAAATCTAATTTTATACACAGGTATAAAAGGTATCTGTATATAATTGTGAACTTCTAAGATTTACACAACAGTGCTTGGTAAGGGCTGCTTTGGGTCTTAAACGGTGCTCACAGGTGCTTGTAGATTGGCATTCCCAATCCAATGGGCAGAAGAAACACAAGAAAGATGGCAAACAATGAAGTCTTATCTCCGTCTCAAAACAAGCAGGAAGCAGAGAAGTCAATCAAAGACATAGAAGAGAACCCCAAAAATGCTGTACAAAGTCTACTTATAAAAATGATAAATGAAAAGTTTGAATCTCTTCAGTCAATTATTATAGAGTCTGAGGAGGCAAAGCAAAAATTAATTGAGAATTTCATGGCCTCCACAAATAGAAAGATAAATGAACTCCAAGAGTCAAATGAAAGGATAGCTACCCAGCTAAAAGATTTGAGAGACAACATTCAAAACCAAATTAATGAAGTTAATGAAGTAAAGAAGTCCATACAGGACCTAAGAGATGACATGGATTTCATCAGGAAAGACCAGTCAGAAGGAAAAGAGATTCGAAATCAAGTAGCTAGCCTACAGTCCCGACTAACTGAAGCAGAGGATCGAATCTCAGGAGCTGAAGATTCCCTAGAATCTATGGAGAAAGATGAAAAACCAATACAAAACCATTGCAATCGACAAAACAGATTGCTCCAGGAGATTTAAGATACAATTAGAAAACCCAATTTAAGGATAATAGGTATTGAGAAAAACCTGGAGAAGGAAGTTAATGGAATAGGAAACCTATTTAAAAGAATATTAGCTGAGAACTTCCCGAATATCCAGAAGGAAAGGCATATAAAGATACAAGAAGCATGTAGAACCCCAAACCAACCAGACCAGAATAGGACATCCCACTGACACATTGTGATCAAAACAGGATCAGTAGAGTCCAAGGAAAGAATCCTTAAAGCTGTAAGGAAGAAGAAACAATCACATATAAAGGAAAAGCAATCAGAATTATCCCAAACTTCTCAGCAGAAACCATGAAAGCAAGGAGAACCTGGAATGAGGTATGCCAAGCCTTAAATAAAAATAACTACCAACCAAGAATAGTGTACCCAGCTAAACTTTCATTCATAGCAGAAGGGCAAACAAAAGTCTTCCACAGTAAGGAAAAACTGAAACAATATATCTCCACCAAACCAGCTTTACAAAAAATCCTCAAAGATGTACTGTACTATACAGGAAAAATAATCAAGATCCCAATGCAGACAGAGAAATGAACCCTAAATAGTAATATCAGATCAACAAATGGGAAGACTCAGCCTTTAACAAGATAGGGATAATGAAAGGAACAAATGATCAGCTCTCAACATTAATGAACTTAATTCGCCAATCAAACAACATAGGCTCATAAGTTGGATCAAAAATCAAGACCCATCTTTCTGCTGCTTCCAAGAAACTCATCTATCCAGCAAAAGTAAACATCTTCTAAAAATGAAAGACTGGAATCAAATCTATCAGGCAAATGGCCCCCATAAGCAGGCTGGAGTTGCAATCCTAGTATCAGACAAAATTGACTTCAAATTAAAAAAGGTAAGAAGAGACAAAGAAGGTTACTACATACCAGTAAAGGGATCTCTCCTACAGGAAGTATAACCATCCTAAATATCTACACACCAAATACAGGAGCACCCAACTTCATCAAACAAACACTTCTGACTCTAAAAACACTCATAGACCCAAACACATTGATAGTTGGGGACTTTAACACTCCACTATCACCTCTGGATAGATCAATATGGCAAAAACTGAACAAAGAAACCACAGAACTAAACAATTGCATAGACCAATTAGACTTAAACGACATCTACAGAATATTCCACCCTGCAACAACAGAATACACATTCTTCTCAGTGGCACATGGAACATTCTCCAAAATAGATCACAACTTAGGTCACAAAGAAAATCTGTACAAATTCAGAAGTATCAAAGCCATTCCCTGCATTCTCTCAGACCACAATGGAATAAAATTAGAGCTCAACTCAAATAGCCACCACAGAAAATCCTACAGTTCATGGAGACTAAACAACACACTGCTGAACCATCAGTGGGTCATTGAAAAAATTAAAACAGAAATTCAAATGTTTATGGAACTCAACCAAGTTGAGGACACAAAGTACCAGCTCCTTTGGGACACAGCAAAGGCAGTACTCAGAGGAAAATTTATATCTCTGAATGCATACACCAACAAACTGGAGAAACAGCAACTCAATCATTTAAGGAAGCACCTTAATTTCCTTGAAAGAGAACAACAAGCAAAACCCCAAGTCAATAGACAGAAGCAAATAATTAAAATCAAATCAGAATTAAATCAATTAGAGATAAAAAAAAAAACATCGAAAGAATCAACAAAACAAAGAGTTGGTTCATTGAAAAAAATCAACAAGATAGACAGACCCCTAGCAAACCTGACCAAAAAACGAAGGCAGCACACTCAATAAATAAGAGATGAAATAGGTAACATCATCACAGAAACAACCAAAATTCAGACCATAATAATGAACTATTTTGCAAACCTTTATGCCAACAAATTCGAGAACTTGGAAGAAATGGATGGTTTCCTAGAAAAGAATTCAGATCCCCAAACTCAACCAGGAAGACGTAAACCTCCTAAACAGACCCATATCCAGTACTGAAATAGAAAAGGCAATAAGTGATCTCCCACCCAAGAAAAACCCAGGTCCAGAAGAATTCACAGCAGAATTCTACAAGGCCTTCAAAACGGAACTCACGCCAATATTTCTCAAACTCTTCAATGAAATTGAAAGAGAACGTTCACTACCAGACACATTCTATGAAGCCACTATAACCCTCATCCCAAAACCATGCAGGGACTCATCACGGAAAGAGGACTATAGACCGATTTCCCTGATGAATATAGACTCAAAAATTCTCAACAAAATTCTGGCCAATCGACTTCAACAGGTCATCAAAAAAACATACACCACGATCAAACTGGATTCATCCCAGGGATGCAAAGTTGGTTTAATATACGCAAGTCAGTTAATGTAATCCACCACATCAACCGGAGCAAGGTAAAGAACCACATGGTTTTATCGCTGGATGCGGAAAAAGCGTTCGATAAAATCCAGCACCCATTTATGCTAAAAGCCCTGGAAAAACTGGGATTCCAGGGAACATTCCTGAATATAATCCAGGCAGTTTATGACAAACCAACAGCAAGCATAATTCTAAATGGTGAAAAACTTAAATCGTTCACTTTAAAATCAGGAGCAAGACAGGTTTGTCCGCTCTCTCCCCTTCTCTTCTACATAGTACTAGAATTCCTAGCCACAGCAATTAGGCAAGAAGAAAATATAAAGGGGATCCAAATAGGAAAAGATGAAGTTAAACTTTCTCTCTTTGCAGATGACATGATCCTATACCTAAAGAACCCCATAGACTCTACCCCCAAGACACTAGAGCTGATCAAAAAACTTTGGCAAAGTTGCAGGATATAAAATAAACCCTCAAAAATCAACGGACTTTCTCTATGCTAACGACCCGAAGACCAAGGATGAAATCAGGAAAGCAACTCTTTTTGCAATAGCCTCAAAAAACATAAAATACCAAGGAATAACCTTAACCAAAGAAGTAAAAGACCTCTACGATGAGAACTTTAAAACATGAAAAATGAAATTAAGGCAGAACTAAGAAAATGGAAAATCCTCCCATGCTCCTGGATTGGGAGGATTAATATAATCAAAATGGCAATATTGCCAAAGGCTACCTACAAATTCAATGCAATACCCATTAATATCCCAACACCATTTTTTGATGAAATAGAGGAAGCAATCCTGAAATTCATATGGAAAAATAAAAGACCTAGAATAGCGAAAACAATCCTAAGCAGAAAGAACAGTGCTGGAGGAATTACAATACCCAACTTCAAGCTGTTTTGTAAAGCTATAGTAATAAAAACAGCTTGGTATTGGCACCAGAACATGTCTGAAGAACAATGGAACAGAATTGAAGACCCAGAAATGAACCCACAGAACTATGCCCACTTAATCTTTGATAAAGGAGCTAAAACAATAGTCTGGAAGAAAGATAGCCTCGTTAACAAATGGTGCTGGCAAAACTGGTTCAACACATGCAACAAACTAAAACTAGATCCTTATATATCACCCTGCATCAAAATCAATTCCAAATGGATCAAAGACCTCGAAATCAAAACAGACACCCTGAAAACACTAAAGGAAGGAGTCAGAGAAACACTTGAACTCCTTGGCACAGGACGGAACTTCCTTAACAAAGACCCAGAAAGGCTACAAATCAAAGAAAGGTTGCACAATGGGACTACATCAAACTTCAGCGCTTCTGCAGGGCAAAGGACATAGCTCGCAAAATAAACAGAAAGCCCACAGATTGGGAGAAGATCTTTACTGGCCATTCAACAGACAAAGGCCTCATATCTAAGCTATATGCAGAACTAAAAAAATTACCTTCATCCAAAACAAAACCGCAAAGAACCAATAGCCCCCTCATCAAGTGGGCTAAAGACTTACAAAGAGACTTCTCTGATGAGGAAATGAGAATGGCCAAGAGACATATGAAAAAGTGCTCTACATCACTGGCCATAAAAGAAATGCTAATCAAAACAACATTGAGATTCCATGTCACCCCAGTAAGAATGTCCTATATCAAGAAAACTAACTATAACAATTGTTGGAGGGGATGTGGCCAAAAGGGAACCCTACATCATTGTTGATGGGAATGTAAACTGGTTCAGCCACTCTGGCAAGTGGTGTGGAGATTCTTCAAAAGGCTAAACATAGAACTCCCCTATGACCCAGCAGCCCCACTTTTGGGTATCTATCCAAAAGACCACAAACATAATCACAATAAACCACCAGCACAACAATGTTCATTGCAGCACAATTTGTCATAGCTAGAATCTGGAACCAACCCAGATACCCCTCAGTAGATTAGTGGATCAGTAAAATGTGGTACATATACACAATGGAATTTTATGCCTCTATCAGAAAGAATGACATTGCCCCATTTGTAAGTAAATGGAAGGACTTGGAAAAAGTTATACTAAGTGAAGTGAGCCAGACCCAAAGAAACATGGACTCTATGGTCTCCTTTATAGGAAATAATTAGCACAGGTTTAGGCATGTCACAGCAGAGGATCACAGGAGCCCAATAGCTCTACCCTTATGAACACATAAGATGATACTAAGTGAAATGAACTCCATGTTATGGAAACGATTGTTATATCAGAGTTGTAACTACTTTCAAAGTGCCATATGTAACTGTAGCCTCTGTTATTGATGATATTCCTGTATCACCTTCCTGTGGTTGTACCTACACTATCTCTGTATGTTATCTGAGTATATTGGAAACTGGGTACACTGGTATTAGAACCAGGAAATTGGAAGGGAATACCAAAATCGAGAGACACAGGTTAAAAAAAGACAAACCACTACAAAAGTAATACTTACAAACTCTTCGGTGAAAATGAACTGAACAACTGAATGACTCATGGGGGGGAAGGTAAAGGGGGAGGGGGGAATGGGAATGAGGGACGAGTTAACCAACAGTAGAAGAAATGTATCCAATGCCTAATGTGTGAAACTGTAACCTATCTGTAATTCAGTTTGTTAATAAAAATATATATTTTTTTTAAAAAAGCATATTACATGGTTTTTCTCCACATGTTCCACAAAGCAGCTTGCAACAATATTCTAATGGCATTACTTAGCAAATAAAGGGGAAATTTCAGAGGTTTTTATTAAGCTCCTTTTTACACATCTAAGAATCCAAATAAGCACTGTGATTATCAGTTGTTAGTGGGGATTACAGAGGTCAAATGGTAAGTGAAGTCTTGGTGCAAGTTAATCATCTCATAGCCTATTAAGTATTTAGGTAATTACACCCTAATTTCTTCTGCCTATATGCATATACTGTTGAAATACAGGTATTTGAAAAAAATGCGGAATTCTAAACCTTCTATTAAGATAGAAAGATCCACTATGTCACCCCCTTTAGCATGGCTCTTATTTAGAAATAACAAAAAAAAATAAGAGTGTTGATAAGACATGGGAAACTCAAAGCCCTTGTACATAAATGCCAGAAATGCAAACTGGTAAGCAGCTGCTGTGGAGAACATTCTGGCATTGCTGTGTGCAATTTGAAAGACTAAATTAACCATATAGATCAAGATCTTTGTCACCTCCAACTCGAAATAAACTGCTTGTGTTTTTGAAAAAAAGCCAAACAGATCATGGACAGAGATATGATTATCACAAAATAACTACACTAAAAATGATTAAATTTTATAAGATTTTCCATAGGTATTGATATTTGGTGATCAATTTTGAAAATGATTTTTGTTTGCCTCTATATCTATTATCAAGACAGTTTAGAGGAAAGATGGCGCCGATAGAATAGGGAGGCACCCCGACTTGCTCCAATGGAATAGTGAGCTGGGAACTCCAACACCCAACACCCCATCAAGAACCCAGCAAAACCAGTAGCCAGAAGCAGTGGAGAAACGCAGGAAAACAAAAAGGAGCAAAAAAGAAGAACTGAAAACCTACACGGAGCCGGAGATTCACCGGGGCACCTCCCCCCACCAGCCGACCCTGGCCAAAACAGGGTCAGGCTGGGAAAGGGGAACCCGGCGATCAGCAGACAGGCTGCCAGGAGCGCAGAATTCATATAGTGGGAGACCCCACGGACACAAGGCAGGGTGCGGACCAAGACACACACCGGCAGCGACGAGAAGTTCGGGTCCACACCGGGTTCGGACAAGGGAACCCAGCGCGGCAGAAATCGGGAACCAGGGAAGCCAACCCCTGGAGGGCCAACGGCTGCGCGGGACACACACACAAAGCAGCAAAAGTGAGTGCCCCTTTATCCCCTCACCCAACGGGAGACCAGCTATCTGAGACCCAAGCCCGACAAAGAAGCTAGATCTCCCTCCCTCCCCCTCCCCCACCCCTGAGGGAACAAAGAACCCCCAAATCAGGAGGGGAAGCTCCCATCAGGCGCTGGGAAGTCAGTTTAGCAGGGGAAGGGCGCACTAGCACCAACACCCCACAGGTTCCTGAACTGGCAGAACCGGCCCCGCCCCCTTCCCAACAGGGGCCGGGGGACGGCCGGCAGTGCAAGCCCCACCCGAGGCGCCTGGACCTCGCAGACTCTTACAACTAAAACCACAGGCGCTGGTGGGCAATACCAGCCCAGCAGGGTCACCTGAGCCTGATCACGTCCCCCCTCACAGCGGAGGTGAGGTCTGAAGGTGCCAAGCCACACCCGGACAGTCGATCCCACTGGGCCGCACACATACCGCCCCCCCCAACGGACTCGCGGGAGGGCGCAAGCACAACCCAACAACCCGGGACTTGCTCTGGGAGGCATATCCCACCAAAGTGCCTGTTGTAGTGGACACACAACACACAGGAGGGCGGGGCCCCCGGCGACAGCGCCCTCTCTGGTAGGCGTACCCTGCACTGGTGGGCGGGGCCACAGCGGCAGCACCTGCTGCCGTAGTCACGCCTACACAGGAGGGAGGGAAGAGCTACAAACCAAACCTGAGAAGCCATCCAAATCTCCAGATGCGCAAATCACAAAGAAACATAACTCAGTTCATCAAAGGGCAAGCCAACTCGCCAGCTCCAAAAAGCAACACGACTGAAGAGGAGATGGAGACTAAAAAAGCAAATGAGGCCATGTTAACAGGAATGATCGAAAGCGTCAGAAATGAAATCAGAAAACAATTCCAGGAATTTAGAGCGGAAATCTGGAAGGACACCCAGGAAGCCAAGAAAGAAATGGAAGCAAAACTGGATACAATGCAAGCCTGCTTTAAAGAAATGGAAGCAAAAATGGATACAATGCAAGCTGCCTTTAAAGAAAATCTCCACATCCTGAGAATTGAAATGCATGAAAAAATAGATTTAAAATACAACTCTTTAAAGGAAGAAATCTCCACGATCAGAGCTGATATGACAACCAAACATCCATAAACTCCGCAATTGAAACCATAACACAAAGAGTGGACCATATAGAATCCAGAATCTCTCACCTGGACGATGAAGCAGCTGACAACAGCCAGAAAATGACCACACTCCAAGAAAAGGTGAAGCTTCAGGGAATACTAATCCAGGAACTAATGGACAAAGACAAGAGATATAATCTGGGCATAATTGGAATAGAAGAAGGAGCCGAATACCAGAGCAGAGGGCTTAATCATGTTCTCAATAAAGTCATTGCAGAAAACTTCCCCAATCTCACAGGGGACCCCATCCAGGTAACCGAAGCCTATAGGACACCTGGCAGGCCGGACCCCAGGAAAGCCACACCAAGGCACATAATATTCAAGGCTACAGACCTCAAGATTAAAGAGCAAATTCTGAATTCAGCCAAAGCCAAGAAGGAAACTTTTTTCAATGGGAAGAGGATTCGAATAACATCCGACTTATCCACACAAACTTACCAAGCTCGAAGTGAGTGGAAGAACACCATCCAAGTACTCCAGAATAACAATTTACAACCTTGGATCAAATAGGCAGCGAAATTGGAGTTCACATACCAAGGGAGAACCAGATCTTTTCACACCAAAGAGGAGCTAAAGAGTATGTGAATAAAAAACCAGCCCTACAGCGAATACTAAGAGGGGAACCCCACCCAACAGAGATCGTAAAAACACACAGACAGAATCAGAAAGAAAATTCAATAGCCAAAGTCCAGCAGAAACACCAGCTCACTAAAGAAAAGAAAAAAAAAAAAAGAGGAAAAAACAGCCCACCCAGAAAATGGAAGGAGAAAAAACACCCTTATCCTTGATCTCTTTAAATATAAATGGTTTAAACTCCCCGATAAAGAGGAGCAGACTGGCAGAATGGATTCGCAAACAAAAAGTTCACATCTGCTGTCTACAAGAGACCCACCTTACAGCAAGGGACAAAAACAGGCTTCGAGTGAAAGGATGGAGCAAGATCTACCAAGCAAATGCACCCACCAAAACGGCAGGTGTAGCCATTCTGATCTCAGACAAGCTGGACTTCTCTTTAAAGTCCACTCAAAAATTCAAAGAAGGACACTACATATTAATACAAGGAAAAATCCAGAATCAAGAAATCACGGTGATAAATGTATGCTCACCAAACAAAAGAGGCCCGACATATGTCAAGCAAATTCTCAAAGAATTACAGAGCAAGATAGACGCAAACACAATCATAGTGGGTGACTTTAATACTCCTCTCTCTCCAAGAGACAGATCCAACACCCAGAGGATTAGTAAGGGAGCTGAGGACCTAAATAACACCATTTCCCAAATGGATCTAACAGACCTATATAGAACCTTCCACCCTACAGAGACCCAATACACCTTCTTTTCAGCAGCCCATGGATCATATTCCAAAATAGACCACGTCATACCCCACACAAAGAACCTCAGCAAATACAAAAGTATTGACGTCATCCCATGTATTATATCTGATCACAGTGGATTAAAGGTAACCCTCAACAACAAAGGATACCACAGAGCATATACACACTCTTGGAGGCTAAATCCCACGCTGCTATCCAACACTTGGGCCACAGATCAAATTAAAGATGAAATCAACGAATTCATAAGCCACAATGACAAAGAAAACACATCACAAAGAAACCTATGGGACACAGCTAAGGCAGTACTGAGGGGCAAGATCATTGCACTCAGCACCCAGATTAAAAGAATGGAAGCAGAGCAGGTGAATACCCTCACAATGAAACTAAAACAACTGGAGAAACAAGAAATGACAGAATCTAAAACGACTAGGAGGGGAGAGATCACAAAGATTAAAGAAGAGATAAATCTGATTGAAAATAGAAAGACCATTCAACAAATAAATAAGACTAAAAGCTGGTTCTTTGAGAAAATAAACAAAATTGACAGACCCCTTGCAAGACTTACAAAAAAAAGAAGAGAAGAGACTCATATACTTAAAATCAGGAACTCCACAGGAAAAATTACAAGTACACACGATATTCAAACAATCATAAGGAGCTATTTCCAAAACCTCTACTCAGCAAAAAACAATAATTTTACAGAAATGGATCAATTCTTAGAGAAGTACAAACTGCCCAAACTGAACCAAGAAGAAATAAATCAACTAAATAAACCAATAACTTACGGTGAGATACAGGAGGTAATCAAGAACCTCCCTACTAAGAAAAGCCCAGGCCCAGATGGATTCACCAACGAATTCTACAAAACCTTTAGTAAGGAGCTAATTCCAATACTCCTCAAACTCTTCCGCGAAATAGAAACGGAGGGAGAAATCCCAAACTCATTCTATGAAGCTAATATCATACTCATTCCCAAACCAGGCAAAGATCCAACAAAAAAAGAGAACTACAGACCAATATCACTAATGAACACAGATGCAAAGCTCCTCAATAAAATATTAGCTAATAGGATCCAGAAACTGATCAAGAATATCATACATCATGACCAAGTAGGCTTCATCCCTCAGTCACAAGGATGGTTCAACATCCATAAATCAATCAACGTAATTCACCACATCAACAGAACTAAAATCAAGAATCACATTGTTATCTCAGTCGATGCCCAAAAAGCCTTTGACAAAATACAACATCCATACCTATTAAAAGCTTTGGAGAGAACAGGAATAGATGGAACATTCCACAAAACAATAAAAGCCATATAGAACAGACCAACTGCTAATATCATATTAAATGGAGAGAAAATTAAATCATTCCCCCTAAACTCAGGAACAAGACAAGGATGTCCACTCTCCCCACTTCTGTTCAACATAGTGCTGGAATCCCTAGCCATAGCAATAAGGCAAGAGGAGGACATCAAAGGGATCCACATCGGCAAGGAAGAAATCAAGTTATTCCTATTCGCAGACGACATGATCTTATATCTGATGGACCCAAAAAACTCAGTACCCAAACTCCTACACCTAATAAACCATTTTGGCAAAGTAGCAGAATACAAAATCAACCCACAAAAGTCAGCAGCTTTTCTGTACACCAGCAATAGACAAACAGAAAAGGAAATTATGGAAACAATTCCATTTACAGTAGCCAAAAAAAGAATAAAGTACCTAGGGATCAACTTAACCAAGGACGTGATGGACCTATTCAATGAAAACTACAAAAATCTAATAAGGGAAATCAAAGGAGACACAAGGAGATGGAAAGACCTCCCATGCTCATGGGTAGGCAGAATCAATATAGTGAAAATGGCCATATTGCCCAAATTGTTATACAAATTCAATGCAATACCTATCAAAATCCCAGCCACATTCTTCACTGAAATAGAGAAACCAATCCATAAATTCATATGGAACAGCAAAAAACCTAGAATAGCCAAAGCAATTCTAGGCAAAAAAAAGAAGCAGTGCAGGAGGTATCACAATACCAGACTTCAAGCTTTACTACAAGGCCATCATAACAAAAACAGCATGGTATTGGTATAAAAACAGATCGGAAGACCAATGGACTAGAATTAAAGACCCAGAAGTAAAACCGCACTCTTACAGCCAACTGATATTCGACAAAGAAGCTGAAGACATACAATGGAATAAACATAACCTCTTCAACTACTGGGGCTGGGAGAACTGGGCAGCCATATGCAGAAAACTCAAAGTAGACCCAAGCCTATCACCATGCACCAAGATAAACTCAAAATGGATCAAGGACCTCAACATCAGACCTGAATCCTTGAAACTACTGAAGGACAGAGTAGGAAAGACACTAGAACTTATAGGCACAGGAAGGAACTTCCTGAATAGAGTCCCAGGGGCACAACAAATAGAGGAAAGACTCGACAAATGGGACTACTACAAATTAAAAAGTTTCTGCACAGCTAAGGACATAGCCACCAAAATAGAAAGACAGCCAACCATATGGGAAAGGATATTTAGCAGCACAGCAACAGACAAAGGCCTGATATCGGTCATCTACAGAGAACTCAAAAAACTAAGCCCTTCCAAGCCCAATAAACCTATTAGGAAATGGGCAAAAGAGCTAAAGAGAGACTTCACAAGAGAAGAGATAAATATGGCAAAGAAACATATGAGGAAATGCTCAACATCCCTGCTAGTAAAGGAAATGCAAATAAAAACAACCCTGAGATACCACCTCACCCCAGTTAGAATGGCCTATACTCTGAACTCAGGCAACAACAAATGCTGGAGGGGGTGCGGGGAAAGAGGAACCCTTTTCCATTGTTGGTGGGAGTGCAAATTAGTACAACCACTTTGGAGAACAGTATGGAGGTTTCTCAAAAAGCTCAATATAGACCTACCCTGTGACCCAGCCATACCACTCCTAGGCATCTATCCTAAACAGCAAAATCCAAGATATCAAAAAGGCATTTGTACTTCCATGTTTATCGCGGCACAATTCACAATAGCCAAAATATGGAAACAACCCAGATGCCCCTCCACAGACGAATGGATCCAAAAAATATGGTACTTATACACAATGGAATACTACATAGCGATTAGGAATGGTGAAATACTGTTACTCGCAGGGAAATGGTCAGAACTTGAACAAATAATGTTGAGTGAGACAAGCCTAGAACACAGAAAACAAAGGGGCATGATCTCCCTGATATATGACTGTTAACAAAGGGAGACAGAGAGACAGTAGAGACCAAGTCTGTGAATACTGTATATGTTCTTGATACATTGTATATTGCATATATGTCAACCTGACCTAGACAAGGGATAGAAAAACAGGTTGCAAGATATCACAAGAAATGTACCCACTGCCCTACTATGTAACTGCACGCTCTTTGCACAACACCTTGTAAAAAAATTTATGTCCAATTAAAAAAAAAAAGAAAAGAAAAAGACAGTTTAAATTGACCTAAAAGAGACAGAAGTACATTAAACTTTGGCTTATTCAAGGCCTGTGTTATCTATCCTCATATGTACAAATTTATAATGCATACAGATATTAAATCATCCAGATATAATAAAATTATTATGAATGTTCATTATGTTGATTATATTGTGGTGATTGTACATTATGATAAGCAAATAAGAAATGCCAAGTTGTGTCAGTAAGATATACACATGTGAAAGTGGAAGAAATAACCTTCATAAAAATTCAAGTTCCAGACATGTCATATCCTCAGTATAGAATAAATGCAAAGAGAAATTGTATGTTAGAAAAAAGTGAAGAACAATGTTGATTTAATTCTGATGTGGACACATCAAGTAACATATGTAACCTGCCAAAATTATATATATATATATATATATATATATATATATATACACACACACACATATGTATATATCTTCCCAAAGTCTCACTCATGCTAATTATTGCTCATTTTAAAATTTCTTTTTACTATCCTAATATTTTCTTTGTGATTTCCCCCATCTATCCTCTGATTTTTTTCGTAGAAAACAGCCTGAACTGTTGTTTGTATCAGCTTCTCTCAGCTATGCTTTTCCACAATAAAGGCTGTATGCTATTTATTCCTTAGAAGATTGAAATGGCAGAAGATATGGGTAAATAGACATCCTTGATAACAAAAATTTTCTGCATGAATTCCATATGTATGTTACTTAAAAATTTATAAATGCAGCAATAACAAAATTAAAAATGTTCACATGTTAGCAGAGTGTCAAATTTTGCAAGATGTGCAAAATTACATTCCCACACAATCTGCTTCTTATTGTCTAATGATACTGTGTTATCTTACCACAAGCTCTAAAAATAACATTTAAATAACCATAAAAATAATCAACAAATTAGACTGCATAAAAATTTAAATTTTCTACTTTTTCCAAGGTACTAATAAAAATAAAAATATAGAACACATAACTAAAGTATTAATCAATCATGCATATTTAATAAGGGACTGGTATCTAGGATATTATCTAAAATTCTTGTACTTTAATAACAAAGAAATATTTGGTAGAAAGTACACCATCTGAAATTTACCTTGTATAAAACACAGCATGAATCAATGCAAAAGTAGAGAAATAAGTGGATAGATATGTAGATAAACACATAAAAATGTTAGCCATAGTATGTAAATGATAAGTATTCATTATAAAATTTTTCCAACTTCAATTGTGGTGCATGACTAAAATTGTTCATAATTATTTAGCATAATAGCTTTTAACCAGTGCACATAATTAATTTTCAAGCTGCACTTCATAAAAATAAATGTGAAACAACAGAACATTGTCATTCTCTTTACATAATAATCTATTATAAACACATAGGCATGTATATAAATGTACATACAGCAATGCCCCATGTTGAAGCAGAGTTTTCAAAGACAAAATTGGTGAATGCTGGTGACTCATGACTATCCTAGCTACGTAGAGGACTAAGATCTGAGAATCAAAGTTCAAAACCAGAGCACACATCCTCAATACTCTCATCTCAATTAAACAGCAAAACACTAGAACTGTAGGCATGGCTTAAGTGGTAGAGCTCAGAGCAAAAATGCTGAGCCAGAGCAGAGGCTCTGAGTTTAATTCTGCATACACACACACACACACACACACACACACACACACACACACACACACACACACTTGAAAAACACCAAGATTTACAAAAATGCATAGTATATTCTTTCCAGCACTTACAGATAAAGTAGATGATATACATCTAGACTTCTACTTGATAAGATATTTTTCTTCTCGTACTTAAATAACTTCCAAGGAGGTTCTCACAAATGGCACATACTTAAATCACATATTACAAAAAAATATTTCTATCTGTTCACCTCCTCTTCAAGAACTCCAAAGAAAGTTTCATACATCATGGAGATGGAATTCCTACAATTATTGGTCTTCCTTGTAGGGTCCAATAATATGAAGTTTTAATAGAGAAAATTATATGTAGGAACCCCTTGCTTCTGAAGAAAGTAATGTTAGCTTCTTATATTGTACAACTCGATCAATAAAAATATGATTTTAAAAGGGCTCATATTATTCATATCAAATTTTCCTTCTCCAGAAATGAAAAAAAGAGTCAGCCAGATTTGATCTATGAATGTGTTTTTATGTTTACGTTGAAACTCACTATTTTCAAGTTCTATTGAGTACCTTCATTCACCCTCATAAAAGGAAATAAGAAGGATGGAGAAAGAACCAAGCAGTGTAAAGCAGAGCCAGGGAAAAATATCAACGTGAGAGGTGGATTAAATGAACCAGAGGGGGAAAAAGATGCATTTCTAGAATGAAACTGTATATGGCCAGAGTCAGATCAGTGGCCTCCGTATGAGAATAAAAGACAGTTGTTTTGATTCTTCATCCATAGTTGAAGCTGTTTGACAGAAATGTAATCTACCATGACCTTTAAAACCTTTCTATTATATGTTAGCGAAGTAGTTGTTAACCCATTGCGAGAAGAGTGATATTTCCAACAGAGCTGCAAATCACTAGTTTAGAAAGCCCCATGGAAAAAGAAATACATTTCCTGTTGTGAGATCATTGTGGTTATGTACAGAGCTAGCGTCTGATGCGTGTACCTAGCTATTCGATGCTGAAGATGCTGACCTTCTTTCCTATTGAGTTGACATTCATATGGGCCAACACTGGCTAAAATGAACCATGAGGAAAGCTTCTATGGAAAAAAGAAACTCATAAAGGGCCAGCATGTGCTCAGATCTGTAAGTACAACTGGAAAACCATAAATAAATTATGTCAGTTTTTTACTGTGACAGAGATGGGACTGTTCTATGAACTTAATTATTTGTTTTAGAGACAATATCCTACTGTGTGAAGTTCTTATGGGGAATACTTACATGATTTTAAAAAATCAATAGAAAAGAACTGGTAGAAGTAGCTTTCTTTGCCCCCAAACCTGCTTCATCTGTTGTAGTGCAAACCATTGGAAAGAATTAAGAGCTTATGGAGAAGGTTTTTAGAGTCCATAATGTAGGTCAGTGGTGGAATAATAATGCAACAAATATCAGGCTCCCTGAATTTCCATCCCTACGCTGGAAAAGAAAAAAAAATGTGCCAGTCCTGAGGCTTGAACTCAGGATCTGAGTGCTGTCCCTAAGCTTTTTTTGGCTGATAGCTAGTGCCCTACCACTTGAGCCACAGCGCCACTACTGACTTTTTTTTGTAGTTTTTGGAGATAAGTGTCTCATGGACTTTCTTGTCTAGGCTGGCTTAAACCACAGTCCTCAGATCTTAGTCTACCGAGTAGCTAGGATTATAAGCGTGAGTCACCAGTGCTTAGGTAAAAATGACTTTTTGAACTAATTATTATTTGTCAAGTTTTGTTCTAAGAACTCAAGATACAAGAATATTTGTTAAAGTGACAGCCGTGGTGTGTGCTCACTACCCAAATCATCACTAATGTCTACTGCAACCTTTGAGCTTTGTAGATGCCAAATAAGTACTCATGGATGATAGTATTGAGGTTATTAATAACACATGGATGGTAGCTTCGGGGTTATTATCAATAGAACAATTAACAATATAGACTAGTCCCCGGGTCTTATGGAATTTAATGTGTATTATCTAGATTGGAAAATGAGAGAATAAACGAATAAAGCAAAAATACTATGGGTAGAAATAAAAGCCATAAATTCAATGAAACATTATGCATAATAGAACAGCAGGAGACAGGGAACAGTTATGTTACAGAGAATATGATCAAGAAAGACATCTCTCAGGTAAGTATCTTTGAACTGAAACTCAATCAGTAGAAGAATAATTCAAGTTGGATAAAATAGCAACTGCAATGACCCTGAGATGAGAATGAGGTTGAAATGTTCATGTTCAAGATGTATGTAGAAAATCAGTGCTGGCAACAATGTTCATTTCAGCGCAATTTGTCATAGCGAGAATCTGGAACCAACCCAGATGCCCCTCCGTAGACGAATGGATCAGGAAAATGTGGTACATATACACAATTGAATTTTATGCCTCTATCAGAAAGAATGACATTGTCCCATTTGTAAGGAAATGGAAGGACTTGGAAAAAATGATACTAAGTGAAGTGAGCCAGACCCAAAGAAACATGGACTCTATGGTCTCCTTATTGGGAATAATTAGCACAGGTTTAGGCAAGTCACAGCAGAGGATCACAAGAGCGCAATAGCTATACCCTTATGAACACATAAGATGATGCTAAGTGAAATGAACTCCATTTTATGGAAATGATTGTTATATCACAGTTGTAACTACTTTCAACATCCCATGTGTATCTGTAGCTTCTACTATTGATGATGTTTTGTATCACCTTCTTGTGATTGTATCTACACTATCTCTGTAATCTTATCTGAGTATATTGGAAACCGTGTATACTGGTATTAGAATTAGGAAATTGAAAGGGAATACCAAATTGAGAGACAAAGGGTAAAATAAGAGAAACCACAACAAAAGCAATACTTGCAAAACTGTTTGGTGTAAGTGAACTGAACACCTGGGGGGGGGAAGGTGGAGGGGGGAGGGGGGTATGAGGGACAAGGTAACAAACAGTACAAGAAATGTATCCAATGCCTAACGTATGAAACTGTAACCTCTCTGTACATTAGTTTTATAATAAAAACTTTAAAAAAAAGAAAGAAAATCAGTGCTGGAATCAGTGCTAGAATCTGGAACCAACCCAGATGCCCCTCAGTAGAAGAATGAATCAGGAAAATGTGGTACATATACACAATGGAATTTTATGCCTCTATCAGAAAGAATGACATTGCCCCATTTGTAAGGAAATGGAAGGACCTGGAAAAAATTATACCAAGTGAAGTGAGTCAGACCCAAAGAAACATGGATTCAATGGTCTCCCTTACAGGGAATAATTAACACAGGTTTAGGCAAGTCACAGCAGAGGATCACAGGAGCCCTATAGCTATACCCTTATGAACACATAAGATGATGCTTAGTGAAATGAACTCTATGTTATGAGAACGATTGTTGTAACTACTTTCAACATGCCATATGTAATTGTAGCCTCTATTATTGATGATCTTCTTGTATCACCTTCCTGTGATTGTACCTACACTTTCTCTGTATCTTATCTGAGTATATTGAAAACCGGGTATACTGGTATTAGAACTAGGAAATTGGAAGGGAATACCAAAATCGAGAGACACAGGGTAAAAAAAAGACAACTACAAAATCAATACTTGCAAAACAGTTTGGTGTAAATGAACTGAACAACTCGTGGTGTGGGGGGAAGGGAAAGGGGGAGGGGGGGAGGGGGAGGGCGGAATGAGGGACGAGGTAACAAACAGTACAAGAAATGTATCCAATGCCTAATGTATAAAACTGTAACCTCTGTAATTCAGTTTGATAATAATATATATATAAATTTTAAAAAAGAAAAATGAAAATCAGTGCTGGAGTGCAGTAAATAGGGATTAAATATTCAGTCATGAGGGGAGTATTGAGGATACCTTAGACCACATAAAACTTGTAATCTATGATGAACTATTTCATTTTTATGCAATTACAATAGAACAGAATGAGGAAGAATTGGAATTGGAAGCTTAACATTTGTGTTTGACTACTGTCCCACAGGGAATGGATGCAATGGGGTTTACAAACTACAGCTAGCATCAAGAGACCTCAACTGGACTCATATTTTGCTTGCTTATTAGAAAATTGGATATGTTGCCCACATTTGATGAATTTCAGTCTTTATTCACGAAAAAGTAGACTGAACTGAGTTATTCCTTAAACCACTGCCTGCATTAGATTTTTGTGATATTATACCACACTGATACCCTCAGTAAACTATGACAAACCTTAAGTGGTAGAAGTAGAGTCACTCAAGGAAATCACATACAAACTAGCACTGATAAAGTAGACTGTGACAACCACAAGTAATTAGCACATCCAGAAAATAGATTCACGTGTTAACAAACCCCTTGTCTTGGAGTTTTCTCAGTCTTTAATAGTTCTAATGTCAGAGGAGCAATCTGACATCAATTCCTATTAAACACACATTGGAAAGACAACAACACTGTAAGCCTATTATATCTCACTTGCAATAAGTCTTAATGGATTCAGAGGATAAAATGTTTTTTAAGTAGTAAAATTTATGTTTTAAGAAAAATCAATTGAACCTTGACTGTCCTTCCAAATTTCTGTTTGCTGAATATAATATTGCATGAGTCCTCTATGTTCATGTTCCTATATTTAATCCATATGTAGTCCTTTATATATATATATACATATATATATATATATATATTTTTTTTTTTTTTCGGCCAGTCCTGGGCCTTGGACTCAGGGCCTGAGCACAGTCCCTGGCTTCTTTTTGCTCAAGGCTAGCACTCTGCCACCTGAGCCACAGCAACTCTTCTGGCCATTTTCCATATATGTGGTGCTGGGGAATCGAACCGAGAGCTTCATGTGTAGGAGGCAAGCACTCTTGCCACTAGGCCATATTCCCAGCCCTATATAATTATTTTTGGAGACACTGGCAATGGAAGCCATGGCCACCGATAGATGAACTGTCACTTGATCACTTGAGCCACAGAACCTTAGGGGTTTGTTTATGCTTTTGTTATTTATTTATTTATTTATTTATTTATTTGGTTTAGAAGTGATATACTGAGGGGTTACAGTTATGTAAGTCAGATTAAAAAGTATATTTCTTTTTAAACAATATCACCCCTTCCCTCGCTCTCTCCTAGTTTTTCTCCTCTCATCCCCATTTAGTTTACTTCCAACATAGGGTCTAATGAGTATCACTGCTGCTGTATTTGTGTACCCTATGTCCTAGCACCTCTGTGTCCCCCACCCCCAGAGATATATAAATGAACAAAAAGACAAAATGAAATGAAAACAAAAATAGCAACAAAAAATAAAAAAAAGAAGACCTCTTGTTTTCACTTCTTGGGAGTTCATTTTGATAAATATCATTTTGTATGGTCAGATCCACATAGCTAGTGTGCCTATGTGATCCTCTAGTAAGAATATCCTCCTTTGCTCTCACTGTGTTTGAATGCCTAGAGACCTGTATAATTTATCAGGTCCCAGTGTATATTTTTTTCTTTTACGATCCAGTGTGTTTACTTGTAGATTTATTGTTGAGATAGGATCTAGCTAACTTTTTCCAGGCTGGCATTTTCAAATGGACTTCTCAAGATGATCTTACTGGTATTGGAAGTAGGAAATTCAAAGGGAATACCAAATTTGAGAGACACAGGGTTAAAAAAGAGAAACAACTACAAAAGCAATACTTGCAAAACTGTTTGGTGTAAGTGAACTGAATACCTCCGGGGGGGGGGGGGGAGGAACGGAAAGGGGGGGAGGGAGGGGGGTATGAGGAACAAGGTAACAAACAGTACAAGAAATGTATCCAACGCCTAACGTATGAAACTGTAACCTCTCTGTACATCAGTTTGATAATAAAAATTTGAAAAGAAAAAAAAAAAGATTGTGCTTGCTTTTCTCAAAGCCCTTAAAACCTCCAAATCCGATTTTATTATTTATGTACAACTGTACTTCCAAAGAGTGCCACCAATTAATATTCATTAAGAATTAGAAGGTATTTGGGTTCAAGTATTGATAGGGAAAATTTTCTCAAAGAAAAAGAAATTCATTTGAAAAAAGAACTTTCCAAAATCAGTTACGGTGACATCAGGGGTAAAACCATGGGGAAGAAAGACAAAGGCATAGTTTCACATGATATGTTGAAAATAACAACAAAGATAAACCAGTAGGGAAGGGAAGGGGAACATCAAAATGGAGAGACAAAGGGTAAAAGGCGGACTAAGGCAACAGTAATACTTACAAGACAATATGCTGTAAACCAACTGTACAACTTGGTGGGGGGAGGGAACTAAGGAGGAGGGGAAGGTGGGAGAAAAATGAGAGAGGAGGTAACAGGTTGGATAAGAAATGTACTCATTGCTTTACAGATGAAACTGTAACCCCTCTCCCCACACATCACTTTGACAATAAATTAATTAATTAATTAAAAAAGGAAAAAGAGCTTACAATTTCCTTGGAGTTTTATCGTTCTATGTATATTAAATAACATTCACTTTTTTCCTAAATCTAACACTTGCAAACACACAGACACACAGACACACACACACACACACACACACACACACACTACACAAACAAATTATTGGCTTTGTATCATAGCATCTGAATACCAATTTTGAGTTATGGTGAACTCTTAACTACAGTGAGGTTTTGTCTCTAGGTGTCATAATGCTCACAAGAATTCACACTTATACAATGTAATTTTCTTAGTGTTTTAAAGCCAAATAAAACTTACTAAATAAGTTTATTACTTTGACATTAAGATGCCATGACAACATTTACTAGCCTGGCACTGATGGCTCATACCTATTATTCCAGCCACTAAGGTAGGTAAGATGTGAGGATCAAGATTCTAAGCCAACTCCAGCAGACAAATCTGTGAAACTCTTATCTCCAATTAATTAGTAAAAATCCAGAAGTGGAGGTATGGCTTAAGTGGTAGAGGACCAGCCATAAGTGCAAAAGCAATGAGAGGGGCTGGGGATATAGCCTAGTGGCAAGAGTGCCTGCCTCGGATACACGAGGCCCTAGGTTCGATTCCCCAGCACCACATATACAGAAAACGGCCAGAAGCGGCGCTGTGGCTCAAGTGGCAGAGTGCTAGCCTTGAGCGGGAAAAAGCCAGGGACAGTGCTCAGGCCCTGAGTCCAAGGCCCAGGACTGGCAAAAAAAAAAAAAAAAAGCAATGAGAGAAGAGGAGGCCCTGAGTTCAAACCTCAGTACTGGCACAAAGTAAAATAAATGCAAAGTAAAATAAACTCAAATTACTAGCATGTTACCATAAATTATTGGTCTATGGTGACTCTGTTATTTCAACCATCTCTGCAAACTCTGATATTCTACAGGTGCAGCACCCTTTTGGACAGCTCTTATTCTGCTCTTGGAGAAGAGAAATTCCACTTACAGCTTACAGAGTCTCTAACATTCCTTTTACTCCTAGATTACTTAAAATTTCAAGCTGTCCATGCAATACCATAAAAATCTTACTCTAATATTTGATTTTATAGGACAATTGGTGGGAAGGATTATTTTTAAGTAAGGATACATTTTAATTATTCTATGAACTCTCTGAAATCAATTGTGGCAAATACTGTCAAGTATTTAATTTTTATCTATTTCTTTAAAGCTTTCTTAATCAATTTTCCTTACCCCAGGCTCTTAATTAATTCCTTGTTAATTATTTGAGAATGGCAGGCTATCACAACCCCCTAGCCCATGCACTAATTCTCTCAGCCATACCTAAGAGCTTATCTTTTCTAATAAACCTAAATAGTATAGCTTTTGCCGGGTGGGGGGGGGGGGCAGTCCTAGGCCTTGGACTCAGGGCCTGAGCACTGTCCCTGGCTTCTTTTTGCTCAAGGCTAGCACTCTACCACTTGAGCCACAGCACCACTTCTGGCCTTTTCTATATATGTGGTGCTGGGGAATCGAACTCAGGGCTTCATGCATGTGAGGCAAGCACTCTACGACTAAGCCATATTTCCAGCCCCATAGTATATCTTTTATGGTATGTTTTTGAGACCAAATACCATATAAACTGAACTGCCCCCACAACTTTCAGAATTTTTATTGTTTTTTGTTTTTTTTGGATTTAGGGAATATACCTTCTTGAAAATGACATCCTACTTTTTCTCCTGTGTCATAAATTCTGAAACTTAATGTCACTGTTCTCGTGATAGTTCTGAAACTACTGGCTGGTAGGAGAAATTATATATCTTGATAGAAAGTTTAAATCCAGTTTATTAACCAGAAGTATAATTTAAAAATCCTTTATTTTAAATAATTCAAGTCTCTATAGCCTGTAATTCTTAAACAATCCTTTAGCTCCCTTATTACTAATTTGCAAAATTGAAATTTGAAAAGTTCACGGAACTCTAATTTGCACCTAAATTACATATTTCATTAAAAGGATAGGTGTTCTAAATATGGGAAGCTTTCCTAAGTGTTCTTTCATTTATCTTAATAAAATAGTATTGCTGGGCTGGGATGTAGCTCAGTCGCAAAGCACTTGCCTAGCAAGTGCAATGTCCTGGGTTTGATCCCCAGTACCAAAAATGATAAAAAAAAATAGTTTTGCTATCTACTATGCCATATTTATGGTTAGATATATGTCCACCATAAAATGATTTCAATAGAGGGTCAAAATAACCATGTATGATTTCACTGAGAAATTCCAATTTAAAGAAAAAGACATTCATTGAAGAAAATTCATTGAAGAAAAAAATATGTTTTGTTGTGATTGTAATGTTATTATTACAACATCCATTTAACCTCATGAAGCTAATAACCATCTTATATTTCCCTGAAAGCACAAGCTCAGTTTTATAATAAAGGATGAAACAAAACAGAAAAGATTCTAACTACTCTCATGACTACAGGCTTCTGATTGATGAGTGGGATACACCCCTAATCGTGTCCTTCTGATAACAATGGATTCTGCTAACATGGAATGATTTTTAGTCTTTTCAGATTATCCCTTTTAAGTCTTGTTTTGTTATTTAACACAACAACAGTTGCTCCTTTAAATATGTGCTTTATAGATGATGAAAATAAAATTACTTGACTGTCATACACCTGAATATGGTAGGCTCTCAAAAGTTATCATTGAAGAATTTGAACTCATATCCTTCTTTGCCTGATGAAAGCAAACTTCTACTCATAATATTTTATACCTTTTCAAAGTAACTCATTTCTTAGTCAGAGGAAATGTTACTCAAAAATAGAGATACAGCCAGGTGCTGGTTGCTCACAACCGTAATCCTAGCTATTGAGGAGGCTGACATCTGAGGATCGCAGGTCAAAGCCAGCCCAAGCAGGAAAGTCCATGATACTTTTATCTCCGATTAACCATGGAAAACTCAGAAGTGGAGTTTTGGTTCAAGTGGTAGAGCACTAGCCTTGAGCAAAATAGCTCAGAAACGGCCCCCAGGCCCTGAGTTCAAGCCCAAGGACAAGCAAAAAGATGCAATATATAGGTATTATGCTAAATAGCAAAAATATGATAATTTTCTTGTTTCTTACCCTTCAACAATTTACTGGCATAATTCAACTTTTTCACTTTACACCAAATACATATTGTTATAATATGTGAAGAATACACAACTAAAAGTTACATTGAGAAGAAAAAACATCTGCCCTACACTTTATATTATAAAAATGTTCTCAGCCTGCCAGGAATAGCCAGAAGTATTTTAAAATATTTATTTGCAATAATGTCTTAAATAAATGTTTCCATTAATAATAAATAAAGCCAACTACTGACTGAGCCACTGATCCAGAAGAAGTATGGTTTTAAGGTTCCTGCTTCAGAGAGGATGTTAATTTTTATGTTTGTATTTCATTGAATTTATCTTAGAACAAATGCTTTAACTTTCCTTTTTATAGCTAGGAGAATACTCATTCTGTATTCAAAACAGCAGGAAGACAAAAAGGCCTCAGAAAGGAAACATGGTGGATTACACACCCATAACTTTTCTGCATCTAGAGAAATCTGAAATAAAACATCAAATGTGTGTTTCTCAGGGAAATGTGTGTGGCATGGAAAGTCATAAAGGGACAATAGTATGGAATTGACAGAGCAAGCAAAATTCAGAAATTCTAAACTTTTAGAATTGTAAAATCTCAATATATCCTAACATAAAGGATTAAGTTAAAGAGAAAGTCCCTTCCATGTGGGGCTGATTGCAAAAGGGAAAGGGAAAGGTTTATGAAAACTAACAGGCATGCAAATTGACAGTCTACAAAAATAGGTTTTAAAATGGGATATTTTTCACGGAAAGTTAGCAGATGCTGAGAAAGGAGCACAGTGCATTTCCTAAATTCCTCACTGGTAGAGTAAACAGGAATCATCTTAGGAGCCCTGCTTCTTTGAAAAGTTAAACCAAACTGACAAACTATCCAACTAAATAAAAACAAGGGAGAATTTACCAAAGTTATAAAATCATATATTAAAAGAGGATATGTAAAAAGGGTATATCACCAAATATCAAAATGAAATCATATTAGAGAATAATTTAAAATTTATATTCCAATAAGAAAATCTGGAAGAACTGGGTATATTTCTAGACATATATGCATGTATGGGTATACATTTTATATACATAAATATGTGTATAAGTTTTTACTTGTAGTATGTATTCATAATTAAACTACTCTTACTCCTTGGGTTGGTCACCCAATATTTAAACCATACAGAATTATGAAAATTTATCACTTTAGGAATTATAACATGTTTTCCTTTATCATCATTGAAAATGTAATCTACTAGGTTTGTGATCGCTTTTTCTAACTCTGGGCTAGCACTGCTTAGTTATATGCACTCCAGTGAATGGAACAGAAGCTATTCACACTAACAACAGGCTGCTCTAAATTTATTCTGATAACAGGAAGCAGAAACTCCCTTCCGTACCCACAAAAGGTACTTTACTGATTCAATGAAAGCATTTAGCATCTCTTCTCATGATTATTTGTTCTTTCAGTTCCATTTACTGTGCCCAGTGACTCTACAGTATACTGTTTCTCAGATCAATAGTGTGTTTCCTGGGTGTAATTTTAAGCTGTTAACCTCTAATCTTGGTTCTAGAACTGCTCAGAGATTCTATAAACTGCCCAGTATCCTGTTAGTAAGTATATTTTTCAATTTAATTAAGTTAAATAAGTCATGGTTACTGTGACAAACACGAAAATTGATGCTAAGACAGATCAGAGACAAAAGATTATTAAGGAAATAGAGAAAATAACATTTGTTGACTTCCCTTGTTGACACTAAATTGAATAAATCTCCACTTAGTAGTAAGGAACAAGACTCTAGAATCCTATATCACAGAATGAGAAAGTAATTCTTGAAACTGTCCTTGAAATCTTCTACTATCAGTGCCTATCAATGATTGAACTAAGGAAAGCCAAGTCATAGTTTCCATAATAAAGGACGAAGATTATGAATTTTGCAAATTTGTAGGGTTTAATGATTGTTTTACAAGCACTAGGATGCAAGGATATAATGAGAATGCCATGCTTGTTGTAAATTTTCAGTTCAAAATAGTGATGTGGCAAAAAGTCTTTATTCTTGCATCCATAATGTTGAGATAAAAAGGAACACTCATAATTTATTCTCTAAGTTGTCACCTTATGTGAATTTAATTGAAAGCTTGAAATAGAGTAGTGATCAGAGAAAAACTTGGCCTTGTAGTGGGATGGTGTTATAATGGTCAATTCTAATCAAGGATAGCTGAACCCTCAACCCTCATATCACCACGTTTAATGGAGAAGAAGCTCATTGTTATGTCTGTACCAGGAATAATTTTACCATATTTGAGACATGTAGAAACCTTACAAAAATGCTACCTGCGAAATGGGAGCCTATTATTCTCATCCCTGTTCTTTGACACTTTAAGTGCCACCAAAGTCCATATATATCTTTGGGTATAGGTAGGAATTTGTGAAGTTGGGTTGATAAATGAAATCTTGTTCACTCTGATACTAGTAAAAACCCCTCCAACTGGCAAAAAAAATTCAAAGATATTTTATTAGACTCACTATCTCATTAAGCAGATATGCTAAGCCAGAAGCAAACCATAATCTTATCTTGGCTGTATATATTAGAGAAAAATATCTATTATTTTTAAAGGACAGTGAGAAACTCCCAGAGTTTCTTTTCTCCATTAAAATAAAATTACTATATCACTGAGAGAAGCACAATGATCAGTTTCACCTTTGATTTGCTGTCATATTTTCTTTTAACTTTCACTGTCTAATGCAGAACTCAGAGTATTCAGAAATATGGCTGGCAATTATAAATTTCAATTTATGGTACATTATAAATTATAATGATAAATTAAAATTTATAACACATTGGAAACTGCAATTATGATTTGAAATGTGTAACAAATTTATAAACTTATCAATTTAATTTACAATTTGGTCAGCCATAGACAGCAGCTGAATCCATTGAATCCATCAGTAGGTTCTGAGGAACCTGCTTTGTAGTTATGAGGTAAAGGCTTTCATTCCTTTGACCTAAAGAGCTGAAAATATCAGAATAATAATTGTGCGACACACAAGGCAATAATATTATTTCATTGTCATATCTTAACTTTCTCAGTCTATGTGATAGCTTGCTTAGATGAAAGGGACCTAGACTTTATGATATAATATTTATATTCTACTTTGATGGAGTTGTGCTCATAGAACTTAGAAATCATTAATCAGGTTGACTCAAGTGCCTGGATATGATCTATGTGCATCAGAAAGGTATAATTAAATAGCATGAAATACAGAACTTTCTCAATTAAGTGAAGTGGATTGAAGTGGACAGTTATTGTTATGATTTTGTTTTTTCTGGTGCTGTGTGAGCTTGAACTCAGGGCCTCAAGCGTGCTAGCCCAGCTTGCTTTCTACCGCTTGAGCCAGGCCTCCAGCCTGACTTTTTGCTCTTTTTGTTTGTCTGTTTGGAGACAAAGTCTCATAGATTTTTCTACCCAGGATGGCGTCAAACAACAATCCTCTGGATCTCAGCCTCCTGAACGCCTATGATCATATGTGCATGTGCAAGTCACTGGTGCCTGGCTGATATAAATTGTAAATGTCCCCCAAAGGCTTGTGTGCTAAAATAAATAAATAAATAAATAAATAAATAAATAAATAAATAAATAAATAAATATTTAAAAAACCTGTATGCTAGCCTATTGCATTATTGGAAGTAAATGAACCCTTAGGAAGTGGGACTCACAGAACAAACATAGGTCACTTGGGGCATGTCTCTGAAAGATACATACAACCCTAGCCGTTTTCCCTTTCTATTCTCTCCCCCCTCTCTCTTTCTATTTCTGTCCCTCTTCCTTCAGCCATCTCTCCCTTTCAAAGCATTTTCCTCCAATGCACACCCTTTGCTCAAAAACAAATAACAAAAAATATCTAAGATTTTCACTATATGTGTCAAAATAACTTTCTCCTTTTTTTTTTTTTTTGGCCAGTCCAGGGCCTTGGACTCAGGGCCTGAGCACTGTCCCTGGCTTCTTCTTGCTCAAGGCTAGCACTCTGCCACTTGAGCCACAGCGCCACTTCTGGCTGTTTTCTGTATATGTGGTGCTGGGGAATCGAACCCAGGGCCTCAGGTATACAAGGCAAGCACTCTTGCCACTAGGCCATATCCCCAGCCCAACTTTCTCCTTTTAATTTGCTTATTTCAGATATTTTGTCATAGCATAGAAAGCTAACACAATTATTTTCTCCAATTATGCTCTCCAAAGTTAAGAATTCATGATTGAATCTTCTGATCCATAAGAATTAGATACAGGTAAACCTTTGGAAGATGTCAGAAGCATCATATTCTATATTGCAGCACAGGAGCTTCCATTTATTTTCCAGTCAATAGGATCCAAACAAGAGAAAACAATACAGTTGGACCAGGCTGCAGTGTAAACAAGACAGTCCTTAATCCTCAGTTCAGATATCTGTGACAGGTTACAGAGTCATATGAACTTGTGGAAGGCCTTGATATGATAATTGAGATGAAAACTTGGAACTTTAGAGCATAACCTTCCGTTTTCCAACAATAAATAAATAAATAAATAAATAAATAAATAAATAAATGAATAAATAAATAAATAAATGAAATAACTGTCGACTTTCTATCTAGCCCTAACAGACAAAAATTGCTCCTTTGGAACCATGGTTAATCAGTTTATCTGAGCTTCTAAAAAACTAGATATTTTCTGATACACATAGAATATTTATACTCCATCAATGACTATATTATGACGAGGATCCAAGTGTCACTCTAGTGTAATTCCTTAACACTTGCATGTTCAATGACAAAAGGGAAAGAAATCTCTAGTCTTTTTATGCACTCAGCCTAGCAAGAGATCTTTGGGAATTAAGGTTTGGGACAAATCAATGGGTGGAAAAACTTTACCAGCAGAAATGGTATTTTAACAACAATAAAAAAAAAAGAAACTAGTCAGGTAAGTAGTTTCAAAAACGAAGAATGCAGCACCTACTTTTATTTTCTTTTATTCTTCTTGAAAGTTTCTTTCTTAAAGGGATTTATTTTACTGTAACAGATGAAGATGTGGATAAATGGGAAAAGAGAAAAACATTTCCTGCTCCCTCTGCAGAATATGAAAGTAAAGACTCCCATATTTTTTTGTTATTGGGCTCTGGCATGTTTACCCTGGCTTGGGTATGAAACTTCTTTGGTTTATGCTACTCTAAGAATCGTGCCTCTTGGTTTTTAATGCCTCAATTTCATGGACTGTACAGCCTCTCAAAAATATTTAATGTGAGTATTTGTGTAAGGAAAATGAATTTATACCTTCAAAATACAATATTTTAATATAACAATATGTGGGAACAGACTCAAGATACATTCCTAATAAACGTTGTAGGAAGCCACAATAATGTATAGATATTATATAAAAATATTACAGTATTGGGCTGAGAATATGGCCTAGTGGCAAGAGCGCTTGTCTCATATACATGAAGCCCTGGGTTCAATTCCTCAGTACCACATATATAGAAAAGGCCAGAGTGCTGTTGTGGCTCAAGTGGTAGAGGGCTAGCCTTGATCAGAAGGAAGACAGGGACAGTGCTCAGGCCCTGCGTCCAAGCCCAGGAGTGGCAAAAAATTACAATATTAATCAAAAGGATGTGTACCCTGGGTATTTCTGGTACTAAGATGCTTTGATTGCAGTTATAGCAATGTCTTGAGCATTTAATATTTAATGTAATAATGTTTGTTACTTATATAACAGTTGATTTATTATTTGAGGCTTTAAGTCATATATTGAATACCAAACATATCCTGTTTGTAAAAAAAGTACGTGAGTGGTTATCTTTCAATGCAAAACACGGTTATTAATGAATAGATCAGTGATATTAATTTGTAGATAACTGCATCAATAAATTTTTTCTTTCTTATTTTTATCCACTTACTAGTTTTATAACAAGGATTAATGACAGTTTACATTCTTATTTTGTACACAGGTTACAGAATATCAAAAAGGGATGTATTTTACCTAAAGAAACTGGCCACTGAACTGAATGCACTCATTAATAGCCATTTTACATTGACTGCAGTTAATTTCAATCTGGGGTAATCCTGACCCTTAGAGCTGTTTGGCAACCTCTGATATTTTTTTATTGTCCTAACTTGGGAATTACTACTGATACCTGGTTAAACAGATGACCAGAACACTGCTGAAAAATGTGCAACATACAGGGAAACCTCTCAAAGAACTAAGACCAAGTACCAATAGTGATAATGTGAAAAATTGCTGCTCTATTTTTACCAAATGAAATTGATCATCGTCATTTGGGTACTATATTTGTAAAGTATCATATTTGGAGTGGAGAAATAGCAGAAACTTTGGACTACCTGGGTGACAGGGGTGCACATTTTAATCCTAGCCTTTCAGAAGGCTGAGGTACAAGGATCGGGTTTAACACCAGACTGGGGCACAAAATTCCCAGGACAGAGATAAGTTAGATTTCAAAAAATAAAGAAAAGGGTCTGGGAATGTGGCCTAGTGGTAGAATGCTTGCCTAGCATACATGAAGCCCTGGGTTCGATTCCTCAGTACCACATATATAGAAAAGGCCAGAGTGCTGTTGTGGCTCAAGTGGTAGAGGGCTAGCCTTGATCAGAAGGAAGACAGGGACAGTGCTCAGGCCCTGCGTCCAAGCCCAGGAGTGGCAAAAATTACAATATTAATCAAAAGGATGTGTACCCTGGGTATTTCTGGTACTAAGATGCTTTGATTGCAGTTATAGCAATGTCTTGAGCATTTAATATTTAATGTAATAATGTTTGTTACTTATATAACAGTTGATTTATTATTTGAGGCTTTAAGTCATATATTGAATACCAAACATATCCTGTTTGTAAAAAAAGTACGTGAGTGGTTATCTTTCAATGCAAAACACGGTTATTAATGAATAGATCAGTGATATTAATTTGTAGATAACTGCATCAATAAATTTTTTCTTTCTTATTTTTATCCACTTACTAGTTTTATAACAAGGATTAATGACAGTTTACATTCTGATTTTGTACACAGGTTACAGAATATCAAAAAGGGATGTATTTTACCTAAAGAAACTGGCCACTGAACTGAATGCACTCATTAATAGCCATTTTACATTGACTGCAGTTAATTTCAATCTGGGGTAATCCTGACCCTTAGAGCTGTTTGGCAACCTCTGATATTTTTTTATTGTCCTAACTTGGGAATTACTACTGATACCTGGTTAAACAGATGACCAGAACACTGCTGAAAAATGTGCAACATACAGGGGAACCTCTCAAAGAACTAAGACCAAATACCAATAGTGATAATGTGAAAAATTGCTGCTCTATTTTTACCAAATGAAATTGATCATCGTCATTTGGGTACTATATTTGTAAAGTATCATATTTGGAGTGGATAAATAGCAGAAACTTTGGACTACCTGGGTGACAGGGGTGCACATTTTAATCCTAGCCTTTCAGAAGGCTGAGGTACAAGGATCGGGTTTAACACCAGACTGGGGCACAAAATTCCCAGGACAGAGATAAGTTAGATTTCAAAAAATAAAGAAAAGGGTCTGGGAATGTGGCCTAGTGGTAGAATGCTTGCCTAGCATACGTGAAGCCCTGGGTTCGATTCCTCAGCACCACATATACAGAAAAAGCAAGAGGTTTCACTGTGCCTCAAGTAGTAGAGTGCCTGCCTTGAGCAAAAAAAAAAAAAAAAAAATGAAGGCAGGGATAGTGCCCTGGCCCGGAGTTCAAGCCCCAGGACTGGCAAAAAAATTAAAAGAAAGAAAGAAAAGAAGAAACAAGACCAATAAAGACAGCTACAGTCTCCAAAAAACAAGTTTTTTTTTCTGTTTATTAACCTTATTTGGCATAGTTTAACTTTTCAAAATTCAATGAAAGAAATGAGTATCTTATTTCTACTAACTGATTGTCTACTCCAATGTAAACCACTACCACTCAGCTACCACTGGTATAATACAGAATTTTAATTTAATTTTTATGTTGTTTTTTAAGATAAATTCCAAAACATTACATTCTGTTCTGTTCAAGATATAAAGAAAAATGTTTTGATGTTTGTGACTACATGATTAATTTGCATCATGGTGGTAAGATTATTGGACTGGGAAGAAAAAGACTTTAATACTTCTTAATATTTAACATGCAACCATTTATCTTTGCTAAATTGCTTAGCTCAGCAGGTCATATTTTTTTCATTTGTAAAAGTGAAGAGACTGAAATAGCTTATGGATTGTGCCTCTTCCACCCTTTAAGAGTACATGATTCTTAGTCAAAAATTTCATAGTTCAGGAATTGCTTTCTAGGAATAAAATGATAATTTTATATGACTCCTTTCTTTTAATGATACCAATTACTTTTTTAATTTCCAGGTAAGGACTAGAAATAAATATGATATTGCTAAAAATAGAGATAACAGTAAAACTTCACTCAGTTTAAAAATTCAAAATAAGGGCTGGGAAAATGGCCTAGTGGCAAGAGTGCTTGCCTTGTATTCATGAAGCCCTGGGTTCGATTCTTCAGCACCACATATATAGAAAATGGCCAGAAGTGGTGCTGTGGCTCAAGTGGCAGAGTGCTAGCCTTGAACAAAGAGAATCCAGGGACAGTGCTCAGGCCCTGAGTTCAAGGCCCAGGACTGGCTAAAAAAAGAAAAAAAGGAAGAAGAAAAATTCAAAGTAAAGGGGTGAATAATATCAATTATTTCAAAAATACTTTTAGACATCTCACAGGTATAGTTGAGAAACTAAAAATGCTCTGGTCTATATCATTCAGAAATGCACAAAGGGCAAACCACTTATTTTATGTATCCTATTTTAAATAACATAAAACAGGATTCCTTAAATCTAACTTCTAAATCAAACTTTCTCTTTTATCATTAACAACACAAAAATATTCAATCTGTAAACCAAAAATATTTTCTAAAAAGGATTTACATCATCTATACTATATCACCTTTTAAAATATAACTTCCTCCAGGTAAAATTCTCTCTCTTGAGGCAGGCAAATTAAATAGATAAATTATTAAAATGCCTATATCCCCCAGAATTTGATTATATTCAACAAGGTTTAATCAATCAACAAATAGTTATATCAAAAGTTACTTAGTCCAGAGGTTTTCAAATTGTAGATCTTGGGATTTAGAGAGTCAGTTAAGGTGATTTAGTAGTTTATAAAAGGGGTAGGACAGAAATAACTAAAACATCATCATTAATTTCATAATTTGTAAATTCATTGAGATAACAGAGAAAATTCTGCTTCAAAACAAGTTATTCTGGGCTGGGAATGTGGCTGAGTGGTAGAGTGCTTGCCTTGCATGCACGATGCCCTGGGTTCGATTCCTCAGCACCACATAAACAGTAAAAGCCAGAAATGGCACTGTGGCTCAAGTGGTAGAGTGCTAGCCTTGAGCGAAAAGAAGCCAGAGACAATGTTCAGGCCTTGAGTCCAAGCCCCAAGACTGGCAAAAAAAAAAAAAATTATTCCATCTTAAAGATTTGGAAGCCAGGGACTTATAATAAGAAAAACAGTATTTTGAAATGTGGAGACTAATTAGGTAATCGAGGCACAACAATAGCTAATGCATTTGCATGTTCATGAATACCAAGCAATGCCCGAGTACTTAATATGCACTGACACCTAAACCAATCCAATGATCATTAATTCCATTTAACAGATGTCAAAATCAAGGCACATGAATTAAATACACAAATATTCAAATTGGTATGAAGAAACTGACCCAACTCAAGATGCTTGGCTCCATTATATAAAGCCTCTAATTTTATTTCCTTAAGATCACTTTAACTTTAAAAACTAGAAAAAAAATAAAGAGAAAAATTAGAATAGATAGAATTTCTAACAAGAAAGACAGCATTGTAAAAGTTGCATTTCAAAGGTAGTCACTAATGGTTCACACCTACAAATCCTAGCAGAAGGCTGAGATATGAGGCTGCCAGTTCAAAATCAGCTGGACAGAAAAAGCCCCGATAGTCTTATTTCCAATTAATTACCAAAATGTCAGATATGGAGCTGTGGCTCAAGTGGTAGAGCAGTACACTTGAAGAGAAAACAACAACAATAAAAAAACCCCTCAGAGACAGCTCCCAGGTCTTGAGTTCAAACCCTCATACCAGCACAAAAATAAAAAAGTGACATTTGAAAAGTAATTTCCTATTTGCAGCCAAAAGTTGGAGGTTCATGCCTGAAATTCTACCTACTTGGGTGGCTAAAAATGGGAAGATTAAAATTTGAGTTCAGTTCATGTAGAACAGTTTGTGAGATCCATTTTCAACTCATAGCTAGGCACAGTGGCAAATAAATGTCATTGTAAGCTACATAGAAGGGAGAGAATGGAGAATCTTGGTTCCAGGTCAGCTGGGGCAGAAAAGTCTATGAGATTCCATTTCAACAGAAGGAAAGGAGGTTGGACACCCTGAAGAGTGCCTGTGATCCCAGAAACTATGTTTAGTGAGACCTTATACTAAAAATACAGACAAAAAACTACTTGCTAAAGGTATGACTCAGTGGTAGAGAGGTAGAACATTACCCTAGCAAGTTTAAGGCCCAGAGTTCAAACACTAGAATCATACATAAGATGACAGGATAGATGATGGATGATAGATAGATGGATGGATAGATGATAGATAGATAGATGGATGGATGGATAGATAGATAGATAGATAGATAGATAGATAGATAGATTAGATAGATAATCATGTAGATCAAATCAAATACTAGTAGGGTGAAATTGGATATTTGGCCTTCCTTCCTTTCTTCTTTCTTTGAATATAAACTCAAGGAGCTAATCACTATAATTTGTACTCAGGCTACAGTAATGAAAAGTAAAGTCTGTTCCCTTGGACCTCATCTTCTAATGGACTCAGAGTACTTAACAGCCTGGCCTATGAGAGAAGCAGTGAACTTTCAGAGTAAAGAATAAATTGAAAATTATTAATATAATATTTTATCAGAAGATCACAACAGAGGAGGGAGACTGGAAAAAATAATAGAAAGAGGTTAAGTTTAGAAGGAAAAATAGCTTTAAATACATGGCTTTAGAGTAACAGCAAGACATTCATTTGTAAATATTTAGAAAGGAGTAACCAAAATGGATTTTAGACCATTCATGTTACTACTTGGTAATATTCAACCCAATGGCTTATTTTAGTTGGAATCCTAAACTTAAATAGTATTCTGATGGTGAAAGACAGCCAGCAGTCAAAGACTAAAGACTGCTTATTTCCTAAAATAATAGGATGGGAAGAGCAAAAATAATGAATCACTCAAGCCACAAACTGATTTGTTAATGTGTGAGAAAAATTGCAGGGTAGTGTCAAGCTGCATAATAAACAGAGATATTCTCCACAGATTAATTAAACTTATCTGTGAATAACATGGCAATGAGAATATGCACAAAATGGTGGGATTGGAAAAAGAAAACAAGAAGCACACAAGGTAAATTAATGTGTTGAATGTATAAGAGGAATAACAAGGTAGTATAGTATATAGTCACACAATTCAGGGAATAAAAATAGCCACCTTTGGTTAGTAAAGTATCAAAAGCAATTGAAATTTTGAAGTAAATGTACAAATTTTGCAGAATATTGCATAAAATCATGGTACCAGAAGTAAATTAAATGTCATCCCTTTATATGTGGGACAGTTTAAAGGGATAATGGAGTATTAAGAAAAAGAATCTCCTTTCTTTCAATGCACATCAACAACACTAAAGGATTATAAAACTAAAAATGAGTTTTCAATTAGAGAAAAACTTCGCCTATATTTTTCAATGTTGTGATTCAAGTAATTTACATTGACCCCAGTGATTTATTTTATCTTTCTGCTGTATCTGCTATTAAAACATCTACTACATATTCTGACTGTATTTACTCATTTCTCCAGCAGTGATTTTATGTACTGTGTCTTGCTTCCTTGCTTGAGCCTTACAATAGCATTTTAATGCATAGGGAATAGAAAAACAATGCTAGACTCATTTATAATTCCATCTCTTACAAACATTCTGCCATATAAAATGCACTAAGGATTAATTAAAAGAAAAACAGAATGACAAATAAGAAAACCGTCTTTAAATGTACATGCAATACCCAGTGTACCAAAATCAGTTACAGTGACATCAGAGGTAAAAACGATGGGGAAGAAAGACAAAAGAAAAAGGCATATTTTCATGGGGTACATTGGAAATAACAAAAATAAACCACTTGTTTTCAAATCTTATATTTCATTTCTCTTAGGATCATCTTATGTGATCATATGTACATTGCTTTTGAGCTATTGTGCTCCTCTGCTAGCTAGGGAAGAGAGCACCAAAATGGAAAGACAAAGGGTAAAAAGCGAGCCAATGCAACAGCAATACAAGACAATATGCTATAAACCAACTGTACTACTACTTGGGGGAGGGTGAGGAGGGAACCGGGGAGGGGGGAAGATGGGAGAAAAACAAAGGAAGAGGTAAAAAGTTTGATAAGAAATGTACTCACTGCCTTGCATATGTAATTGTAACCCATCTGTACACTACTTTGACAATAAAAAAATAAAGAAAAATTTAAAAAGAAATTAAAAAACAAAAACATTCTTTACTTTAAAAAAAGAATTTTTAAGACTTCTGCTGGGGCTGGGAATATGGCCTAGTGGTAGAGTGCTTGCCTCACATACATGAAGCCCTGGGTTCGATTCCTCAGCACCACATAAAAAGCCGGAAGTGGCACTGTGGCTCAAGGGTGAGCCTTGAGCAAAAAGAAGCCAGGGACAGTGCTCATACCCTGAGTTCAAGCCCCAGGGCTGGCAAAAATAAATAAATAACAAAGACTTCTGCTCTGAAAACAGATATGAATCACTGAAAGTACACATTCTACTATTATACAGATGTGTTTCACTTAAACGCCCTCACTCTAGCTTTGTTACAGTGTACTTTTGCCCTCTAGTGTCTGTGTGAGTGAATGACGGTAACTTTGGCTTGAAAGAAATCTGGGAATTCTCTTAATACTCAATCTTTACTCTGGTTTAGGAAAGTAAGCAATATTTGGTTTGTTGTAAAAATTTTTCTGACCTATATAATTTGGAGATCCTCTAAAAGTAAAAGGCAATTGCTAAATTTAGCAAACTGGAATATTGCTGGCTGTGTGATAATAAGTAGAAGAGAAAATTAACTTATGCAGATGTAATTTTCTCCTTTGATTTTGACAACAGCATAATTGCTGACAACGTTGAATTTTACCTAAACTCTGAAATCCCAGGAAATAAAATTTTAAGAAGGTCCTCCTACTCTTTGTGTTTCAGGGTACAGCTTATTACAAAAGGGCCACCCTTCCACTTATGAATTAGGTAAGATTCAAGGATACCATATTGTTTTTTGACAAAGCTAGACAAAAATCCCCCCAAAATTCCCATTTTGATTTTATGGTTTAAATATGGTATATGACTAAAACTCATATTTGGGCTTACTTCCTCAAGCTTCGGTGTTGGCAGGTGGAGCTTAACATGCGGTGAATGGATGATTGGGGCTGGAGACCTGATGAACAGAATGATGCTGCCTACAGCAATGAGCTTTCACTATAGTTAGTGAGAAAATGGTTGCTACACAGCTTTGGTACCCATTTCCTTTCCCCTATTCTGCACGTGCCTACTTGCCTCTCTGTACTTCTATCGTGTGATAAAATCTGTCAGGTTCTGATGTAGCATGAAGCCTCGGCCAGATTTAGCCTTCAGATCTTAAACGTTCCTGACTACGAACTGTAAGCAAAACAAAGTCTCTCAGGTATTACAGCAACAGAAAATGGACACCTCACAGTTTGTTAGCACAGTTGTTCGTCCCTCCTAAAAGCTTAAGTTTTTCTCTATCCTCCAGGCACTTGAATTTTGATCTTTCCCCAGTCTAAACCAGTACAGAACACATGAGAACATGGGTCACATGCTCAGGGTCAAATATTATTTGAACCATTATAGAACACATGAGAATATGGAACACATGGCTCAGGGTCAAATATTATTTGAGCCACAGTCTGATCAACCTTTCATTCTATTTTCCTTATTCTTTCTAGCCATTTTTGTTCCTACCTGTAGAAGAAGACCTATTTTTTGCCTATTTGGGGCCATGCTTGAAAACATGGTCAGAGTGTTCTTCCTATTGCAATAATTTTTCTCCCTCTTTGCAGTAGCGCCTAACCTTCCAATAATCTTTGCAAACAAAATTCCTCCAAAGTTGATATTGTTTTAAATTTTATGTTGGTAATTGTGGAATGAAGTAAACATTGCTGTATGTAGATATATGATAATGAGAAATTGAAAATTCTAAGCACTAAGTAATTTGATTTATTCATTCAATCACTAACAAAGGAATATATCAGAGTCTACAAAGAGATGATCATTCAAGTACCTAACATGTAATAGAGTCTCCTCTATTAGGCCAATAAAGCAAATTAATATGCTATAAAAGCAAACATTTTACTACAGAAAACCAAAATAAAATCATCGTAACAAGAACTGATAAGAGTGTACCAAAATTTTATGCAAACATTTGATAAAATAATTTACTATCTATGTCTTGAGCAAAAATAATTAAGAAATAATGCAACTGGAAAAGTTTTACAGAGGAAGTAATATCTAAGACAAACATGAAAGACTAATCAATAGGATTTGTCAGATGAGCAAGTTATAAAGAGGTTGCCTTTGATACTGGGTATAAAATAATAACAAATACTTAAGAGTTGGATCAGTTGTAGAGAATGCATGTATGACATGTAAAGAATTACTAGAATGATATGCAAGTTGTGCACTACAACTAAGTCTAAAGGGTACCATGTACATTGATGTCAGTATGAATGGCACTTCGTGTGGCACTGAATGTGTTCAGCCATACAGAATAACTCTAAGAAAGTACCAAATTTGCATTTTTTGCCAAATACAAATGATAAGATGATTCTTACCCTAAGTAATTGAAACCAAATCTATCTTCAGTATCAACCACTTTTATAGGAAGGACATCAGAGGGTCATCATACTGATACAGGGCTGGAGAAGATGAAGACATTTTTGCAGTTCCTTCTAGCAGGAATGATTTCGCTAGTACACAACTGACTGAGGTACAGTTTACTACCAACACCATTAATGGTGATCATTATAGCCACCTATCATTCCTATAGCATTTTGCTCTATATTCAGTCTTGTAGTTGAGAAGCCTTTGGCGAAGTCACTGGAAGGTCAACACAGAGTAGAATCACCTTCAAAATTTTAAACAAGAATTCAGACACTGGAAAACTAGACGTAACAAATATCTTTTACTACAATCTGAACAGATACAATTTTATTTTGTAAAACAAGAGTTGGCAAGCTTTTTCTTACAAGATCAGATAATAAATTGTTTATTTGCCAGCCCTAAGTGCTTTATAGTAACTTACCAACTCAGTCCTTGAAAGAAGTCATATATAATACTAAATTAATATATTTGGCTACATCTGACAGGATTTTGTTGAACCAAAATACTTGGTTCATCAACTGATCTTACTTTATTCTTAGAAGTAAACTTTATAAAGGATACTAATGTTTGTGTCTAATGAGTTAGTCCTTTTTTTTTTCTGAAGAGCTGTGATGGTAACGAAAAACAAAGGATACAAGGGTACAGCTTTATGGGCTGTGGGTATGGCTCAGTCATAGTGTGTTGCATGCCCTGTGTTCAGTTCTTTAGCAATACATAAAAGTTTATAATCTGAATTGTTTTCTTTGCGTTTCAGAGACAGAGTCATAGGGGCTGGGAATATGGCTTAGTGGTGGAGTCCTGGCTTGCCTCATATAGATGAAGCCATGGGTTCAATTCGTCAGCACCACATAAATAGAAAAGGCCAGAAGTGGCATTGTGGGCTCAAGTGGCAGAGTGCTAGCCTTGAGCAAAAAGAAGCCAAGGACAGTGCTCAGGCTCTGATTTCAAGCCCCAAGACTGGCAAAAAAACAAAACAAGCAAACAGAGATAGTATCTTCCTTTTCAACCCAGACTAGACTCAAATTTAAGACCCTCCTGAGCTAGAGATTTGGCTCAAATGGTACAGCTCTGGCTCTAGACAAAATGGTCTAATGTGAAGTGAAAGTGTGAGGCTCTGAATTCAAGCCCCAGTACAGTGCCACTCAAATCTCCCCACAAAAACATCTTGACAGCCTCCCATGTGTTCACAACTACTTTTTGGTAAAAGTCTGTTTCTTATGAAGTTACAATGTACCCAGTGAGGCCAAAATAAAAAATAACATAACTACAATTTGATAAAGAATCCTATTACAAAAATTTTGTATTATATCATTAGCAAAGAAATGGATGAAGCTGAAAAAATTATAAAAAATAAATCAGGCCCAGAGAGACAAAAGATGCATGTTCTTTCACATATGTGGAAGCTGGATCTAATACAAGTATAAACACATACAAGGTTATATGCAAATATATACTAATATGTACTATCCAAAGTATGTTATTTACAGGGAAGGATTTAATTCCTTAGAAAAACTAAAAGTACAACAAAATGAATACCAGAAAACTGGCACCTGAAAGGTGTTGGGGGGGGTCCAAAAGGGGGTAGGTAAACGAAGAGAAAATTGGGAGAAATGCAGCTACAACATTCAATGCATACCCTATGAAACTGAAAAGAGTGGTTGATTTGGGATGGATGGAGAGAATGATGACAGGGATGACATCTATCAAGTTGTATTGTAGTTATAAATTGATTTGTTGAATGGTAAAATATAATTTAAAATATATTATAATTTAAAATATAATTTAAAAAATAGAGAAATTTGACTTATTTGCTCCAGAAAAGTTCCAAAATTTTCAGTACATAGAGTTTCCTTATGATGAAATAGAAGTTGATATGAAAAGTGAACTGTGCATGTATGTTTACAGCACGTGTATGCATACATATTTGTGTGCACTTCATTTAACCAATGTTTGGGAGGAAAAAATGGTATAATGGGAAGTGCATTGGTCCCAGAATCATGGGTCTTATTTCCCAATCTCTTCACATAATTGAACTACTTAGTTATTATAGGGTTTACACAGCATAAGATAGTTTAAGAGGGACCAACCATATTCTTATGTATTCCTAAACATACATAGATACGTAATTATTGGTAACTTTTCACTAATGGATATAATTACACTTAAAATCAACTACTTCACAGAAATAGACACGACATGTCTAGAAGACAAATATAAATATATTTTCACTCATTGTGTAATAATATATGTTTAGTAAAATTTTTTTTATGACTTTGAGGTCTTTAGTACCCTATAAGTTTAACTAAGTTGATTAAAGTAGAAAAATGTAGGTTTCACTATCTGTTATTTCTATAAGTTCTTTAGTTTATTGTGAGTTGTTGTAGGAGGAATGGCGGTACTAGGACTTAAACTCAGGACCTAGGGCTTATCAGAATGGAATTTTACCACTTGAGCTAAATCCCAAGCCAGCCCCAGAATTATTCTTAATAAGATCATTGTTGAAAACAAGAACACACTAAAGCCACCAGCACAACAATGTTCATCGCAGCACAATTTGTCATTGCTAAAATATGGAACCAACCCAGTTGCCCCTCAGTAGAGGAATGGATCAGGAAAATGTGATACATATACACAATGGAATTTTATGCCTCTATCAGAAAGAATGACATTGCCCCATTCGTAAGGAAATGAAAGGACTTGGAAAAAATCATACTAAGTGAAGTGAGCCAGACCAAAAAAACACGGACTCTATGGTTTCTCTCATAGGGAATAATTAGCACAGGTCTAGGCTAGTCACAGTAGAGGATCACAAGAATCCAATAGCTATGCCCTTATGAACATACAAGATGATGCTAAGTGAAATGAACTCCATGTTATGGAAACGAGTGTTATATCACTGTTGTAATTACTTTCAACATGCCATGTGAAACCATAGCTTTTTTTGTTGTTGATGATCCTCTTGTATCCCCTTCCTGTGGTTGTACCTGCACTATCACTGTATCTCATCTGAGCACCCTGGATACTGTATATATTGTTATTAGAACTAAGGAAGGGAAAGAGAATATCAAAAATGAGAGACAAAGGATAAAAAGACAAACGACTCCATAAACAATACTTACAAAACCATTCGGTGTAGACCAACTGAACAACTCATGGGGGAGAGGGAAAGGAGGAGGGGAAGGGGGAGAAATGAGGGAGGAGGTAGCAAATTGTACAAGAAATGTACTTACTGTCATATGTATGAAACTAACCACTCTGTACATCACTTTGACAATAAATAAGTAATTATTCAGAAAAAAAATAGTGAAGGATGACTGGGAGATAGGAACTGCTCATTAAAAGTTACATTAATACCTCCAAAAACAAAAACAAAAAAAAAGATCATTGTTGAAAAGTGAACATTATTATTTTGACAGAATTCTCAATTGTTAGCACTTCTCAATAGTTTTTCAACATTATTAAATTTCTCTATTCATAATTTCCTTGTTTGTTCTTTATTTTAAAATCACTGAGAAGCATTTTCAAAATGGATATGAATAATTTTGTATCACTTTAATAACATCTTTCATTAACTAGAATTCTGTTTCAAGACCCATTTGCTGTTAAAAAGATTTACTTCTTCAGAAACAAGTGATGAATGATATAATTGCATTGTTGATAGCCCAAAAGTTTCAGATATGTGAAAGACAAATAGTAAAGAGGAAAATTTGTGTTGCCATCTTATAATAACATTTGTGTGTGAAAGTAACTTTTTGTACATATATCTGTATCCACACATATATTCACATTTGTATATATAACATGTATTTGCATCCACCCATCCTTTTTCTCATACATAAATATGTGTATATATATATATATATAACTATCTTACTACATGATATCACTACAGTGATTCAAGCTTATAGAAATTTAGAACTAAAAATATCCTCAGAGATAGTTTGAAGAAAAACCTTAATTGATTATCTTGAAAATCACACAACTCAAAAAGCTTCAAATAGTATTGCTATTGAATTAAAACAGTAGAGATTGATATCTATTCAGCTGTAAAACCATTTTATTTATCACCCTATGCTATATATGATAAATGTAACCAAAAAATCTTTACTCCTCTTCTTGTTGAAATATACACTTTAAACCATTTTTTGAATTGGAGCCAATGTAGTTACTAAATAAAGAGATGGAAACAGAAAAAGTGTTCTTGAATTTCTGAGGTTAAGCTACAGGAAACGTTAGAGATAGCATTCTAGCCTCTTACAGTGCTCACTGAAGGTAAAGCAAATCATTATGTAGCCACTCCAATTATTTTAACATTTCAGTTAAGAGGAGTCCCAAGAAACATGGAGAAATTTCACAGGGCATAAAAAGGAGAAGGTGGAGGAGAAGAAGGAAAAAGGAGAGGAGGGGGGAGGGACGGGGAAGGGAGGAAAGAAACAGGGAAAGAGAGACAGTGATGGAGAGATTGACACCAGTTTCACATTTTCTGATTGTACCAGTCTGCTACATTCCAGCCTCAATAGTTTTGCCATAAAGAAAAATTTTATGAGAACAGTTTTCCCAGGTATATTATAGCTGGGTCACTTATTCTTCTCTACCCTTTAAAGCTACTGTAATCTCATCAGTTGGATAATAAAAATTTGGAGGAAAAAAGCTACTGTAATCTAAGCCCCAGTCATTATGAAACAAAGATGAATCTTCTCCAAATGGTTCACCTAAATTTTTTGTCCCCAAAGCCTTAACTTATGAAACCACATATCTACCACTGAGTTTTGGAATGGTTACTCTACTCCCATAAATAACTAGAGTGGATACCCTAACAATTTTTTTGTTAGAGCAACTCAGCAAAATAAAATTCCAGTTCAGAGTTGGAAACATTGTTTCACACATACTACCCTTGTTGTTTTACAGTTGTTTGTTGTGCTTCCCAGGACTGAATATTTTTTATCCCTCTTTCATTCACTTATGGAAACTTACATTCAACCTTAAAACTCAAATAGATGAATGATCTTACCAGTGAAATCTATGTTTTCCTTTTCCCACAATTTAAAACACTCCTTCCTCAAAGAATGGTGACTATATATGCTACTATGTAGCTAAACTGTTACACTATAATGGCAAATCCATTCTTTAAAATGCTTCCATATTTGTACCATCAGCGTTTAATAGCATGTCTAACATTTCACAAAGGCTAAATGCTTGAGTTAATTGAATTGACTGTTCCCAAGAACATTAGTGATTATTAGAGTTCCTGCATTAGGAATACAAATTTGTGCTAATTTTTCATGCTAGTTTTGACTGAAAGATGATCATCAATTTTAATATAGACTTCCTTCCATTAAGACAATGTCTGCAGTTAGAGATAGCAAATAGTCCCAGAAGTCTATAAAGGATATTGAGTGGTCTAGTGATTCTCTTCTCACCCAAAGACATGCTGATATTTGATTCAGAGGAAGAAGATCAATTTTCTAGCTTAAGTTAAACAAAGCATTGAACGAATGTCAAAAGCAGGATATAAACTTAGAATCTTTGCTGTCACACCATTATAGTTACCATCTTTCCATATCTCTTAAAGCAAATACAAGAAAGCCTGTTGTAGGCCTTAAACAAGGGTAAGCTATACATTTATATGCTTCCTTAAACCCCTAGACTATGTACTGAGAGGGAATATATGGCCCATGATTAAACAGACACATACAGATGGGTTTTTTCATCAATGGTAGCTTGCTTTGTTTGTTTATTCATTTAATTCTTTAATCTTTGGGTCCGTCCTGGGGCTTGAACTCTGGGCCTGGGAGCTGTCTTTGAGCTCTTCAGCCCAATCAAAGCTAGCACTCCACCACTTGAGCCACAGCACAACTTTCAGATTTCTGGTGGTTAATTGGAGATAAGAGTCTCACAGACTTTTCTTCCTGGGCAGGCCTTGAGTGATCCTCAGATCTCAGCCTCCTGATTAGCTAGGGTTACAGGCCTGAGCTGCTGGCGCCTGGCTGGTGGCTTTATTTTTTTAAGACATTGTTCTGCCTTCCAGAACTTAAAACATAATGCTTTGTATTGGAAAGATATTTAATGCTGAAGATTTGATCCTTCTCATTAAGTTGGAAGATTATAGTATAAGGTAAGCCTTTTATGAACAAGTAAGATCATATATTATTACCCCATACTAAACCTTTAGGAATTCAGAGGAAAAATAGAAAATTTAACCAAATGTAAAAGATATAAGAACTACTCATTCTAGTTTTTTATCAGTGAGTTTAACAGTCTATTATATATAATTTAAAACTGAAATAGTGGGGCTGGGGATATGGCCTAGTGGCAAGAGTGCTTGCCTCGTATACATGAGGCCCTGGGTTCAATTCCCCAGCACCACATATACAGAAAACGGCCAAAAGTGGCGCTGTGGCTCAAGTGGCAGAGTGCTAGCCTTGAGCAAAAAAAGAAGCCAGGGAGAGTGCTCAGGCCCTGAGTCCAAGCCCCAGGACTGGCCAAAAATAAAATAAATAAATAAATAAAACTGAAATAGTAAGTTATAAAAGAAGAAAACTTTTAAAGTAGTACAACAAGATGAGATGTTGGTTGAAACCAATTTACAATTACTATTGCACTTCTTACAACAAAATGAGACAGACTAATTTTAATACTATTCACATCAGTTTTGTTCTCTAAGATAATGGAACTGTTAAGATGCATAGAAGTACTTGACATGAGAGTAAGGAGGTTTACTAAAATGTTTATATCTGTAGTCCTTGCTTAAGAAGATGCACACGTAGTTAGTATAAAATTAGGAACCAGAATTTGAACGTTTCTCTGGATTCCAGTATAGTATTTTCTTATATAACATTTGAAAAACTATTCTTCAAACAAAGAGATTTTGTGGCCCTAGTTTTGACAGAATACATCTGTTTTTAATGCAATACACAATTGTTGATATAATTTTCTTTTCTTTCTTTTTTTAAGTTTTTATTATAAAACTGATGTACAGAGAGGTTACAATTTCATACATTAGGCATTGGATACATTTCTTGTACTGTTTGTTACCTTGTCCCTCATACCCCCCTCCCCCCTCCCCCTTACCCTTTCCCCCCCTAAGGTGTTCAGTTCACTTACACCAAACAGTTTTGCAAGTATTGCTTCTGTAATTGTTTCTCTTTTTTTACCCTGTGTCTCTCAATTTTGGTATTCCCTTTCAATTTCCTAGTTCTAATACCAGTATACACGGTTTCCAATATACTTAGATAAGATTACAGAGATAGTGTAGATACAATCACAAGAAGGTGATACAAGAACATCATCAATAGTAGAAGTTACAGATACACATGGGATGTTGAAAGTAGTTACAACTGTGATATAACAATCATTTCCATAAAATGGAGTTCATTTCACTTAGCATCATCTCATGTGATCATAAGGGTATAGCTATTGGGCTCTTGTGATCCTTTGCTGTGACTTGCCTAAACCTGTGCTAATTATTCCCAATAAGGGAGGCCATAGAGTCCATGTTTCTTTGGGTCTGGCTCACTTCACTTAGTATAATTTTTTCCAAGTCCTTCCATTTCCTTACAAATGGGGCAATGTCATTCTTTCTGATAGAGGCATAAAATTCCATTGTGTATATGTACCACATTTTCCTGATCCATTCGTCTACGGAGGGGCATCTGGGTTGGTTCCAGATTCTCGCTACGACAAATTGCGCTGCAATGAACATTGTTGTGCTGGTGGCTTTACTGTGATTTTGTTTGTGGTTTTTCGGATAGATACCCAAAAGTGGGGTTGCTGGGTCATAGAGGAGTTCTACATTTAGCCTTCTGAGGAATCTCCTTTCTTTTCTTTCTTAAACCAGTGGCTCACACCCACAATCCTAACTACTCAGGCTGAGATGGAAGAATAGCAGTTCAAAGCCAGCTGAGGCAAGAAAGCCAAGTTAACTACCAAAAGTCCAGAAGTGAAGCTGTGGCCCATGTGGTAGAGCCTAAAAGCTCAGACACAGCACCTAGACCCTAAGTTCAAGTCCCTGGACCAGCACACAAAAAAATTTCCTGGGTGATAACCTACATGTTATATCGATATAGATAGATATATGTCTGTCTGTCTACCTATCTGTCTATCTGTTTATATATGTTTTATATGTATTTTCATATATATGTTATACATTCATATACATATATACGTGGTGTGTGTGTATGTGTGTGTGTGTGTGTGTGTGTGTGTGTGTTTCACCAGAATGAAATTCTTTCCCAAAAGAGAACTAGGAAAATGGCATTTTCTACTACTCTACTTTACTATATTCCCTATTTCTTTTTGAATTGACACCAAAATCTATGTGGATATTTTCTACTATACACAGATTTGCTATTAATAAATCTAACCCATTCCTTTCTGCATATGCAAAATGATTTCCTAGATTCTCCTTTAAATAAGTTTTCCCATGTTGTGGAATATCAGAAGTTATCTCCATTCCAGTGTACCACTTCTCCATCTCTAAAAGTCTGTCAATTTTCAGGCCACCTTGGGGCTTAAACTCAGGGCCTGGGCACTGTCTCTGAGTGTTTTTGCTCAAGGCTAGTACACTTTGAGCCAAGGCTCCACTTGCAGTTATTGAGCTGTTAATCGGTGATAAGAGTCTCATGAACTTCCCTACCCCAGCTGGCTTTAAACTACAATTCTTATATCTCAGCTTCCTGAATACCTAGGATTACAAGCATGGGCCATCACATCTTATATATACCATATATTCAACTGTATATATTCAACTGTTTATATATACATATAAACCACATGTAATATACATATATAAACTACTTACTATGTAGTTTATTTAGCTTATATTTTCTGTTAATATTAAGCTATATGTATCAACTTTAAATTATTATATATTTACATAGGGTTTATAGTTTATACATAGTATATATGAGAATATAATATATAGTATGTAGTATACATAGTTTATGATAAAATAGACATACTATATATAAATGCTATATATCTATACACTATACCTTCTATTATACATACTCATATATATTATCCTATTATTTGTTTTGGAGCACCTAGGCTGATTCCACATCTTGAGTACTGTAAATACTGCTACAATACATATGCTTACTTCATACTGCTACAATGCATATGCTTACTTCATTTTCTTCAGGTATACACTAGGAGTATTATCACAAGATCCTATGTTCGATTTATTTTGAGGTTTTTGAGGAACATTTGTACTGTTTTAGATTTTAGCTGTACTCATTTACATTCCTACCAACAATGTATGCAGATTACTGCTCACCTATCCATATGCTTATTAGCATTTATTTAATTATTCATTTATTTTTAAATTTATCTTTCCTGATATTTTTTAATTTAATTTTCTTGTCAAGGTGATGTACAGAGGGGTTACAGTTACATACATAAGGTAGTGAGTAAATTTCTTGTCGAACATTGTTACCCCTCCCTCATTTTTCTCCCACTTTCCCTCCCCCCTCATGATATTTTCATTTTTATATTTTAAGTTATATAAAATTAGGAATTTCATTATGAAATTTCTACACAAGGCATTTATTTGTTTATTTATTTCTTTTGCCAGTCCTGTGGCTTGGACTCAGGGCCTGAGCACTGTTCCTGGTTTCTTTTTGCTCAAGGCTGGCACTCTACCTCTTGAGCCACATCACCACTTCCGGCTTTTTTCTATTTATGTGGTGCTAAGGAATCAAACCCTGGGCTTCAGGCATGCTAGGCAAGCACTCTACCGCTAAGCCACATTCCCAGCCCCCACAAAGCATTTAGTTTTGTATTTCTTTTTTATAATATTCATTCTGGCTGGCATGAGATGAAATCTCAATACAATTTTGATTTGCATTCCCCTAACATATGAGGATGCTGAAAACATTTGTAATATATTTATATATTTCATATATGTATATATTTATTGGCAATTTGTATGTCTTTAGGTAAGTCTTTATTTCTATCACTTGCTCACATTGATTTAATTATTTCTTTTTTGGTTTCTAATTTTTTAGTTCTTCAAATGTCCAAGGCATTAATCATGTCAGATCAATAGGTGGCAAAAAAGCTTTCCTCCCATTCATTAGGCTGTCTCTTCACTCTGTTCATCATTTCCTTTGTTGTGTAGAAACTTTCTAATGTGGTGTAATCCTACTTGTCTGTTCTTGTTTGTATTTCCTGAGTTGTTGGGGTCATATTCAGGAAATAATTGCCCATGCCAATATCTTGATGTATAAAATAACTTTAAAAAATTTAGTCTTATGAAAAAGAATGGTCTGATGCTGGGTTATTTTCCAGGTTTGTCTGCATCAATTTACTTCAAACTTTTTGTAATTTTTAACAGTAGAAATGGAATGTGCTGGAAATACAATATGATGAGCTAAGGAGGAACATCTTTAAAGATGTTGTTTCTGTACCACACAGGGAATATATTATTTGAATTTAAGAGTGACAGCCTGGGCTTTGTGCCTTTCTCCCCTAAATTCAAGATATCCTCCAGTGCTTTACTCAGGATGTCACAAGGCATCTGATATATATAACCCCAAACAGGATGAAGATCTGGCTCCCTCCACTGGGGCATTTGGGGTATTCAAGACCCTGTCTACCCTGGACAGGGTTCTTCAGACATGAGGAACTGGCCCATAATGGGTCCAAGACTCTTCTATTCCTTGCTGCCTCTAAGTAATAAGCCTTCTTTGGCCATCTTCTTATGTGTGTTCTGTCTCAATAGACTCAAACATGAACATGATCATTTCATTCTGGACCTATGTAGTCAAGGAGAAAGTGGGATCAAGTGTATGGGATCTTATTTTATGTAGTTGTCATAATGATGGCTTTTGCTATTTTACATAAAGTGAAAATCCTGCCTTGAGATTCATAAATAGGGAACTTGTTTCACATTTTGGATATAAGATTTTCTACTTCAACAAATATTTTGTTGTGTATGCTAAGAATTGTTATACCACCTCCAGAATCCTTCCGACTTTCTAACTTGTAATTTTTTTGAGGAAAAATAGTAAATTCCTATATGATATTGTAATGCATGCACATCTCTTAAAAGCAGACACAAGTGGGCTGGGGATATGGCCTAGTGGCAAGAGGCCCTGGGTGCTATTCCCCAGGACCACATATACAGAAAAAGGCCAGAAGTGGCGCTGTGGCTCAAGTGGTAGAGTGCTAGCCTTGAGCAAGAAGAAGCCAGGGACAGTGCTCAGGCCCTGAGTCCAAGCCCCAGGACTGGCAAAAAAAAAAAAAAAAACAAGCAGACACAAAAGATCACTGTACTATTTCAACAAATATATTCCAAGAACTTACCTACTTTAATGTAAAGATGTTCTTTTAAGATTTAGGTTATTGGAAATTTTCTCAAAATGTAGGAACCACTAAAATCCACAATTCTCAGAATATATTTTGTTACTATGTAACCACATGATCTTATTTTAGAACTTTAATTTTGTGGTACAAAGACATGGCTCAAGTGGTAGATGAAGCCCCAAATTCAAACCCCAGTGCCACTACTACCATAATACAAAAAACCCACAGTCTTCATTATTTCATTAATTGAGAGATGGATGGGATAAAAGTATATTACATGTATATGCATGGAACTGGCATAATAAATCCCACCAAATGCTGCTTTTGAAAGAGGGAGAGGGTACAGGGCATTAAAGGAATATAATAAAGGAGGTGAACTTGCTCAGACTATACTGTGCACATCTAGAATTTTACATGAAATCCCTCTGTACTATTAAGGAATTTAACTAAAATAAAATAAAATAAGTGAAAGAAATTGCAGTCATATTGAGAGGTAAGATGGGCAATTCAAGTCAGGACCAACTGAATAAGCAGGGTGTTTACCTCCAAGAGGTAAACTGGGCAATTCTGGTAAAGCCATCAGGGTTTTTATCCAATAGTGTGGGGCTACTAGGTAACACAAAACTTAGGTCTTTCTTCTTGTCATCATCCTCAAATTGTTTGCCACCTGCACAGACTAGATGAAAATAACTTAATTTAAGACTTGAAACTACTTCAGGAAAATAAGGAAAGACTTGAAGATACAATCATATAGAACACCATGTGTTGAGGAAATAAGAACAAAAATTGACAAGTATGATTGGATCAAATTGGAAAGCTTCTACATAGCAAAGGAAACATTTGTCAGAATCAAGAAACTAATCACAGAATAGAAAAATATCTTTGTAAACTATTAATCAGATAAAGGATTAGTGTCCAGAATATACATAGAGGTCAAAATATACCTAACTAATAAAGGAGCACACGAATAGTATTCAGAAGAATAATATATGGCTAATCAAAATGCACGGATTATTCAACATCTTTATCAATTAAAAAAATAAAAAAGACAGAGATGTCATCTCAGTCCAGTCAGAATAGGAAGAATTGAAGGAATTCAATAACAACAAAACAAGTAACTTTATCCTGAAAGTGGGTTAAAATCCTGAATAGATATTTCTAAAAAGAAGACATACAGCCAGGTATAGGTGGCTCCAGCCTATTTTTGAATCTACTCAGGAGGCTGAGATCTGAGGACAGTGGTACAAAGCCAGCCCAGACAGGAAAGTCCAAGAGGCTCGTGTCTCCAATCAATCACTAAAAAGTGGATCTGTGGCGCAAGTGGTAGAGAAACAGCCTTGAGCAAAAAGAATACCCTGGCCCTGGGCCAGGACCAGCAATACACAAAACAGAGGACACACAGACATAAAGGGACAAAGGGTAAACAAATCCTTCAGTGGCACTCAGTAGACACAATGTTGAAAATTAATTATACAACTTATGTGTGGGGACAGGAGGGAAAAACTGGGAGAGAGCAAGGGAAGGGGTGATGTTGTTTGAAAGAAACGTACTCATTACCTGACTTATATAACTGTAACCCCTTTATGATAGCAATAAAAACATTAAAAAGGAAGACATACAAATAACCAATAGGCACAAGAAAAAAAGATCGACATCATTAATCATGAAGGCTACGGAAACTGCAATCACAATGAAATATGTCTCACACTTATTAGAAAAAAGAAAACAGAAGAAAGAAGTACAAATGAGGAAGTGAGGAAAAGTAAATCCTTCCACACTGGTCGCATCCTTGGGATAAATATATCAATTTATCTAATGTGCATTTATATCAAATCCTTTATCTAAGGAGGAAGATGCAAACAAGCCAGTGAGTAATATTGTAATATGAACAGTGAATATAAAATAAATGAAAGAATAAAGTAACTGGTTAACATAATGCCCCTAGTGAGCCAACAGAAAATAATATTATGTGCAAAGAAAAAGCCATTGTGTGACCTAAAGAAATTTCTGTACATTTTCTTGCCTAGAATGCACCCATAAAGTTAGCTGTTGTGCATTTTATAGATGAAATCATAATAATATGGCATCTTACATGTACACATGTACAGCCTTTGCTTATTATCCACATAGGATTTGTTTCCGAAAATCCTATGGACACCAAAATCCACAGATTCTTAACTATCTTACACAAAAGGTGTAATATTTGAGCATAGCCTTTGTATGTCTTCCCTCTCATACATTGTTATCACTAGATAATCTACACCTAGTACAGTGAAAATGTAGTTGTTATGCTGTGTTATGGAAAAATAACAAGAAAAACATATGTGTACATTTATTTTTGGTAGTAGTAGAGTTTGTACTCAAGGCCTCACATTTGCTAGGCAAAGACTTTACCACTAAGCCAAGCTTCCACCAGGCAATTTTTTCCTGCTTTTTCAATCTGGAAAATATATATGTAGCATTCAGTTTATATCTACCAGAAGTAAAGAAATAGAAAGTTGTCTTATAGTACATATTTTCATTGTTTAAATATAATTTTGAAATGAAATAACACAGTTTTTTAAATAATGACTAATAGAAAAAAGGATTTTCAAAGACTGTAGTTTTGATTTTTATAAAATGATTCATATATTTCTTGCTTGAAAATGGCATTGCTAAAATTGTTTAGAAGATACAAATAAAAGTGTAATGTAGGCAGAATAGGGTGGCCCATACTAGCAATTCCAAGTATTTGGGAGGCAGAGATAGGAGGGTCATGCTTCAAGTCCAACCAGGAACTTATCTCCAAGAACTACCCAGGCATGGTGTTTCAGGCCTGTAATTTGAGATACTCCAAGGATAGGAATGGGGTTACAGTCCATGACCCTGTCTGAAAAATAATTAAAGTAAAAAGGGCTTAGGGGGAGTGGCTCAAATGGTAATCTTGATTTATCAAACACCAGGCCTTGAGCTGAAACCCCAGTACTGCTAAAAAATGTTTAATGTATCCTTACATTTACAATGTTTTATTATTGCTGTGGTAAGATGATTTGTTGAAATACAAATGTATTTATGGTATTACATATATGTAGACAGATATGTAGCTAAAAATGACCTCCTATATTTTATAGGTTGTGTAAAAACTCTTTGATTCTTGAGTGTGAAATATATTTTTCTTTTCCTTCACAACTGTATTGTGGCAGGAAATACTCTGTGGGATTTTGCAAAGAAGAGCATATGTAGTGATTTTAACCATAAATGTAGTATTATAGGTCCTACAATGTATGTAAAATAAACCTCTAAAGCCTTAAAATGGATTGGCTTATATGAGACAAGGGTGGATGGGGATTAAAGCAGATAACTTATGTGTGTTGTGCAAAGAGCTGGCCCAAATTTGATTCTTGATAAATATTTGTGACAGTAAGTGGCCCATAAATCTACTAAGATTCATCTGATACTCATGACTTTAGATAATTTCACTCTACTTTTATCTCAGTCAAGAATTCCTTTAAAAACAAAATTAATTTAATACAAAATAGCTGTGTATATTGAATTGTTGAAGAAATCCTTTATACTGTACATTTTAACAGTAAAAAACAAGATTTTTTGTGATACACATATTGCTAGAGGACATGTAAGATTTGGACTTTATTCTGACCCTTAAAGGGAAACTATTATCAAGGTAAAGCTGTGGCTATATTACTTGTCACCAAATAAAACATAGGCCTTATCTTCTGCTTTGTGTGACACCTTTACTGGATATAAGTAATAAAAATACTTACCAAGAGACTCAAACTCAATATGCTTTTCAATAATGTATACAACAATTGAAAGTAACATTCCAGCAAACAGGTAGTAACCATTCCACATCAAGCAGGCATATGAAATAATAACAACAATGAGACTAAAGCCAGTGAAGATAGTGTGAGTTGGCTCACCAGCAGGCAATCACTGAAGGGAGCACATGGCTGCAGGGAGGGAGACTGGCAGAATAGGCACGCCAGGATAGCAGGAAAGGTTCCTTGAGGCTAGAGTATAAGGCTGGAGAGTGAAGCTTTGAGTCCACTGAGAATGCAACTCTGATTTGAGCACCAACAGCTTGAGCCTATATGGCCCATTGTCAGAGTCTTATCCAAGCCACCATGCTAACTTTCAAGACCACCTAGCCACCTTAGAGTTGGTTTATTAGCATCTCAGAGCCACTGCCTCACCACGTTATGATTGGCTCATTAGCACGTCCAAGCCACCCCCAAACACCTTAAAGTTTGCTACTTAGCTATGTTCATGTCATTCAATTGTCATGGATGGAGGGGAGGGGGAGAATAGGACCATTAATTTGAAAAAGGTACTTATCAACTACATTAATTTTCGTCCTTTCTTCTAAAACATATATATGTGTATATACACATATAATTTACATAAAATATATTAAAACATCACACTGCATATAAGTATATACATTTTTACTTCTCAAAAAGAAAATAAATTTTAAAAGGAAACAAAGTGCAAAAATTAGATCAAGCTGATGTTCGTGGCCCACACTTGTAAATCTAGCTACTCAGGATGCTGAAATCTGATAATTGAAATTCAAAGCCAGCCCAAGTAGGAAAGTCTGTGAGACTCATATCTCCAATTAATTGCCAAAAAGTCAGAAATGGTACTGTGGCTCAAAGTAGTAGAGCACTAGCCTCAAGCATAAAAACTGAGGGACAGTGCCCAGACCCTATGTTCAAGCTCCAGGACCAGTATAAAAAAATAAAATAAAATCAGGTCAAATTGAATTAGATACCATATACATTTTCCCTATTGGTTCATTTCTACTAGTCATTTAATTCTAGTAGTGATCAATAACATGCTGGGTATGTTGTAATGCTTAAATTAAGATCAAGATACTTGAAATGATTAGGAAATGCAATTCTAACCTGCTACCAGTGGCTCACATCTGTAATCCTGGTTACTCAGTAGGCTTAGACCTGAAAATCGCAGTTCAAAGCCAAACAAGGCAGGAAAGTCTGTGAGAGCCTTTCTCCAATTAATCACCAAAAAGCTGAAAGCGGAGCACTGGTTCAAATGTTAGAAAATTAGCCTTTAGCAAATAAATACATAAATAAATAGCTCAGGGACAGTGTCCATGCCTTGAGTTCAACAATCATGCACGTGCACACACAAACACAAAGTAATTCTTTAATAAACAAAAAGCAATATTTATTCTCTCTGTAAATTTATACCTGCACCTATGGCACACAATCTGTTACATTTTCTCCAGTTTTCCTTCCTTTTTGCTTTCTCTTGTTCCTCCTTTATTTTCCTTAAAGCATCCTGAAATGGACTTTTTTTTTTAACATTCTTATTTGATTTCATTTTTTCCTTTACTCTTTGCCTAAGTTCAGTCTCACTGGCAGAAACTACACATACAGGCTTGAGGACTTACTTTCAGATACCATGACAATATTCACTCACATTTATTAGAAGTTAGGTTTTAGCATCATACTTTTTCTTCCACTAGCAGGAGGATACTCAATTTCAAAAGCATATAAACATCATTGCTAAACCCCATTTTTGCCACTGGGTGGTGCTCAATGCACACAGTAGATGTGCTGTCTCAGTGACTTTTCACTAACAGCCAAATTTTATACAGACATTTAACACTTTTCCCCCAATGGGGCTGATGTAGTTGGGAAATCATTAATTCAAATAATGTTATATATCTGAGTATAATATTAGCTGTGACACTTGAAGTTAAGTACAATCCAGCATGTTCAGTACAATACAGGCCCTACTTCCCACATATCCAGAGAGCACTGGTATGGCAGGCAATGTGAGGGCAACATCACTGTGTAACACATAGAAACAAATCAGAAGCAGCAGAACATATGCTAGATTATGAAAGAAATTATACTTGAAAAATCGCCAAGGTTATCCTATGAAGTTCTTATATGAGAATATGGAATTTAATAGTCTTCCCTTCATTAATTCATTTATATTTGTTTTTATTGATGTCTTAACACATATCAAATACTAAACTTGGCATTAGAGCAATAGACTCAAGACTGCTACAAGAATATTACCCTCCTTACCCTCAGTAAATCGGCACTAGCTATAAGAACAGATAACTCTAATAAATTATAATCAAGGAGTTCTCCAAATGTGCAAAAATACTGAGGTCTTAGTCTGTGTCAATCAGCATTAAAAATGCCTAGTGGTGCATACTAATATTCTACTATACTGAAGTTTGTATTGGACCTCTAGATAGTTCTTGAATGTTATTTTAATTTTCAAATGTAGGTTCAGTAATATGTTCTATGTGTATCAGTCCTTGGATTTGAACTCAGTGCCTAGGCTCTGTCCCAAAGCTCCTTTTCCTCATGGCTTGATCTCTACCACTTGAGCCAGAGCTCCACTTTTGGATTTTTTGGTAGTCTAGTTGATATAAGAGTCTCATAATCTTTCCTGCCTGTGCTTATTTTGAACCCCCAATTCTCAGTTTTCAGCCTTCTAAGTAGCTAAGACTATAGGTGTGAGCTACCCATGCCCGAATAGGTTCGGGAATTTTTGAAGAAAATAATACTCTAAACATTGTTAAATTTTATTTATTTCTAAAATTTCCTCCAGATTGTCCTTAACTCTCCTAATGATATCTCAGTAAGAATGTATGAATCTGCATTGGGGTTTCCAGAACAACCAGTTTTAATTCTCTATTTCCAAATTTTATGTCTTGGAGTTCTATGAAAGTTTTCCTCAAGAAAATACGTTTTGAAAACAATAAATCTAGATACAGTAGTAGGTTAGAGAGTTTGTTCCTAGAATCTTGGAGCGTAGCCTTATTTGAAATTATAGTATTTGTATATGCAATTAATTCAGGATTTCAAAATAAAATCATTTTAAATTTAAGGTGGATACTAAATGCAGTGACTATAGACATTATGAGATAAAAGAAAGGGAAGGACTGGAGGTGTGGCTCAAGTGGTAGAGTGCCAGGCTAGTAAGTGTGAGCCCTTAAGTTCAAATCCCATTACCACAATAAAAGGAGAAGTACTGTTTGCCAGCTGCTGGTGGCTCATGACTGTAATCCTAGCTACTCAAGAGGCTGAGACCTGAGGATCATGGTTCAGAGCCAGCTGGGACAGGAAAGTTTATGGGACTTTTATCTCCAATTAACCTCCAGAAAACTGGAACTAGAGTTGTGGCTCAAAGCAATAGAAGACTAGCCTTGAGCACAAAAGCTCAGGGACAGCAACCAAGCCCTGAGTTCAAGCTCAAGACCCACAAAAAAGGGGGAGGCATATTTCAGAATTGGAAAGACACATAGACACAGAAGATAGAAACCCATGAAACCAAGGCCATAGCTGGGAATATGGCCTAGTGGCAAGAATGTGTACAAGAATGTGTACATGAAGCCCTGGGTTCGATGCCCCAGCACCACATATATAGAAAATGGCCAGAAGTGGCGCTGTGGCTTAAGTGGCAGAGTGCTACCCTTGAGCAAAAAGAAGCCAGGGACAGTGGTGCTCAGGCCCTGAGTCTAAGCCAAGGACTGGCAAAAAAAAAAGTAAAGAAACCAGGGCCATATGAAGACAGAAACTGAAATTCAACCTATGTTGCCATAAGCAAAGAATGGAATGCTAAACATTTCTGGAAACCAGTGGAGGGTAATTTAGGGACATATAGGGGTTTCTCAAAGCCCCTAGAAGGAAACAACTTTGCTCATACCTTACCTTTTGGATTTGTGATATCATGAACTATGAGGAGTAAATTGCTCACATTTCAGCCAATGCAGTTTTTCGGTTATATAAATTTCCCATATATGAATATAAATCTGAGAGAAACTTTTTTATATTTATAGTATTTTGAAAAGTAAATTGCACTTAACCACTTTAAACTTCACAGCAAATTCATTTTAGAGACAGACTGCAAACTACATATCAATAGTTTCCTTATAACAAGTTAATAAAGCAGAACTTGACACAAGTAATTTTTGTAAGAGAAAATATATTTTAAAAGAGTAAAATGGATGAACACACATTTTATTCTGAATAAATAAGAATTCCTTCCAACTGCTTTCTTATGACTCCTCAAGGATTATAAAATAATTTCAATATGATGATCAAGAAATAGATACAAATGAATCTCAGTTCATAGTATGTAGGACTCAAGTATGGGAAAAAGTCTAGTCCTACCATAAACACAAGAGGGACATACAAGTTATTAAAAAATGAATTGTAAATGGCACTGAAATGTGAAGGCATATTGTTTTAAGGAATAACAATCATCTTCCTAATTTTCCATCTGGCAATATAGGATGATTCCATTCATAATGCAGCCTAGAGGTTTTTGGCAATATTGTTCTATAAAAGAAAGTCCAATTGGCATCAGAATTTTTCATTACGTGCCCTCTCCCTGCACTTGTTTTGATCTGACAAACTTAATATTATTTGATAGGATAAAAGCAGACCATTTTCTGTGAGTTGACCTCTTCAAGAGCACTCATCCTTTTTGTAAGAAATTTCTATCCCTTTCTAGTACTTCTGTTTTCTTTGCATAGGTAACAGAATAAAATTGAGGACATTATAAGGTCTGAGATCCTTAGAGGAAACAATTTAACTTATTCTTTAGCATCCTAAAAGGTAAACAGAGCTAAATAAATTCAAGACATTTTAATAAAAATCAAAATAACTATGGAGATGAATGTCAGGAAATGTAAAGAAGAGTTTTTTCCTTTGTTGTTGTTTTGCCTTTTCATTCTTCTTGTTTATTTACTATCTTGTTTATTTGTCTTGTTTAATTACTCTGATTTATTTATGTATCTTTGGGAGATTAAGTGGGCACAGAAATGGAAAGACAAAGGGTGAACAAATGGAGCAGTGGTACTCACTAGACACTATGTTGAACATGAACTATATAGCTTGTGGGGGAAGATAGGAGGGAAAAACTGGGAGAGAGCAAGGGAAGTGGTGACATTGCCCCAAGACAAATGTAGTCATTACCTAAATTAGGTAAGTGTTCATGATCTTTATAATAACAATTAAAATAATAATAAATAAATGTAACTACCATTTAAAAAGAATTCATTGTTGTGCATTGTGTTTAATAGACACAACTGTATATTAGTTACCAAATCATGATGTAAAGAAATGTGACAATATTCAGGTATGTGTTTTCTGAATGTTTCAAATTTAAACCTATAAGCACTGTCAACACCCACAGGAGAAAATAAAATTACCTGTGCAAAAGTGAAAAAAATAAAAAGAATTCAACCATATTCTAGTCATTTTAATGACATCTGCAAGGCTGTATTTCCATTAATTCTCACAATATTTAATAGTGTTTTATATGCAGGCCATAAATTGTCATCAAAGAGGCACTTTTATTCACCTTTACAGGAAATGGAAACAGAAATGTAAATTCATCAAAATTAAATGGTTATTTAATAAGTAAGCTTTGATTCCAATTCAGACCTGCTTGAATAACCTTTTGCTCCACAAATGTATATTTAAGTGAAACCTCTTCAGTATCATTTGGGAACATTGTAGAAATACAGGCTACCATGCCCCATCCCTACTGAATCTGAATCTATATTGAAAAGTCACCTGGGTGATTTTTTTTTCCTTCAGTAGGCATTGAGGCTGGAACAGCAGGGTCAAGGGCACTGTAACTAAATTTCTGCTCAAGACTAGAGTTCTACCACTTTGAGCCACACCTCCACTTTCAGGGTTTTTTGTTTTTGTTTTTGTTTGTTTGTTTGTTTGTTTTTGCCAGTCCTGGGGGCTTGGACTCAGGGCCTGAGCACTGCCCCTGGCTTCTTTTTGCTCAAGGCTAGCACTCTGCCACTTGAGCCACAGCGCCACTTCTGGCCGTTTTTTATATATGTGGTTCTGGGGAATTGAACCCAGGGCTTCATGTATACAGGGCAAGCACTCTTGCCACTAGGCCATATCCCAGCCCGACTTTCAGTTTTTGATGGTCTCTGGGATTTGTTTGCCTTGGGTGGCTTCAAGCTGGGATCCTCAGATCTCAGCCCCCTCAGTAGATAGTATTACAGATATAAGTCACCAGCACCCAGCAACCTGCCTGATTTTTAAGCACACTGAAGTTTGAGAAACTGTGGTCTAAAGGTTTAGAGTGATTGTTCTCTTTTAGAGCTCAGTGATTTATGTAGGATCCCATGCTTATCCACTGTGATACATTCTAAGGCACCTCCACACATACATGTGTCCTTCTGTAGCACCAACCCCCCAACACATACGCAGCTGTCTCTCAGCACCCACAATTGACTGGTTTCAAGATTCCCTGCAGTTATCCAAATCTTCTACTGTTTATGTCTCCTATAGTATAGTAAAGCTGGTACAGTATCTGTATGTAACCTACATAATTCTATTTACTTTTTAATCATCTTTAGTTGAAATATCTAGTTATCAAACAAAATGAAAATAATTGTTACAGTGTAGTATTTAGAAAATAAACAAATATATTGAAATTATATTCAGAACAGATATAGTTTTTGTCTAAATTCTTTAAATCCTTAGTTGGCTGAATCCACAGATATGGAAGTCACAGATGTTGGTGGATAAGTGTAGAATGTTTATTCATTTATATATATATATATATACAATAAAGATTTATTTAAATATATTTTTATAACAGTCATAGTAAGAGCTTACCAATAATACAATAAAACAAAATAATTATATACACTGTAGTAAAATTTATGTGAATATAGTCTCTCAAAATTTCATGTTGTGCTCTACTCAACCTTCTTATGTGATGGTGGATGTGAGATCATAAAATGCCTGCATTTAGAAAGAATGGGGTAAGTGATATAGGACTTGTGTTATAGCATTAGGCAATAAATCAAACAAGTATTAGGTGACTGACAGGAAGGTAGTATATATGATATGGTACACTGGACAAAGGAATGACTCAAGTCCTAGGCAGAACTGGGCAGTATGAAATTGTATCACACTTCTCAGAACAGCATGAAAGTCAAATCGTATGAATTATTTATTTCTGGAACTTTATATCTAACATTTGCAAGCTGCAATTATGACATATAAAAGAAATTTCAGAAAACAAACACTGATAAGGAAGAAGGGAATTATTAATTAACAAAAACTCTCCCCTTTGACCAAACTCTTTGGAGCCTTCTTTCTATTTTTTTTTTTGCCCTTTATGTTTTCCTTTGGCTCATTTACTCCAATTTTAGCAGGAATCTTTGTTGAATCCCTTAAGGAAAAGAATCCAATTACCTTTTATAACTATTCAAATTCCTACCCCACTACTCTTGGTATCTGACCATCTTTCATACCTTAAGAAATTCTTTATCTAGATGTCCTATATCTCATTGCTGTGGCCTGCTTTTGACAACATTATGATAAATACTTTGGTTTACCACAATGTCATAAAACATGTTGGTCCAGAATTTCTTCTTACATGTCATGAATAATTCTTTTTTTCAAAATTCAAGAAATATAAATTAACTAGTACCTTAAATATCATATTGTGCCTAAAATATGATTTTAAAGCAAGAATCATACCTTTTTATATCACCAGTTTGGTTTTAAATTAAGACAGGAAATATCTGCTAATATGTGACCACTATGCTTCCACTTTTCATCGTAATAAAATATCCAGAGAACTCTATTTGTATAATTTTACACTTAAGTCACTGCCTATAGAAACTGGTAAAGAGGAGCACAGGATTTCTAAAGGAGTCATTGATGAAGTCTTTACTTAAAGAAATAATAGTAAAATTACAGTTATCTTACTCTTCTTTCTCCTTTCACATGTCCCCCCTCCCCCCTCTCTTCCTCTGCATCTTACTTCCCTTAAATACTAAAATCTTTAAGATACTTCCTTAACAAAATAGACCTGGAGTTCCTGCAATATTGCCTAATGTCTCATTCATCCTTCATAGGATTGATTGAGAAAAAAAACTCATAGAGTTTGAAAGTTATCAAACTCATAAAATAATAAAGAGCTAACAGTCTTAATCCGTTTATTATAACTAATGCACTATAATAAATTCTCTAAGACAAAGGAAATATATTGGGCCAAGCATAGGTAGGTGACTCACACCTACAATCCAAGCTACTTAAGAGGCTGAGATTTGAGGATCAAGGTTCAAAGCTAGCCAGGCAGGAAAGTCTGAGACTTTTATCTCCAATTAACTATCAAAAAAGAAAAGGAAAAGGCAGAAATGGAGTTGTGACTCAAAGTGTTAGAACTGTAGTCTTGAGCAAAACAAGCCCAGGGCAGAGCCCAAGCTCTGAGTTCAAGCCTTAATATCAGAAAAAAATTATATATATGTAATGAAGATAGATAGAAAAATGCTTACAGTAGAAATGTTTCTGGACACTTTAGCATTTTACTTATTTAAGCCTTGTGTCAATTGGTAAAATTTACTTTATATAGTATTTTGCTGTTATTTGAATAATATTAGAATTTCTTGTAAACAAGATGAAAGGCTTCAATTTTCTTATTAACTAGATTTTTTAAATCAGCTTCCCTTTTTCTTTAGAATGCTCACTTGTTTGGTCTAAATGACAACAGATTATTAACATAATTTGTAGCTTATTTTGCCATTTCTTGTTGCTAGTCCAAAACTAATGATGGAGGGGACAGTCTTTATCACTTTCATCTTTAAAATTAAAACCTTAAGCAATTTAGTGTAAATTTAATGTACCTGTGTTGTTTAAATGTTTTTCTGAGCCTGGGGGTTGAGTTCAAGGAAAAAATAATTGATGTTTCAAAACAATTATTTCTCAAACCCAATTCTAATCTCTTATGTAACTTTGTGTAGCAGTTGAGTGATGGCTGCTAGCTGTTAAGATGTTTGTGTAGTGCAGACTGATTATTTATTTCATGTGTTTGCCTGGTTAACTCCTTTATGGATGAAATGCTATGCAGAAGCAAATGACTGCCCAGTTTATTTAAAATGTGACAACTGTGTACAGCGAAAGTACATAACATATGATGAATACATACTTTTATTTGTTCCCTTCTGACCTTCAAAATGATAAATCTACTCATCATCATTATAATTGTAATCAATTCACCACACACACACACACACACACACCACCACCACCACCACCACCACCACCACCAGAAGTGGAGCTGTGGCTTAAGTGGTAAAGTGCTTTCCTTGAGCAAAAATGGAAGGACTTGGGAAAAAATCATACTAAGTAAAGTGAGCCAGACCCAAAGAAACATAGACTCTATTGTTTCCCTCATTGGTGGTAATTAGTACACATCTAGGATAGTCCTAGCAGAAGATAACAATAGCTCAATAGCTATGTACGTATAAACACATATGATGATGCTAAGCAAAATGAACTCCAAGTTATGGAAATAAGTGGTTAACCATTGTTGTTATTTTCAATGTACCATCTGAAATTATGCCACTTTCTTTTGTCATTTTTCCCCAGGATTTTACCCCTGATGTTATTGATTTTGGTACCCTGGGTATTGTATTATAGTTATTGGAAAAGGGGAAGGGAAGGAGAACATCAAAATAGAGCGACAAAGGGTAAAAGGAGAGCCAATGCAACAGCAATACTTAGAAAACTATAGGCTGTAATCCACCTGTACAACTCATGGGGGGGGGGAGAAATGGGGGGAAGGAAGGAGAAAAATGAGAGAGGAGGTAACAAGTTTGATAAGAAATGTACTAACTGCTTAACATATGAAACTGTAACGGCTCTGTACATCACTTTGACAATAAATATTTTTTTAAAGCTAAGAACTGGCACATGGACAGGCGTGCATACACACATATGCACGCATGCACGTTTGTGCGTGCGCACACACACATTTTCTTGGTGTTAGGAAAAACATGAAAACTCAACATTCAGTATGGTTATATTCTTAATTGTGAAACTGAAACAAAGACTTTGAGGTCTCAAATATTGTCTTGCAAATAATAATTTATCAAGACAATGGATTAGCAGCATTCAGAGATCCAAGGCATAATCATTTTAATTTAGTAATTACAATAAGAGTCCCAAGGTTGTCATGAGATTGCCCTGGTTCACTCCTGACTTCTTGATATGTCTTCTATGGTGTCATTTCCACATACTGGCTTTCAATTAATTTCTGACAAGAGATTCTTTTCTAGCTTGCCTCTGGCATTCAGAACTACTCTCTGACCCTTCGGTTTCTCTTTTCAGTCAGTATTGCTGGCGCTCTAGCTCCACTCCAATTTTCCTGTTTTCCTCATCATGGCCAATTCATCACCCTGATTCATGTCCCACTGTGAGAAAAGCTTTTTTCTATCGAAGCAGTTTGCTTTCTTTTGTTACTCTTGTGAGAGGTTTTTGTTCTGGGAAGTTCCTGTTTGACCAGGTGGTTTGGCCCTTGTTAATTACATGTTCATTACCTCCTTTCCAAGCTGCCATTTTAAGACATCCTTGGATTTTAGTTACATTCTGTTAATTAAATCACATTGTTTTGCAGATTGTGGACCTGAGCTCAGCCAATGCAAGCAGAGCAATAGGGCCTGCTGCATTAAGTATAAATAGGGAGTAGCCTCCCTACAAGTGTGTTTGCTTGCCAGATTTTTGGCTGATGATGCACCCATCTGCAAATGTAAACTTTGCCTTGCTGAGTTCCTTTTGAGTTCTTATTCCTACATGATACCCCCAACATTCCAAGCCATTTCTAACACTACTGCCAAAGTACTTTTGGGCAACTGAATGAATAAAACTTTATAGAATGTTTTCAACCCTCCCAAACATTGTACTTTATGAAACTGAAGTCTGTAGAGATTAAATGGTTGGATAATTATTGGCAGGCCTCATCTTGAATTTCTTAATTCTCAACCCAACCGTGTGTGTATGCACGCACCCCTGTCCTGTGGCTTGAACTTAGGGCCTGGATGCTGTCTCTGAGCTTTGATTCTCAAGGCTAACATTCTAGCACTTGAGCTATATACAGCTGTACTACCAGCTTTTTTGGTGATTAATTGGAGATATGAGTTTCATGGACTTTCTTGCCCAGGATGACTTTGAAGCTCTGAATAGCTAGGGTTATAGTCATGAGCCACCATTTCCCAGTTGAAAACAAGACTTATTAAGTAGACAGTATCATTATACTGTCTTAATGTGTAGGGCCTCAAAATCTCAGAAAAGTCTACTATTACTGGTAGTCAGAAATTACATTGAGCATGGTATTTATTAATTCAACAAACATACATATATGCACACACTTGCTAACATACATCCCTTTATACCAATTAAAACTTTGCTAAACTTAGATACCTTAAATTTCTCACCAGGGAACTAATTGGTCACATAACATTATCTCACTCTTTATTAAGGTATCAGAGAAAGTCACTTGAGTTCCCACCAGGGCCATCTTCTTTCTTAATATAAACCAAATGTTCTGTGCAACTTTACTTCAGGATATTTTCACTTCAGTTGTAAATTAAATGAGTATTGCTAGGCCTAAGTATCAAAAGATATTGATTATATGTTAAACAAATACAAAAGACAAGAATAATTTGAAAGATCGCATGGTAAAGGGAAGAAATGCATTAAAATTATATGCCATGACCACATTTCATTCATAATCAAATAAAAACTCCAACTTAATGATACTCAATGGCAATGCTTAACAGTTTTAAACCAAGAGTGACAGAAAAGAAAACTTGTCTTCTTTTATGAAATCCAACACTCATTAAATACCTAAAATTTATCAACATGATAGCTTTACAGAATGGAAAATAACAAGTTTTACATGTCACACTTACTAAAATTCTTTTTGACAGCTTGTTAGATTATTTATCATATCACTCTCCTGTTGGAACCATAAGACCCTTGACTTTTTGTGACCAAAACTCTTCACAAGCTTCTATTATAAAGGAGAACATGTTGACTTACAGATCTATAAACCTAAGGCACATCTACCTAAAAGTACCTTTCTCTGCTTTCTAACTCTGCATTTGTTTTCTTCTCCCTGTGATGTTTTCCCTTGTTATCAGGTAAACAAGATGGATACAGGCATCTTTGGGTTATATACCATTACCAACCACAACGAAAAATATTTGTAATTTTCTCATTTAATAATTCCATCTATCAACCTCAGATTAAAGGCCTCAATTAGACTGCTTCAAATCACATGTTGTCATACTCAAGCTGAATACCATTAGCCAGCAATTTGAGACACCAATGTGGACATGATGACTGGATTCATATCTCTTTGTTTAGCCATGACAGTGAATTCGTTTGCACCTAAACAAGCTAGACTAAGACTAGAGGGGATTTTTTTCCCTTTGGAAAGTTAACATGCTATTTTAAGTATGCCAAGTATATGCTAAGCAGGCAAAAATAAAATTTACTGCTTGCTTTTATAAATATAATGAAATATCCTAATTCATATCTTATCCCTAGCAGGAATAAAAATCAAAATGTAACTTGTGCACTGTTTAAATTATTTCTCTAACAATTAATTTCACATCATTTTTAGTTCATCCTCCAAGTTATAGATAGCTATCCAAAAATCCCAAATCATATCAAGTCTGTTTTTCTTACATGTTTTTCTCTCCATAAGTACATGCTCAAGTGCTACTTTCTGCTTCCAGACAATCATAAATATACTTAAAGATTTATATTTAATTGTAATGTCTTCATAACTTTTCTCAACTCCCATTAACTGTCCAGTACCTCTCAGTTTTCTGTATTTGTACTTACACACAACATTACAAATGTTTTGTTTTGTTTTAGAGATAGAGTTTCAGATCATGGCTCCATGCTTGCTAGGCAAATAGATGCTCTAATGCTCCAGCTAAACCTCCAGCCATATTTTCTCTGTTGAGTTTTGAGATAGGACCTCATCCCCTTCTCCTTCTCCCTCTCCCTCTCTCCTCCTCCTCATCTCTCCTTCTCCTTCTCCTTCTCCCCCTCACCCCCTTCTCTCTCTGCCCAGGCTGGACTATATAGTCTTCCTATAGTCTTCCTATTCATGCTTCCCTTAGTGGCTAGGATAACAGACATGTTCTGCTGACGATTGCTGTTGTTTGAGATGTTTTAGATGAGGTGTTGTGAACATTTTGCACAGACTAACCTGGGAACACAATACACCCAATCTCTTCATCCTGAGTAGCTAGGATTACAGGTATAAGCAACCAAAATGGGCTAGAAATATGATTTTATAGCATGCAATAAATTTAGATATTTATATGTTAATCTTTTCTTGACATAAAATGGAAATTAGGAGTGCAGGCTATTGTAACATTTGAAAAGATCGCTAATATCCAGGGCAGTAACTGAGTCCATTTATGTGGGATAGAGTATATAAATAATTTTTTTGTGCCAGTCCTGGGGCTTGGGCTCAGGGCCTGAGCACTGTCCCTGGATTCATTTTTCTCAAGGCTAGCACTCTGCCACTTGAGCTACAGTTCCACTTCTGCCCTTTTCTATATATATATATGGTGCTGAGGAATCAACCCCAGGGCTTTATGTATACATGGCAATCACCTTACCACTAGGCCATAGTCCCAGCCCCTTAAATATTTGTTTTTTAAATTTAATTTTATTGTCAAGGTGACATACAGAGGGGTTATATGTAAAGCAGTGAGTACATTTCTTGTCAAACTTGTCACCCCCCCCATTTTTCTCCCACCTTCCTTCTCCCCAATACTTCCCCTGCCCTGAGTTACACAGTTAATTTCCAACATACTGTCCTGTGAGTATCACTGTAAATATTTATTTTTTTGCTAATCCAAGGGCTTGATCCCAGGGCCTAGGCACTTTTCCTGAGATATTTTACTCAAGGCTAGTGCTCTCCCATTGATTTGGGGGTAGTTACTCAGAGGTAATAATTTCACGAGTTTTCCTGTCCTGGGTGGCTTCAAACTGTGATTCTCAGATCTCAGCCTCCTGAGTAGCTTGGATTACCGACCTGAGCCACCAGCATCCAGCTGAATATTTTATTAATAAGTCAAACTGGGTCATGAGTTCTACACTTTGTAACCAGATGTTTTGACTATAGAAACAATTTAAATGAAGGACTCCAAAACAAGTAAGTGAGTTTCTTAATATAAAGCCAGAAAAATCTTAGATTATTTTAGAAGGCATTAAGAGTAAGCATTAAGTTTTACCCAAATCACAGTGGATACACAAAGATACATAGAACAAAATAAGAAAAATCACACTTATTACTGTGAAAAAAATAAATTCAAAATAAATGATGTGCTGGATGCTGGTGGCTCATGCCTATAATTCTAGCTACTCAGGAGACTGAGATCTGAGGATTGTGGTTTGAATCCAGCCTAGGCAGGAGTGTCTGTTAGACTCTCATCCCCAATTGACTACCAAAAAAAGCTAGAAGAGAAGATGTGGCTCAAGTGATACAGTGTTAGCCTTGAGCAAAAGAAGCTTAATGACTGTGCCCAAGCCCTGAATTCTATCTCTAGACCTGGCTAAATAAACTATTAAGCAAACAGTATGTTAAAGACTGAGTCTCATTTACCCTAGCCTAGCCTTGAACTTTACCAGTGATGCTGCTAAAAAATAACATAATAGCCACCAGTCCTAGCTCAGCTGTGGATCTGTCTTTAAAGTGCCTGTGATATTCTTGGTCATTTTGTTTCAAAATTTATTACATTTGAAAAAAAGTAAACATCAGACTGCATGCCTTTGTGATAGATAACCTTTTACTCCTGGGTTATCACCAGCAAACATAGTATAGGTTGTGTATGTGTGTGTGAGAGAGGGGGGGAGGGAGAGAGAGATTGAGAGAGAGAGAGAGACTAAGGCTCAAAAGAAGGCCTTCAGCTTGGCCATTGCCATGTGTTTTATCTCTGTATGGTACAGCTCCCCCTAAGCCTTAACAGTTTTTAGATTAGCTTGAAATCCTTTTTACAAACTTTAAGAGACTATAAAGCAAAGTGAAGCCATTAAAAGTAAAAATGAAAGGATCCAACTCAAGAGATTTAGAACTGTCTTTGGTGTCTTATCAACTGTTTAGATGTTTTAGTATACATCAACTGTATGAGGAATTCATGAGAAGTCAGAAGTTTCTGTGAGAAACTTCAGCAGTGAAACCCTTTTGAACAATTAACATACACTTAAAACACAAATGACCAGAATGTAAGAGGGTCCTGTTGGGGTATAGGTATTGCTAGCAAAAGGGGAAGGTCATGGAAAGGGTAAGGGAGGATGAATGTAGTCAAAATACTTGAAAACAAAAAAAGTTGATACTAGTTTAATTAGCTAGGAGGGTGATTAAGTTGGTTGTATGGATATATGGACAAGTCAAGATGCAACTTTTTTTTAACAGCTTGATTCATGTTTTTTCCATGTTCCTATTTTGTTATTTACAGTTCAAATGCCATAGAAACAAGAAAGTTAATGAACTATAAAGAGTTTTTAAACGGTATAATATATTCTTAAAACCTTATAAACTAGGGAGGAGCAAATGTCCTCTGTATTGGTCACAATGGCTGGATCTATTTTAAAATCAATGATAAAGTTAAATCAACTATGGAAGCTCTGAAAACTGCTTTAGCTATATTCACTGAAAGAAAGAAAGGGCCTTTGTCTAGGTTACTAACATTTGTATTCATTGCCTAGTAAGGGGCCTCATATATGTGAAGTTTGAATACATGCCTGTTGAATAGACTACTACGGGACACACATAGTTTCCTAGTAAAGTTCTTTTTCTTCATTTAACACTAGGGAAAACAAATACATGAATCTTCTGAAATAAATGGCTACTAATAAATAAGTTGGACTTTTTTTTCTAAATGCAGGTGCTGATGGCTTGAACTCAGGCCTGGGGGCTGTCCCTGAGCTTTTTTGGTCAAGGTTGGTGCTTCAGGTACAGCTCCACTTCTGGCTTTTTGGTATAGCTAATTGGAGGTAAGAGTCTCATAGACCTTCCTATCTGGACTGGCTTGGAACTGCAATCCTCAGATCTCAGCCTCCTGAGTGGCTAGGATTGTAGGTGTGAGCCATCAATGTCTGGCAGGACTTCTATTTTTACCATTTTGGTTACAGAAATGTTATAGAAAGAGCTTTATTAAATAAGTTTAAAAACTAAACAAAGAATAACACAAGCTAAAGGAGAATACCCATAGGGGAGGAACCCAAAGTATAACTTCTCTGAACACTTAAAGTACTAATTATCAAAACAAATTCCAGGAAATGGAAACAAGGGTGTTTTTGTTATTGTTCTTGTTGGTGGTGGGAGTGTTTGTTTTTGCTTTTGGGTCTTGTTTTTATTTCAGGCAGGGCAAAGAGGGGGCACAGAAAGGGAGGAAGGGTGAACAAAGGCAATCATACTATTCAGTAAACACGATGTGGAAAATGATCTATTTATGGGCAGAGATGGGAAGGGGAAACTGAGGGAAAACAAAAATGTCCAAAAATGTACTCATTACCTGATTTATGCAGTAGTAACTCTTCTGTACAACACCTTAGTAACAAAATTATATTAAAAAAAATTTTAAGTTACAGAAGAAATAAAGTAGGGTTTTTGTTTGGTTTGGCTTGGTTTTGGAGGTTGTTCTTTGGGGTTTTCCTTTAGTGAAAATTATAGGGAAATTTATTAGGTTAAGAATGCTCTTCCAATATACTGAAAGCTGCAATTCTTTTTTAAAGCAACAATTCACTGCTAACAAAAGGTGGGGGGCTGGAGGGGAGGAGAAAAGTTTGCCTAAAAAATAAAACACTTTTTTTTTGTTTCATTACTGGGACTTGAATTCAGGGCCTGACTGCTCTGAGTTTTGTTTTGTTTTTAAACTAAAGGCGGACATTCTAGCAAATGAACCGTAGCTCCACGTCTGCCTTTTTTGTGTGCCGGTCTTGGGGCTTGAACTCAGGGCATGGGCTCTGTCCCTGAACCTCTTTGTGCTCAAGGCGAGCCCTCTACCACTTAAACCACAGCACAACTTTCGTTTTTTTTCTTACTAGCTTATCATAGATAAGTCTTACGGACTTTCCTGCCCAGGCTGGTTTTGAACCATGATCCTCAAGAGGTCGGTCTGCTTAGTAACTAGGACTACAAGCTTCAGCCACTGGCTTCCAGCTCTACTTCTAACTTTGTACTGGTTAATTGGATCTAAGAGTCTCACGTATTTGTCTGCCTCCAACTGGCTTTCACCTTGGTCCTCAGATCTCAGCCTCACCAGAGCCTAGTTGTAAAGCAAATCAAAACAAAACAAAAAGAAGTTTTGGCATACCTAAAGATGGAGAAATGCAGCATTTTCTAGAATGACTTCGAAATGGACGGCAATCTACATGAAACTTATTTCCCTCGGGATGTGTAATTTATTTTGCAAATAACTGAACCATGAGACTAGATTCACGTAGAATGAAGGTGAACAGCACAATGGTTAGCATTTCGTAAATGCAGTAATGTCTAGAAATAAATGATATAACTAAGCAGAGTTTAGTCTCTTAGCAACGGGTGGAGGGGGGGAGAGGAAAATGGCCACCTAGGCAGCCACTTACAGAGAGCTACGTCAGAGTCACGTGGAGGCTGAGAGCCAATCAGATAAGAGGACTGGAAGAGAGCACGCCTATTAAAGAGAAATCAACGGACCTACTTGGATTGGTGCCGAGTGACCCTGAAAAACATAATGCCATTTCTTTGTAACTGTAACTGTTAATCTTCCACTTGTTTGGCAAGATGGAAGCGTCCGACTCTAGCGATAACGAAAATGATCCTTTGGTCAAACACAGACGCCAAAGGGAGAGGCTGGCTAGAGAAGAAGCTTTCTATCGCTTCGTGAACAGCTTGAGTAACGATGACTACAAACTTATGAGAGATAACCATTTGCTCGGTGCCATTGGTGAAAAAACGGAAGAAGAACTGCACAGAAGTCTACAACGCATTAAAAACGCAACACAAATGCCAGGTAAGGATCGGGACAGAGAACGCATTCTTCTTGCGCCTCTTCTGTTCGCATTTCGCGTGCTTGGTGGGAAAAATAGTGCGCCCAGCACTCCTATCGACCGTTGGTTTTACTGAGTGGTAATGGGGTTTGATGAATAATGGACTTCTTAACAATGAATACCAGGCATATATTATACAGTTTGGTCCAAAGTAACTTGTTGCGAAGTAACTGGTCCTAAGAATTACCATTTTGCAGTAGTTTTTAAGTTTATTCCTTTAATACCAGCGTTTGTGAGACTGAGGCAGGATGGTACTGTTGTGGATTTGCCTTAACTACATAAGGATTTTCAGGCTACCAGGACGCTAAGTTCTGAGACCCTGCATAACAAAATAAATAGATAAAAATAAGAAATAAGGGGCTGGGGATATGGCCTAGTGGCAAGAGTGCCTGCCTCGGATACACGAAGCCCTAGGTTCGATTCCCCAGCACCACATATACAGAAAAAACGCCAGAAGCGGTGCTGTGGCTCACGTGGCAGAGTGCTAGCCTTTAGCGGGAAGAAGCCAGGGACAGTGCTCAGGCCCTGAGTCCAAGGCCCAGGACTGGCCAAAAAAAAAAAATAAAAATAAATAAATAAATAAATAAATTGTTATTTATTTGCTCTTTGTTGGGAATATCTAGGTAATCTTTTTTTCTCCTGATTCACATTTACATAGCTTTTCCGGGGAGAAGCAAGAAATAGCCAGAATAGCCTTTTTAATTTTTATGTGGTTTTCTTTTGCTTTTCATTTTTCTTTCATTTTCTTTCTGGTAGTACTGGGGTTTCTACTTAAGGCTCATATTTGCTAGACAGGCTGGGTATCAGTGACTTAACACTTGTAATCCTAGTTATTCAGGAGGCTGAGATCTGAGGATCATGGTTCAAAGCCAACCCAGACAGAAATGTCCCCATGAGACTCTTGTCTCCCATTAACCACTGAAAAACCAGAAGTGGCGCTATGGCTCAAGTGGTAGAGTGCTAGCCTTGAGCAAAAGAGCTCAGGGACAGCACCCAGGCTCTTAGTTCAAGCCTCAAAGCCAACCTTCCCACACCCCCACAAAAAAAACAAACAAACAACTTTGCTAGGCATGCAATCTGCCACTAAAACAACCAGCTCATATATCTCCCTTGGGTTTTTTACTTATTTTTCCCATAGACTCTTGTATTTTTGCTGTAGGGCTGGCCTTAGACCCTAACCCTCCTAATCTTTGCCTCCCAAGTAGTTGTCCTTTCAGCAGTGAGCCATCACACCTACGTTTTTTTTTCATAGTTTTCAACCTTTCTTTGAAAGTTACTCCTATATCTGTATTACTCTTATACAGTCATGTGAACTTTTCCTTTTAGGTTAACATGTACTAATTATACATACTGAGTTCAATGTGATAGTGCTACATATGCATATTGCCTTCACTAATCAACTCTAACATTATTTCTTCCATTTTCCTCCCATACTAGTTTTCCCAACCTCTCCTAGCCACTATTACATGTTCAGGTCCACTGCCTTTTAGTGTACACATAGGAGAACATACATGCAGTATTTGTCTTTCCATATCTAGCTAAATTTACTTAGGATAATGTCCAACAAATGCAATTGTTTCATTGCAAATAATATTCCATTTATGGCTAAATAATACTCCCTTGTATGTGATGTGAAATACTGAAAATAGTTTTTGTTCTATTTCCTTAGTAGTTCCTCAAAGGTTTACAAAGTTAAAATCACTTTTCTTTATTTGGGGAGTATTTTATTTTAAATACAATTTTACTGCTATTATTACAGTGTTGTGTAGGGGATTTTCATTTCTTAAGTCAAATAATGAATACATTTCTTTGTTTGGACAATGTCACCCCTTCCCTTGCTTTCACCGAGGGTCCCCTTCCCATCCCTGCCCACAAATTATATAGTTTATTTTATACAGAAGATCAACATATTTTAATGGAATTAAACTGCCTTGTGTTTACTTATAAATTTTGGCTATATAGTTAAGACATTTTCTTTATACATGTATCTGTTTGTAGGTACTCAGGCTTATATTGTGGTTGTTATGAATAATCTTAGCAATAAATATGATTTTACAATTAATTCATTGGTATGCTAACTTAGTTTCCTTTTAATTTGTATCGAGACGTAGAATAGCTGCATCGTGGACCCTGTTTTAGCAGTTTATGAAAATAACTTATTACAATTTGTATTTATATCACTTATTATATTGAGGTATTTTCCTTCTATGTCATTTTAAGATTTTTTTTGGAGAGAGGGGATCTGGTGCTAGGATTTGCATTGCTTGAGTTCTGCTTCTGGACTGTTTTTTGCTGGTTATATTGCAGATGAATTGTCACTGATTTTTCTGTCTACGTTAACCTCAAACTGCAAGCTTTCAGGTCTTAGTCTCCTGAGTAGTTAGGATTACCAGAATAAGCTAGTAGATCTTGACTCTTCAGGGCTTATATCATGAAGGGATATTCTATTGTTTAAGTCTTTTTCTAAATCTATGAATATATTCATATAAATTTTGTCCCTTATTCTTTATATCCGTATTGCTTATTGAATTGACTATTTCAACCATCATTGTTTGTCTAGAAAGAAACTGATCATAGCAAATGTTATTTTTTTTTTTAGTTTTTAATTTTTTTGTCAATCATGGGACTTGAACTCAGGGCCTAGGAGCTGTGTCTGCGTTATTTTGCTCAAGGCTAACATTCTACCTCTTGAGCCACAGCTCCACTTACAGTTTTCCAGTGGTTAATTGGACATAGAGTCTCACAGACTCTTCCATGTGGGCTAGCTTTGAACCACAATCCTCAGATCTCAGTCTTGTGAGTAGCTATGATTACAAAGGTGAACCACAAGCACCTTGCTTTTTTTTCTATTTTAAAGATAAGCAAAAGTTTACTAGCATGAACTAATGGTACAGAGGAGTTTTGTTGCAATGTTTATAACTAGCATGTGATGTACTTTGACCAAATTAATTGCACTTATGTTACACTTTCTTTCTTACCATTTCTCCTTACTCTTCTCACATAAAAATTTGTGTTGAATTTCAGTGTTGAATTTCAGCAGAGGATCACAAGAGCCCAATAGCATTACCCTTATGATCACATAAGATGATGCTAAGTGAAATGAACTCCATTTTATGGAAATGATTGTTATATCACAGTTGTAACTACTTTCAACATCCCATGTGTATCTGTAGTTTATACTGTTGATGATGGTCTTGTATCACCTTCTTGGATTGTATCTACACTATCTCTGTAATCTTATCTGAGTATATTGGAAACCGTGTATACTGGTATTAGAATTAGGAAATTGAGAGGGAATACCAAAATTGAGAGACAAAGGGTAAATTAAGAGAAACAACAACAAAAGCAATACTTGCAAAACTGTATGGTGTAAGCGAACTGAACACCTGGGGGGGGGAAAGGGGGAGGGTGGAGGGGGGTATGAGGGACAAGGTAACAAACAGTACAAGAAATGTATCCAATGCCTAATATGAAACTGTAACCTCTCTGTACATCAGTTTTATAATAAAAACTTAAAAAAATATGTGTATGTATTTGTAAACACATATACATATATTATATATACATATGAATAAAGGCATATTATAAACAGACTATAAATTTATATAATTATATTTAATGTATTTCCATGTATTATATAATCTAATATCAATTATGTCACATAATAAATTATATAATATGTGAGCTTTATATATAGTGTATTATATATGAGATAATATAATATATAAAATGTGGTACATATACACAATGGAATTTTATGCCTCTATCAGAAAGAATGACATTGCCCCATTCGTAAGGAAATGGAAGACTTGGAAAAAATTATACTAAGTGAAGTGAGCCAGACCCAAAGAAACATGGACTCTATGGTCTCCCTCATAGGGAATATTTAGCACAGGTTTAGGCTAGTCATAGCAGAGGATCACAAGAGCCTAATAGCTATGCCCTTATGAACACATAAGATGATGCTAAGTGAAATGAACTCCATGTTATGGAAACAAGTGTTATATCACTGTTGTAATTACTTTCAACATGCATGTGAAACTGTAGCTTCTTTTGTTGATGTTCCTCTTGTTGGTTGTACTCGTGCTATCACTGTATCTCATCTGAATACACTGGATACTGTATATAGTGGTATTAGAACTAGGGACGTGAAAGGGAATATCAAAATTGAGAGACAAAGGATAAAAAGACAAATGACTCCAAAAGCAATACTTGGAAAACCTTTTGGTGTAAACCAACTGAACAAACAACTCATGGAGGGTGAGGGGAAAGGAGAGGAGGGGAGGGAGGAATGAGGGAGGAGGTAACAGTACAAGAAATGTAACCAAGGCCTAACATATGAAACTGTAAACCCTCTGTACATCAATTTGACAATAAAATGAAAATATGTAATATATATCTGGGTAATGGTGGCTGGCTGCTCAGGAGGCTGAGAACTGAAGATTGCAGCTCAAATCCAGCCCAATAAGGAAAGTCAGTGAAACTTTCATCTACATTAATGGTTCAAAAATGCTAGAAATGGAGCTGAGGCTCAAGTGGTAGAGTGATAGCCTTGAGCAAAATACTTCAGGGAAAGTGCCAGGTCCTGAGTTCAAGCCCTACAACGCCCCCCCATATATAGATAGATAGATAGATAGATAAGATAGATAGATAGATAGATAGATAGATAGATAGATAGATAGATATTGTACTCTGTAATTGAATGTGAGATACAAAATTATATAACACAAAGTATATGTATTTATATATAAAATATATCACATATATTATATACCATTATATAATACACAATTTATTATATGCTTTATATTATATCATAATATACAATAAATTATAGATTTGCAATATATAATAAATTTTATATATAATTATATATAATCATGTATCTATTCACATAGTGTGTAATTTATATATGATTAATTTATATTTGAATAATACATACATATTTCGACAATTATAACAGGTATTTTTAGATCTAGATACTACATATGAGGTAAAACATTTGACAGACTCTGAACACTACTTTTTATCTTTCAGTCCTGGAGCTTGAACTTAGGGCCTGGGCAAAGTCCTTGAGCTTCTTTTGCTCAAGGCTAGCACTCTACCACTTGAGCCACAGCACCACTTCCAGCTTTTTTTTCTGTTTATGTGGTACTGAGGAATTGAACCCAGGGCTTCATGCATGCTAGGCAAGCGCTCTACCACTAAGCCACATTCCCAGCCCCTGAACATTACTTTTATTGCAAAATAACATTATGTATTTTGTATATAATTACATATATGTATATGTAATAGAGAATTTAGATGGATTTAATTTATAAATTTATGTAAGGGGATTTACATATTATATGTATATAAATGCATGAATGTATACTTGTAACTATAATTCTATTATATAATTATGTCAAATATTAATAAGATAATGTATTAATTACACATAAATAATATTTCATATACATAATATATATGTATTCTCTAACATTTACAAACACCAACCTCTCTGTCACCTCTCCTACATACTGCTTCCCCTCTTCAAAGAGCCCCCTTTCAAAATTATGTCAGATTTTATTTTTATATCAAGATACCACATATGAGATAAAATGTGTGCTAGTCTTTCTGAGGATGTTTTATGTTGCTTAACAACACGATCCTTAGTTCTGTCCATTTCCTGTGAATGAGATAAATTTGTTCTTTTTGGCTATTATTACCAGTTGGAAAGATGTGACCCATTTTCTTTATCCAGTAATTGGTTTCATGGCTTCACTATTTTAAATATTGGTGATATGTATGTGAGTGAGTATCCCTCTTATATATTGATTTGACATTCCTTTGGATATATGCATGTTAGTGGATCATATGATAGCTTTATCTGTAGTTTCTTGAGGAACCTCAATACTTATTTGTGTACTGACAACTAATTACTATTACTGTGATCAGTGTATCAACAGTTTTCTACTTGCAAATCCTTGGTAATATTCATTGTTTGTTTTTTTAATGATAGCCATTCTGATTGGGACATGATGGAAATTCAGTATCATTTTTATTTGCATTTCCTTAATAGTAAGGGATGTTGACTATTACTCAAGTAGCTTTTTGAGAACTGTCTGTTTAATTTGATTTATTGGATTATTTTTCTTTATATGCTAAATTTTTAGCTCTTTATATAACATGCTTATTATTACTTTATCTGATGAGTAGCATGAAAATGTTTCTTCCATTCTTTGGGTTCTTTGTTTCTTTTCTTCTATATCTGGTTTACATAGGTGTCCTTTATCTTTTTCAGGATTCTATCCAGACTATTTCATGCCAACCATTGAACCCAGGACTTTTATCCCACTAGGTAAGTCTTCTACTTCTGAGCTATACTCTAAGCCCTATGCATTTTTTGTCTCACATTTTTATTAGCACCATTAATTTTACAGGAGGTTTCATTCTTAAGTGTCCATTTATGTATACAACATACCTTGATTAGACACACTCCCATCATCACTCTCCTTCCTTCCTCCATTCCTTTCCCAAAGTAATCTCAAAAGGCTTCCTTGTTCCATTTTCATACAGGTACATAAATCATTTTTCCATATTTGCTATCCTTCATCATTTCCATTTGCTCTCCACTCCTACCCCTAGTATACACATTCAGGTAGGAACTATTACTAATATTTTAAGTGTATCTTAATTGTTCTAAAGTGTTTTACCATGGTATTTCACACATGCATATAGGGTACTATAACCAAAGCTATGCTATTGTTGACTCCCACTTTCCCCTTCCCTCCTACTCATATTATTCAACAGCTTTCAGTGAGTATAGTTTTGTGATCATCATTTATAAAATTCAGTGTACTTCAGCATTGTTCACCATCTAGTATTCTCTTCTACTCCTTTCCTCCAGTTACCTAAAGAGTCACACAATTACATATGTGTGTATGTCTGTGTATCTCTATTATGTATAGATTGCTTTGTATGCATGTACATGTGAAACTTTTAGGACTCAAAATTTCTATGTAAGAGTAAACATGTAACCTCTTACTTCAGGTCTTGGCTTAGTTCACTTAACAGATAATCTCCAGCTCCACTCATTTCTCTGTGAACAACCTAATTTAATTTCATTTTTGTTTATGGCTGAATAACAGTCCATTTTGTGTATATACCATAATTTCTTGATCCATTCATCAGTTGTATTGAATCTGTTCTGTTTCCACGTCTTGGCTATTGTTATTGCTGTAATGACATGACTGTCCAAGTGCATCTATTATATATGTTCCTTTGGATAAATAAGAGGAGTGGTATTGCTTAATTGTATGGTAGTTCATTTTTTAATATTTTGAGGAACTGCTATACTGATTTAAACAATCGCATTTCACCCCATATTGCTTAAGGGTTCTTTTGTCCCTGCAACTTCCTCAGTTTTTATTTGTGTTTGTGATGATGGCCGTTATGATAGGAATGAAAACTCAGGGCTTGTGTGCTATGGCTGATATTTTTGCTCAAGGGTAACACTATGACTTCACACTCTCTGTAACTTCCCTTTTGCTTTTTCAGTGGTTAATTGGAGAATAGAGTCTCATTGACTTTTCTGTCAGGGCTGGCTTCAAATTGAGTGTCTTAGATCTCAGCATCCCGAGTAGCTAAGGTACAGTCATGAGCCACCAGCGCCTGGCTCAGTCATTTTTATTTGCATTTCCTTTGCTTGGTATATTGATCACTGCTTCTTCTATCTATTGTCCACGTGGACTTATTTTGAGATTTGTTTGCTCAGTTCATTTGCAGATATATTAAATTGTTTTTATTTACTGTGAGTTTAGTTTGAGCTTCCTATATATCCAAGTTATTAATTCCTTGTTAAATGTATAGCTAGAAAATATTTTCTCCTATTCTAGAGGCTGACATTTCAGGCTAATGACTTGATTCCTTTGAAGAGGGACACTAAGGTGACCTCACCGGGGTCAGGAGACATGTTACACAATCCATGGTGTGTGTAATGGGGGCAGAGGTGGAGGAATTTCAGTAGGGGAAATGGAGGATGCAGGGCTTCAGGAAGCAGGAAAGTTCAAAGAATTTTGTGAGTTTATGTTACAAGTCTGGCTCTGGGAGCCTACTGTTTGAGCAACTCTCCTGGCCCTTCTCTCAGTTGCCTATCACCTGAGTGGTGTGGGAGTGGGCTTTCATATTTAGAATAAGATACAAACTGGAGAATTTTGGGAAGATGCCCTGAGGAAAGGGTAGTCAGTGGGTCAACCCATGGGAGCAATATTGGTTATGAAAACAAAGCAGAGTCCCATCAAAATGTATAGCTAGCAAATACTTCTGTTCTGTAGGCCATCTTTTTGGGCTAGTGACTGCTTCCTTCGCTGTACACAAAACCTTTAATTTGATGCAATCCCATTTATTTGTGGAGGTGCTATAGCTCTATTCTGGAAGTTACAGCTATTTGCAAAATGATCCAGTGTTTTCCTTTTGTTTCTTGTAGTAGTGTCATATTTATAGTCATGCATTACAATTCTTCATCCACATTGAATTGATATTAACACAGGATGAGAGATAATGGCTTCTATATGTGGATATCCAATTTTCCCAGCACTATTTTTTGAAGAGCCTCTCGTTCTACATTAGTTTGGGGCTACTTTATAATGAAAAAAGTAAGATGGCTTTGGCTTTGTGGATTTATTTCTGGACGGATTTTTCTACCCTGTTTCTTTAGTTTTTGTGTCATTGCCATGTTGTTATTCTTACTATAGCTTTGTAGTATAATTTGCAGCCCATTGATTAATATCACACTGATTATTCGGATAAAATCTCTTATAGCTATTTGGAGTGTTTTGTGCTTCCAAACCAATTTTAGGTTTGGTTTTTTATATTTCTGTGAAGAATGAGATTAGATTTTGATAAAGACTTCATGAAATCTGTAAGATTATTTTCTATACTATAGGTATTTCACAATGCTAATCTGGTAATGAATGAGCATAGAAGATCTGATTCTCCAGTTTTATTCTCTTAGTTTTTATAGTTTTCAAGGTAGAGGTAATTCACCTACTTAGTTACATCTGTTCTCAAGTGTTTTTTTCTTCCTTTTGTTTTTTGAGGCTATTGTGAGTAGAATTGTTCTGATATCTTGTTCAGCCTTTTCATTGCTATTGTACAGGATATCTATTAACTTTTATATGTTGGTTTTGATCCTATATTCCTAATAGTTTCTATCAATCTAAGAAATTTGGGGCAAAATCTTTAGAGTCCTATAGGTATAGGATCATATTATCTGCAAATATGGACAGTTCAACTTCTTCCTTCCCTATGTATCCCTTCCATTTATTTCTCTTGTCTCATTAATATAGATAGGAATTTTAGTACCATATTGAATAAAAGTAGAGTGGACAACCCTCTCTTATTCCTGACTTTACAGAAATGATTTCAGTTTCCCTTTAGTATGATGCTAGCTATGTTTGTCATATATAGTCTTTATTATGTTGTAGTATATTCTTTCTATTCCTGCTTTCTCTGAATTATTATCATGAAAGGATATTGTGCTACTGGAATGAAACCAAATTTATGCTGTTTGATCTTTTTAATGTGCTGTTTAATTCATTTATTTGAGAATTGTTGCATGTTCATCAAGGAAACTTGTTTATTCTTTTTGGGTTTTGCCTATTATGGAAATACTGGTTTCATAGAGTACGTATGGTGAAAATTTTCCTTTTCTACTTTATGGGATAGATTGTGGAATATTGATGCTAGATAATCCTCAGGGATGTATTTGGCAAAAGCAGAATTTGGCAATGACTCTATTCTGTTCTAGGCTTTTCATATTAAGAGAATCTCCATTACAGCTTCCTCTTATTACTCATAAGAGTCAGATTAAGTGGTTGATAGACAATTCAGCATCACTGAGATAGGGAAAAATGAGCTACAATCTACTGTCTTCCTTATTTGTGGCTTGCTTTTATATGCAGATTGAAGATAGTATTGGTCAAGGTACTGATCTGCTTCTGTGGTACTTATACTGGAGCAGAAAGAAGTGTACCTCTTCTTTATTAATTAGAAGCCATTGCTGTTCACCCGGTGCTTTTTAGTGTATGGCCAAGGCAGTTTCCCCCTTAATTCACAGGTTCTCTTGCTTGTAACACCCTTATGGCAACACATGGACAACCTTTTTGGGGTATATCCAAAATATGCCTAACAGAAGGAGGGACCAACACAGCACTAAGTTCCACATTAGTAGTGGAGACATGAAGGAGTCATGTGTTCATGTCCCCATTCTTTCAGATCCCACAAAGCAGTTCATCACTCTATGAAGGTGAAGAGGCTGGTGGATATTGCATGAGTACCAGGTACTATGCTAGAGCTCTCAGCACTGTGGCTGCAAGACCAAACATTCAGCAGATAGCTCCTGCTGCTTTGCATGTCATTAATGTGGTTTCTGCAGTGATGTTACCATTGGTTTTGAAACAAAATTCCAGAGCACTATTAAGTGATGGTTCTCTTTTTTGAATTCCTTTTTTTACCTTATTTCCTTTTAACAGGTGGAAGTCCTTCTCTCCATGATGTATGCAATGCTGGTTCTACATCAAACCAGCTTACTTCTTCCTTTAGGCAACTTGAAAATATGATAGAACGAGAACAAAGAGTAAATCGATCTTGTATAGAAACAAGTAATTCAAACATTAGTGATGGTCAAGTAGGAGCAAACTCTAACTTAAGGATCCAGAGGCAAGCAGCAAGAACACAATCCCCCTCAGTATTTCCAAGGTCCTCTAGATCAGAAGTCAGTGCAACCGAAACATCAACAGGTCAATCTAGTGTAAGTCAAGAAAGAGAAAGAAATAGAAGCACAATCATTCAGAAAATTAGAGCAAGACCTGAGAGTAGTTCATCTTCAAATTCACAGAATGAAATTCTATGGAGAGTTCGTAATCCAGAAAACGTTCAGAGGCAAATAGGTACCCGAACTGAGTACACAGCTACACAAACATTTCCAGGTCCGTCTACATCAGAAGCAAGTGAAGCTGTATCACTGATGAATTCTCCAACTACTAGTAGTGAGAGAAGAGAAAAAAGTCACAGCCCAGAACTTGAATGCATTAGAGCCAGAATTGAGGAGAGCTCGCCCGTGCATTCACATACTCAAATACGAAGAAAAGTTCGTAATACAGGAAACACTTATAGGAGAGCTGCAAATTCACAATCTGAGCCAACATCTTTGTGGCCGACGTCTTCAGAAGTATCTGCAACTGAAACATCAATGGACATTCTACCTAGCAGAATCCAGAGAAGAACAAGAAACACAAGTCCAGTGCGTCGCAGAGTTAGACCAAGAATTGAAAGTAGCTCACCTCCTGATAATGCATCATTTGAGAACATTAGGGTAAATGAGGCTGAGATTTCACCTAGAATTCAGCAACATGAGGCAGTGACAGAGCAACCACCTAGAGCTGGATCGCATATTAAACGACTTTTTACAGATTTAACATCAACAAATGACTTTTCAACACAAACAGAGTCAAACAGAAGGATTAATAGTGAACCTTGTGTGACTAGACTGAGAAATCAAACCCCAGATTCTAATCTTGAAGTAAGTTTTAACTCTGAAAGAGAACCTTCAGTAAGAGACAACGTAGCTAATAGAAGTCAAGTAACACCTCCCACAACAAGCAATACTGTTACTATAGAAAATAGTCCAGAAAGCAGAACTAGGCTTTCAAATACTGAGCAGTCACATGACACTGCTTGTATTAGAACAACTATGTCTACAAAGGCAAAAGTTAATTTAAATAATGCCACATTAGTGATTACTCACAGAACATTATGCCAGATAATGGTAGAACTTGATCAACCAAATAATCTTACCAACAATGACAGTGGCACTGATAGTGACACTGGTGGTAATAATGATAATGACACTGATAGTGAGAATGAAAGCAGTAATAGAGATGACAGAGAGCTTTATTGTTACAGTGATTTTGAACATAGTGACTCATTCATACTTGAAAACACAGAAGGGGAAAACACAGAAAGTGAAAGAGATTATGGGACTGATGAGAGTGAAATTTATGCTTTGAATCCAAATCCTAGCTGGGATTCGTATTATCCTTCAGTAAATTCTGAATCTAGTTTTTTTGCCAGTTACAATTCCATCTATGGAAGTTCCGATATTAACTTGGCAATGTTTGAAAATAGTACTGAAAGAAGTTCACTATTTAACTCATCAATAGTGAACAGGGGGAGAAATCAAGCTATTACCCCATCTGATGATTTTGATTTTTGGCCGATTGAAGATCAGTTAGATATCAATGAAGACATCCCTCCTACAGGAGGACTCTCTAAGCAACAAATAGACATGTTAACAGTAAGAAATTTTAATGAAAACGATGCATCAAATTCATGTACCATCTGCCTTGAGGAATTCAGGGAGGGCAATAAGATCCGCACACTACCTTGCTCTCATACATATCATGTACACTGCATAGATGCATGGCTCGTTGATAACATGACTTGTCCTATTTGTCGTAGACGGGTCCGTCCTGATGGCAGAGGATTCTAGTTGAGTTTTGTACTGTGATTTATATAATTGTGATAGAAATACCAGTATCGGTTGCTTTTGACATACTTTTGAAATGACAGTTTATATACTGTAACTATCCAAGTTTAATTGTTGCCTCCAAAAGGAGTAAAGTATTTTACTGTTCTCTGCTTTATAATAAAAACAAATATTAAACAATAAAAATGAGTGTCTTACCTTACTTGATATTGAAGACCACACTATGACTATCCACTAAATGTGGAGAGAAACTCAGCAAGTTGGTTGGGATGTTTCTATTTTCATTTAAAAAAAGTTTTACTGTGATATAATAAGCTCTTGATAGACCCCAATATTCTTATCCAATCATGTACACCTATCCTGTGACCATGCAGAGAAATAGAAACCAAATCAAGATAATTAAGAAGCAATGAAAGGATTTATTACTCTGTCATTTAAAGGAGCATTGTTATAATCAGCAAGCTGTAAAATGTGTTAAAACTCCATCTTCATACTTGTCTCCACACAGTTCTCCCCACTCCTTCAGACAACATAAAAGATTCTTCAACTCACCAATGTAACCTCTACCCCAGTAGGGCTCCATGCAGATCCCCCCCACCTATTTAAATTGCCATCCAGTTACCTGGATAACCAGCATACCTGGAGGCAGTTACCTCCCCTTTTCCTGAGGTCACATCCCACTACCAATGTTTCAGTCAGGATCCTGGCTAAAATATATACCATACTTGAAAAAGGTGATGAAATAGCATTTAATTAAAGGATCATTTAATTAAAAGGGAATAGGAATTAGGAAAAAAATCAAGAAACTATGAGGTACCCTGAGGTTAGCAACTTTTAAGAAGTCAGTGTTGTTACCACTAGAATTGAAGGAACAAGAATGTCCAGTAATTGTAGTAGAGGGTGCTAAATTGTGAGTGTAGGTAGACAAGTGGCAGATATTGAGAAATTAAAACTTTAAAGTAAAAAGTTAGGAAATATAATACCCTGATCCTTCTTTCTAATATACTGCTGATAGTTTTCCCTTACTATGATCAAATATTTTAGATATTATTCATCTTTATCATTCCAGTCCATGACCAAATGGGTCTTGCTGCTATAGATCTGTGGCAGCAGCACATACTGGCAGAAGTATATGACTGGGAACACTGCTTAACTCATAGTAACCAGGAAATAAAACAGAGACAAGAATCCCAAATTTCTCCTCAAGACCATGCTCATCAGTGGTCAAACTTGCAACTATGTTCTACTTGCTAAAGTAGATACCATGTACTACCACTAAGCACTAGTACCACAGGATGAATGCAAAGCCTTGATTAAAATGTTGGGATAGTCAAAATACAGTCTAGCATTCCACCTCTTACTCTTAAAAATCTATGTCCATCTCATAATACAAGGTATTTAGTCTGTCTCCGAATGGCCAAAGTCTTAACTTCCAGAAACATTCAAAATTCTTAATTCCCAAGTCATCTCTAAGACTCAACACCACCAGCTGCCAGTTACCGTTGAGATCAGAAAACAAGTTACATACCAACAAAATAAAATGGTGTATAATGTTTAAAAAATCCATTCTAAGTGTCTGGGAATATGATTTAGCAGTAGAGTGCTTGCCTAGCATGCATGAAGCCCTGGGTTCGATTAGTACCACATAAACAGAAAAGGCTGGAAGTGGCGCTGTGGCTCAAGTGGTAGAGTGCTGTGCTAGCGTTGAGCAAAAGGAAGTGCAGGACAGTGCTCAGGCCCTGAGTTCATGCCCCAGAACTGGAAAAAAATCCATTCTGAAAGGGAGGAATAGGAACTTATTGAGGAAGAATTGGATCAAAAATAAGACTAAAACCCAACAGTGCAATATAAAATCCTTTGAAGATAAGCACCAAAGAGATTTGAGTATCCCTGTCCCAATGTCTTTGTTTTTCTGCAGCCCATATGGCCACTCTGGAGCTGTCTGCATCTCTCCTCAGCAGGAATTCCATGTTCATGTCATTTCTAGGTTCTGCTTTACTCACAGTTTCATAAATCACTAAGTCAAAGGCTTCTTGCAGAGACCCCAACCTTGCCATACCCTGGCCAACCAGGCTTTAGTTGGCAATTTCAGTCCATAACTCTTGTATTCTATATGACTGGAAATCCAGAATAACGTGGATTATACAAAGCTGCTGTTAGATGTACTGAAATGCCCTCAACCCTGGCTATAGGGACCTCAGAATGCCTTAATGGCTGAACATGGGGAAATGCTAAGTGAAATGAACTCCATGTTATGGAAATGACTGTTATATCACTGTTGTAATTACTTTCAGCATGCCATGTGAAACCGTAGCTTCTACTGTTGATGATCCTCTTGTATCCCCTTCCTGTGGTTGTCCCTGCGCTATCACTGTATCTCATCTGAGTACACTGGATACTGTATATACTGGTATTAGAACTAGGGAAGTGAAAGGGAATATCAAAAGCAAGAGACAAAGGATAAAAAGACAAACTATTCCAAAAGCAATACTTGCAAAACCATTTGGTGTAAACCAATGGAACAACTCATGGAGGGAAAGGGGAAAGGGGGGAGAGGGGAGGGGGAAATGAGGGAGGAGGTAACAAACAGTACAAGAAATATACCCATGGCCTAACGTACGAAACTGTAACCTCTCTGTATATCACTTTGACAATAAATAAGAAAAAAAAACTAACTGATTTAGTGAATGGCTAAAAAAAAAAAAAGAAAAAGAAATAGTTCCATAGACAGCTTTGTCCCGAGGGCTCTCTGCTCAAACGTAAGTAGAAATGAATGTATATCCTCATGCTTTTCAGCCTAGGATGGATCCAGCCCCTGCTTATGCCTTAAATGTACTTGAGGAGTCTTTCCTGTGGACCATGTACAAAGTACTCAGCTTCTTTGTATGACATTAATCCTTTGAACTACTGCAATCCAAATCTTCCTTTTCTGGTCACCAATAATATCACAGGGTAGGGCTATAATGCATTCAAATGCTTTACTAATGCGCAAAAAGGATGACCTGTAGCCCAAATTAGTTTGAACAACTTATTATGGAGTATCTCAAAAGTTATAAAAGTGGTAAGCATTCTACTTTAAAATGTTTATCAATGAATATTGAAAGAAATAGGGATATTGGGTAAAACCTCTTTGTTAGACATAAGAGCAAATTACTATATTCCAGAAAGTTTCAAACAAAAGCATTTTATTAAGTAAGTTACCTCTTTTTCCAAATAAACATTTCTGTAGTGAAACTGATGTTATATAACACTAAAGGAATCAACATATACAAGATAAAATTATCTTTATTGATGCATAATTTTATATAACTCATATGAGAGTCTATAATAATCTAACACACAAAGGCAATGTATTAATCTAAACATATTTTATAAAAGAATAAATGTACAATTGTTATAACAGGACAAATGCTATCAGAAATGGATGTGAAATAGTGGCCTACATTGTAATTATTATCTCACTGTGGGTAGTAAAATAATTCCTTGACATTAATTAAGTGACAGCATTTCTAGGCTTGATATATAGTCATAACTGGGAGCTCTCTAGGTTTGATATATGAAGTCATCTGTAGTTTTGAGTATCTAACTTAGACAAATACAGATAATCAAGAAAATCATAATCCTGCTAGTAACAATAATCATCTTCCTTAGGGCAAGAGAGATGATACAAAAGAAAAGAAAGAATACATAAATATAAATTGATAAATATTTTGCTCAAGGTTAGCACTCTTATCAATTGAGACACAATGCCACTTCTGGCTTTTTGGTGCTTAACTAAAGGTAAAAGTCTCACAAACTTTCCTGCCCAGACTGGCTTCAAACCGTGAACCTAAGATCTAAGCCTCCTGAGTAGCTAGGATTACATGTGTGAGCCACTGACACAAGGGTAATAAAGAGAAATTTTAATATGAGTGTAAAATGACTGGTTTAATGCTGTAAGCTAAACACACATTCTCAAATAAAAGATAATTGACTGTTTCTGAAGCTTACTGCCAATTGCAAAATATCAAGGAAATAATGACACCAAATATGTGTAATTATATATAATGGAAGTCGCTTCATTTTTTAAAAAAGCTATGTTGAGACTCATAAATATAATAGCAACCATGACTTATATTTGGCATGAATAGCTCTTGAAAACAGGATTGATGCTCATGGCAGGACACGTAGGTAGGCATGCAGATGGCACCTAAGTGCCCCAACTCAAGTTTCCATATATTAAATGTTCTGGCTATGTAGAGACAGAAGATAAACTGAGCACATATCTTATCTAATAAAGTAGCACATTTGTTTGATTCATACATATTAAAATAATTTTTAAAATATTTGTGGCTTGGTTACCTGGGTCTTTAAGGTCATATACCAAAAAAAAATATTATATTCTATGGCCTTTCACTATATTTTCTTCTGTAAATTTTACATTTCTAATCATACATTTGAATACCAAATCCATTTTGGGCTTTTTTTTTCTGCCAGTCCACGGACTTTAACTTAGGGCCTGGGTGCTGTCCCTGAGCTTTTTTTTTCCCCTCAAGGCCAGCACTCTACCACTTGAACCATAGCACCACTTCCAGCCTTCTGCTGAGTAGGTTATTGGAAATAAGAGTCTCAGACCTTTCATGCCCCAGCTGGCTTCGAAGTGCAATCCTCAAATCTTAGCCTCCTGAGTTGATAGGATTACAAGTGTGAGTCACCAATGTCCAGCTATGAAATGGTTTTGTATTTTGTGTGTGTTTTTGATTTTGGTGTTTTTTTGCTTGTTTGTATATGGCATAAGGGTTCAACTTCCTTCTTTTGTATAAGGATATCCAGCATTCTCAATAGCATTTGTGAAAGACTTTCCCTGTTGTCCATCCTAAGGATCCCTATAATAATTTCTATTTTGTCTACGAGACTTTCTTTCTAGGATCAGGAGGAAGTAACTAACATAAAAATGAACCAAACCCACTATATATCATATATTTACAATATTTTCATCATTTCCTTTTTATTAAAAATCATGACGTATTATACAATTCACAATAGAGTGCAATATATAGCTGCTATTGGTATTTAGTGGATCTGTACTCAGTTTTCTAAGTAACTATAAAATTATCATATATCATACTATTATTATCAGCTGCCAGGATACATCATTGTAATAGAAACACATGAACAAAATATTAGGTTTCTTAAGACACTCTTAAAATTAAATGTCAATTAAGGCAATAATAGAAAAAAGTTTACAAGCCATATAAATGTATACACTACTTTTCAAAAATAATTTTATTATTATTAATATGTGGTACAAAGGGGCCACATTTGATAAGTCAGGTAAGGAGTACATTTATTTCTTTTGTGGATTTCATTCCTTCTTTCATGTATAAGCTACTTCTGTAACCTTTTATAAACTACTTTTTGAAGTTGATTTTTTAAAGTAAACATTAAGACTTAATGATTCCAAAAGTTACTGATATTTGACACCAGTTTCTGACACTTTCAACAGAAATAAAGTTTCAGTGACTAATTGGAAAAGAAAAAGGTATGATAGTATAAAAGGGAAAAGAAAATTTGTGATTAGCTTTATTTGTTGCCTAGATTTAGAAGAGTTCAAATTTTTAAAAATTATAGTGAGCTCACATGTGTATGTGTGTGTGTGCACACACACACATATGCACCACACATGCAGGTCCTGGGGCTTGAACTCAATCTTTCAAGTCCAAGCTCCACTTCCATCTTTTAGGGTAGTTAATTGGAAATAAGGAGTCTAATAAACTTTCCTGACTGGGCTGGCTTCGAACTGCTGTCCTCAGATCTCAACCCCCTGAGTATATAGTATCGAACGTATGAGCCACCAACACCTGGTGCCTTTAAAAAAAATGTTGTTTTTGTGTTCTGGTCCTGGGAATGGAACTCAGGATGTGGGTGCTGTCCTGAGCCACAGCTCCATTAATGATTTGGTGCTTCACTGGAAATGAGTCTCATGGACTGCTGCCCAGGCTGGCTTCAAACCATGATCCTCAGATCTCACCCTCCTGAGTAGCTAGGATTGCAGGCGAGAGCTAGAAGCTCCAGCCAACCTTTTAAAATGATGGCTATCACATATTGATTGTGAACAATGAGCTAAGTGCAATATTAGCATCATCTTAATACATCACCCTAGTCTAACACTTTTGGCCATCTCATATTAACACTATCATTTTTGTCTGATGAGTAAATCAGTTCTTTTATGCTACTCCTCACAATTTGGAAGGAGTGGAGTCCTGCTTTCAACTAAGAACTGTTTGATATGGATTCCCAAGACTTTCATTGCCTCCTAAGGTGGGAAAAGCACATATTTATTAGCTCCCTTTGTTTCTATGTATGTTAAATGATAAACAACACACTGAGAATACAGAGTATGAATTATCTTGATTATAAAGGCTATTACTATATCATATTAATTTCTTTTCCCAATGTCTGGGATATTCATCATTAGAACTAAATTAACAAAAAAGACTTCAATTTCCAGATATATATGTTTATACAATGTGAGTATGTTTTGTCATTCTCAAATATAGGATTGGCTTTTATCACAAAAATGGTAGGACAAAAGGTGAACCAATTCAAAAGTGATATTTATTGGACACTATGTTGGAAATGAACTTTACAACTTGGTTGGGGGTAGGCGGGGGATGTGGTAGAAAAGAAAGAAGTGGATAATAGTATTCAAAAAGAAATGTACTCATTATCTTATTTCTGTAACTGTAACCTCTCTGTACATCACCTTTACAATGAAATTTAAATTAAAAAAATAATAATGTTTAAAATGACAGCATGCTGTTTGAAAGGTTTTGTTATAGGCTATTTGCAAGAAGAAAGTATCTTGGGACTATGTCTCATTTCGATGTTCCTTAGCATAATGTATCCCTTATGGCTCATTTTCTTAATGATCAACATCAGCAACATATCTTTTTAATGTGAATATGAAATTTGTGTTCAGCAAGTCAGAATGGGTGAAGATAACAGAAGTATTTCTTTTATGCATTTACTTGCCTTACATTTTAAAGTAGCCATCTTTCCAATATTTTTAAATTGTATTTACAATAATAAGCTTATTTACTTCTAGATAAAAAGATGGAGAAAATAATAGAATTCCATTTCTAATACACCAAAGATTGATGTACAAAGAAGCTGGAAAACACAATCATATGAGTTAAAGATATATTCAAAATATTTCAGAGAATATTTTGTCATTGTTGTTGGTAGGGGAAAAAATTAACTGCTGTACACAAACGTTTTTCACGGTTGCCACCAAACAGACATTAAACCAAATAACTCACTTTACTACAAAGTTATCAGAAGTTGATATGCATGTTGGCTGATTGACTCTACTTTTTGATTGTTTGTTTGTACTTGTCCTGAGGCTTGAATTCTGGGCCTGGGCACTGGTCTTGAACTTCTCTGCTCAATGCTAGCACTCTACTGGTAGAGTTACAGCTCCACTTGCACCTGACTTGGTGCTTAATTGGAGATAAAACTCTCGTGTTATTTCCTGCCCAGATTGGCATCCAGATGAGATCCTCAGATCTCAGCTTCCTGAGCAGTTGGGATTACAGGTGTGAGCCACCAAGTGCCTTGCTGATTCTAATTTTACAAAGTTGTCTGTGGCCCACTGTTATTATCTGATATAACAAATTTTATACAAGAAATAATCAGTGATGAATGTATGTCATTCCTTTTCTCTTGTGCTAAGAAGGCACTTTTTATTGAATTTATTATTAAATTTATTTGGTTAAAAATGTTAGAAATTTCTAGGAATATACCACATTAAATTTAGCTAGCTTTCATTGTAGAAAAACATGTTCTCAGTACATTAATTCTAAAGTCCATTAGTTTTTGTTTCTTGTTTTTCCTTGTACGCTGCTATATCCCTTAATATACAAGTATTGTAGTAAAACAAATTTGAGAAATCCCCAGTAAAATTACAGTTAGATATCTCAGTATCTAAGAATTTTTTTAATGCTGTTTACAATCAAGGGTTCAAGAAATGTGTTTTAATTATAACTCCTATTATATCACCTTTACAGTAACAATAGAAAAAAAATAAATAACTGTGTTTTGTATTTGTCAAGCCCAGTTTATCCTAAACTCATTTGCCACTGCAACAGATTTCGTTTTCACAAAATAGTATCAGATCTATTTTTTTTTTTTTTTTTTTTTTTGGCCAGTCCTGGGGCTTGGACTCAGGGCCTGAGCACTGTCCCTGGCTTCTTTTTGCTCAAGGCTAGCACTCTGCCACTTGACCCACAGCGCCCCCTCTGGCCATTTTCTGTATATGTGGTGCTGGGGAATTGAACCCAGGGCCTCATGTATAGGAGGCAAGCACTCTTGCCACTAGGCCATATCCCCAGCCCAATAGTATCAGATCTAGAAATGTCCTTGAGAAAAAATTGCATTCAAATTTTATTTAGCCAGGCTTATACCTATAATCTTAGCTACTCAGGAGGCTGAGATAGCACTTCAAAATCAGTGTGGACAGAAAAATCTGTGAGACCCTCATCTCCAAAAAGTAACCCACAAAAACTACATTAGAGGAAATGTTCAAGTAGTTCAATGTTAGTCAAGTGAGTGAAAAGTGGAGTGAGTAAATCTGAGGTCCTGAGCTCAAATCCTCCCAAAAGAATCTTATTAATTACAACTGAGGTTAAGAAAGTTATATTATATTATATATATATATATACACATATATATGGGTGTGTGTATGTGTATTATTATTACATGTTATATATTGTTATATGTATACAAATATTATATGGGTAGTATATATGTAGTATTTGTGTAATTTAAATTTTCAATACATCAAGTCCAATGAATTGGGACAAAAGGAAATTAAATCTAGAACTTATTACTTGATTTTGAGCTAAAGACAAGTTGATAATAGAATGAGTCATAATTAAACTTATGGCCTAAAACCAAATAGAAAGAAATTGTGTTAAAATCAGAGAATATAAGCAGATAGGAAATCATAGAAGAGATATTAGTAAAATAAAATACTTTGCTGGAAAAATTCAAATTTTGACAAATAGATCCATGAAATAAATTAGTGAGTTCAATACTTAAAAACAAATCAATACACCTATACACATACAGATAAAATCTCATAATGTTGACAATTAAGACTATTTTTCAGAGCAATATCGAAGTGCCTATAAAGGAATGAGAATCATACATGGACCCAATGCTTTCTAGAAACACTGACTAGTAAATGTTAACAGAATGGTGCCTAAACAAATTTGCATGTATAAGTAACTCACACCTGGTCAATTGGTCAATTCTGCAAAATAAAAGAAATAATGAAAGTGTGAACATAGTATCAAATTGTTTAAAACATCCTTCAGCAAAACTATTTTTTAAAATTTAAGGAATGTTGCATAGTAGTCGTGGTAAAACATGAGTTTTAAGAATGAAAGAAGCCAGGAACTGGTGCCTCTCACCTATAATCCTAAGAACTCAGTTGGCTGAGATTTGAGGATCCCAGTTCAAAGCCAGGGCAGGCAGGAAAGTCCGTGATATTCTTATTTCCAGTTAACACCAAAAACTGGAAGTGGCAAGTAGTGCTGTGGCTTAAAGTGGCAGAACCCTAGCCTTGAGCAAAAGGATCTCAGGGACAGTGCCCCAGGCCCTGAGTTCGAGCTCCACAACCTAAGGGGGAGAAAAAGGAAAGATAGTCCAAAGAAATAAAAATTAAGGCATATTCCTTTTAATCTGTAAGCAGTTAGTGTTGTGGCACTATAGAAACTATTTCAAACCTTGATTTTTCTCTTAAAGAAAACAAGTTTTTTATTTCTTTTATGGTGCTCACAGTAATGTGTATATATATATATATATATATATATATATATATGCCATTTTGTAAAAGTAGTAGATACACACAAATTCACCTTACATTATTATTTCATTGTATTGTTTTCCATAAAATAATAATTATTTTTGTAAAAATATTAATTTTTCAAAGGGAAATTTACAATTCCCCTTGCTGGTTATTGCTCAACAATGTTTTGAACCATTACTAGCAAGAATACGTTACTTATTACTTATAAATTGTGATAATTACCTCTCTTAAAAACTGACTTTAAGTTTTTCATGAAATCAAACAAACTGTGTGAAAGCAAGATAAATCTGTTGGGCATGGTGGTATATGCCAGCAATCCCAGATACTTGGATACCTGAGGAAGAATAATCAACAATTTAAGGCCTGGACTACACAGTGAGACTCCACTCAAAGAAAAGAAAACCCTATATATACAACATGCAATTTCCTGGAAACTAATATTGAATAAACACTCCATAAAATACTGCTATTTCATATTGTATTTCTATAACCAGAACATAAAAATAAGCTCTATTTGGTGCTTAAAACGGAGGTAAATTCATACAGATTTGTTAATATACTACAAATACTTTCTTTTATTCATTATCATAATGTACCTTAAAAGCACAATATATTTGACAGATTTCATAATGTGACGTTAAAGAGACAGAATTTGGACATTTATGTTTTTAATTCATTTGCTTAGAAAAATGTATGGAAGCTATGCCAAATCCACAAACCAACAGTTCTCTTTAAGTGTTCTAACAATAATCTAATTAGTAAGCTCATATGAATATTTACTCATCTAATATGAGTGATCATTTGGCAGTGAAAACTCTAGGTTCTATATGGTCAGATGCAAATATTTACTTTGGAAATACTAAATTTAATTGGGAATCTTCTAAATGTTTTACATTTTTATCCGGTGCAATTTTGCTCATTTTAAAACAGCGGATATTGTTTGAAAGAATCATACTTCCCTTTAGACTGAGGTGACAGTATTTCTGTTACTTTAATATTTTGAAGAACTTTGTGGGTCTCCCACATATGTCAGATGAATTTAATCCATTAGATCAAAGTCTCCTCTGCAGATATTTCTTTTTTTCTGAATAATTATTTTTTATTGTCCAAGTGATGTGCAGAGGGGTTACAGTTTCATATGTAAGGCAGTGGTACATTTCTTGTGCAATTTGTTACCACCTCCCTCATTTCCCCCTCCCTCCTCCCCCTTTCTCTCTCCCCCACATGAGTTGTTCAGTTGGTTTACACCAAATGGTTTTGTAAGTATTGCTTTTGTAGTTGTTTGTCTTTTTATCCTTTGTCTCTCGATTTTGATATTCCCTTTCCCTTCCCTGGTTCTAGCTGTCATTTGGATTAAAATGTCCTCCAAAGGCCCATATGTTAAAGATTAGGTCCCCATTTGATGACACTGTTGGGAGGTGGTAAAACTTTTAAGAGGTGTGGCAGGAGGTAGGGGCCTAGAGAGAAGTCTTACATCAGTGGGGCCCTTTCTTTAGAAGGGAATGAGGGGACCCTGTACTCTCATCCTATCTTTTTGTTGTTGTTGTTTCCTGGCTGCCATGAGGTGAACAGCTTGCTCTACCATTCAGTCTCCACCCTAATGTATTAGTCACCACAGACCTAACACAAAGCAAGGTCAACTGTGCATAATCTGAAAGCTTTGAAAAACTATGAGCCAAAACAAATATTGTCTCTTCATAAGCTGATTACCTTAGGTATTTATTGCAGTAACAGAGACAAAGAAAAAATGAAATGTAAAAGGACTGTCAGTATTCCAAATAACAGAGGCAGGAAAATTACTCATCTGCAAACACATGTTACCCTTCATGAAGAAAGAAACATTACCCTAAGGGCAGAGCCTCTATCCCAGGGGGCAGAGCTGCAAAGCACAGAAAATTATTCCAGGCTTTGAAAGTGGATGTTTGACCAGCTGGGTTTTGAAGTGGCTTGAGGATGATGATTCTTTCATTCCTTCCATTTCCTCCCCTTGAAAAAAAGAATCATACTTTCCAATTCATAAGAAACTCACACAATTAATTGGGAGAAAATAAACAACTCATAAAACAACTCATAAAACCAAAAATAGACACATATGCAATATTTAATCACTGGAAATTCATACAAATGATACAAAGATAGTTGTACTTCCTCATTATATGCATGAATATATTTTATATCTCTGCTGAAAGATTTCAAACAATGGTTATCCAAGTAGCAATCATGCATTCAATGTTTAGATCTTAGTTTGAAAAACAAAACAATGTGTTCTTGCTAAAGAATTGTTTCTAGAACTGAGGCAGATGAGCATGGGACTCAGTAAGCAAGTGAATGGTAGAAAATCAAACGGATGCAAAATCAAAGGGTGTCAAATTGAAAGAGAACCTAAAAGCCACAGTGGAATAGGTAGAACAAAATAATTAATGAAAATTCCTAAATTATAACACAATATGAAAATTCTCTGAGACGCTTATCTCCAATGAACTACCAAAAAAAAGCAAATGGAACTGTGGATCAACTGGTAGAGCGGTAGGCTTGAGCAAAAAAGCTACTTTTGTTAGAAAGATAGCCTCTTTAACAAATGGTGCTGGGAAAAGTGGTTCAACACATGCAACAAACTAAAGCTAGATCCTTATATATCACCCTGCACCAAAATCAATTCCAAATGGATCAAAGACCTCGAAATCAAAACAGGCACCCTGAAAACACTAAAGGAAGGAGTAGGAGAAACATTTGGGCTACTTGGCGCAGGACGGAACTTCCTTAACAAAGACCCAGAAAGGCTACAAATCAAAGAAAGGTTGGACAAATGGGACTGCATCAAACTGCAGAGCTTATGCAGGGCAAAGGACATAACACGCAAGATAAACAGAAAGCCCACAGATTGGGAGATCTTTCAATGGACAAAGGCCTCATATCTAAAATATATGCAGAACTAAAAAAATTACCTTCTTCCAAAACAAAACCACAAAGAACCAATAGCCCCCTCATCAAGTGGGCTAAAGACTTAAAAAGAGACTTCTCTGATGAGGAAATGAGAATGGCCAAGAGACATATGAAAAAGTGCTCTACATCACTGGCCATAAAAGAAATGCGAATCAAAACAACATTGAGATTCCATCTCACCCCACTAAGAATGTCATATATCAAGAAAACTAACAATAACAACTCTTGGAGGGGATGTGGCCAAAAGGGAACCCTACTTCGTTGCTGGTGGGAATGTAAACTGGTTCAGCCACTCTGGAAAGCGGTATGGAGATTCCTCAGAAGGCTAAACATAGAGCTCCCCTATGACCCAGCAGCTTTTGGGTATCTATCCAAAAGACCACAAACATAATCACACTAAAGCCACCAGCACAACAATGTTCATCGCAGCACAATTTGTAATAGCTAGAATCTGGAGCCTACCCAGATGCCCCTCAGTAGACAAATGGATCAGGAAAATGTAGTACATATACACAATGGAATTTTATGCCTCTATCAGAAAGAATGACATTGCCCTATTTGTAAGGAAATGGAAGGACTTGGAAAAAATTATACTAAGTGAAGGGAGCCAGACCCAAAGAAACATGGCCTCTATGGTCTCCCTTACAGGAAATAATTAGCACAGGTTTAGGCAAGTCACAGCAGAGGATCACAAGAGCCCAATAGCTATACCCTTATGAACACATAAGACGATGCTAAGTGAAATGCACTCCATGCTATGGAAACGATTGTTGTACCACAGTTGTAACTACTTTCAATGTGCCATGTGTAATTGTAGCTTCAATTATTGATGATCTTCTTGTATCACCCTCCTGTGGTTGTACCTACACTATCTCTGTATCTTATCTGAGTATATTGGAAACTGTGTATACTGGTATTAGAACTAGGAAATTGGAAGGGAATACCAAATTCCAAAGACACAGAGTAAAAAAAGACAGACAACTAGAAAAGCAGTACTTGCAAAACTGTTTGTTATAAATGAACTGAACAACTCATGGGGGGGAGGGGGGAAGGGAAAGGGGGAGGGGGGAGGAGGAATGAGGGACGAGGTAACAAACAGTACAAGAAATGTATCCAATGCCTAATGTATGGAACTGTAACCTCCCGGTAATTCAGTTTGATAATAAAAAAAAAAGCAAAATAAATAAATAAATAAATAAAGCTAAGGGACAGCACTCAACCCCAGAGTTCAAGTTCCAGGACCAATACAAAAACAAAACAAAATGGAAAATAAATCATAACTTAAAAGTACCATCTACTTAAATGAAAACGAAACAGTAGTAATTAATTCACATTAAAATAAATGAGGGCTTCTTATGGTGGTGACATAAAAATACAAAAACTGATTTTCCTAGAAATTTAAAACTCTCTAAATAAGTTTAACTGATTTCAACTATTCAGAAGTATACTTAGACAGTAGAAAAACCCTTCAAGAAAATAAGGTAGAAAAATTATTTTTCACATATGAGCAGGAGTTAAAAAATAAAATGAAAGGTAATAAATGTGAATTATGGAGAAAACAATTTTTTTATACTTTTTAAAATTGTGTTTTCCACTGTATTTTAACCTTGGCATACTACGGCTATTATCAAATTTTTATGAAGAATAAGCCAATAAACAATTGATTCAGTGGAAGAAAAGTTTTGAACATTAAAATAAGAAAACAGTGGCTGGGAATATAGCCTAGTGGCAAGAGTGCTTGCCTTCCATACATGAAGCCCTGGGTTCAATTCCCCAGCACCACATATATAGAAAACGGCCAGAAGTGGCGCTGTGGCTTAAGTGGCAGAGTGCTAGCCTTGAGCAAAAAGAAGCCAGGGACAGTGCTCAGGCCCTGAGTCCAAGGCCCAGGACTGGAAAAAAAAAAAAGAATAAAATAAGAAAACATTTACCATACCAAATTATGGAGAAAAATGCTCACATGAAATACAAACTTTCCTATTAATAGCTAGGCTTACACTGTGGCATGGAACCATAAGGAATATGTTAAGGATTGTGTTTTTTATTGCTAGCATGTTTTGAAAAATATACATTGAATTTTAGTGAAATTAAATACAGTTTAAAGGTATTCTAGATCTCTAGGCTAACTAACAATGTTTATTTCACATAGCCTCTCTTTATATTACTGCTATGTAAATTATTACTTCAGTAGTAATGTCTGTATTCGTAATAATGGTAGCAAAGATAACAGATACAACATATATTAGTATATATTTTATGATCAACTGATTAGTAACTTATTTCATGTTATTTATACACATAGTTTATACTGTACTGAAGAAGATGGCCAGGCTTATGAGATTCAAAGCAGTGTATGTTGCAGTTGTTTAGCACTTAATACAAAGCCTAACACACACACTAGGTCCTTAAGAAATGCTTATATAAATACACAGTTTGTTCATGCCCTTCTAACTCATATTTCTCTGTCTGTACTTTAGAATCCTACAAATACATTCTTGTCTTTATATTTAAATAAAAAATTATGAGCACCAGTGGCTTAAGCCTGTAATCCTAGCAATTCAAGAGGCTGAGATCTGAGGATCACAGTTCAAAGCCAGACTAGGCAGGAAAGTCTCTGAGACTTTTATGTCCAATTAACCACTAGAAAACCAGAAGTGGTTCTGTGATTCAAAATGGTAGATCATTTACTTTCTTTTTGTCTTTTCTTTCTTTCTTTCTTTCTTTCTTCCTTCCTTTCTTCTTTTTCCTTCCTTCCTTCCTTCCTTCCTTCCTTCCTTCCTTTCTTCCTTCCTTCCTTCCTTTCTTTCTTTCTTTCTTTCTTTCTTTCTTTCTTTCTTTCTTTCTTTCTTTCTTCTCTTTCTTTCTTTCTTTCTTTCTTTCTTTCTTTCTTTCTTCTTCTTTCTGTTTTTTTGGTCAGTCATAAGGCTTGAATTCAGGGCCTGGGCACTGTCCCTGAGCTTTTTCACTCTAGGCTAGTGCTCTGTCACTGTGAGCTACAGTGCTACTTCTGGTTTTCTCTGGTTAGTTGGAGATAAGAGTCTCACGGACATTCTTGCCTGGGCTGGTATCGAGCCATGAACATCAGTTCTCAGTCTCATGAGTAACCAGGATTATAGGCATGAGCTGCTGCCCGGCCCCTGTTACATTCCTTTACTCCAAAACTTGAAAAAGCTAAAACAGAGAATGAAAACACTTAAAATTGAAGAATTGCAAAAGGGCTTAGGGGTGACATTGTCCAAAAAGAACCCCTCTGTACATCACCTTTATAACAATAAATAAATAAATTACAAAAAGAAAAGCATTGTACCATATACAGACTTAAAATAGATGGTCATCTGTGCATAATTATGTAAAAAGCTAAGAAACTGTGGTTTTTTTTATTAATTAAATTTTGTTGACAATGTGTTGTGCAAAAGGGGTACAGTTACATAATAAGGCAGTGAGTGCATTTCTTGTGATATCTTACACCCTCGTTTTTCTTTCCCTTCCCCAGATCAGGTAGGCATATATACAATACCCAGTGTACCAAAATCATATACAGTAGCCATGTGGCTACTGTGGTTTTTAACCACTTAATTGTTTCTCTGCCTATGTAAAATTTTACCTGCTTTTCTATGTGTATGTATGCCTTCATGATATTCATTTAAGATAAGAATGTAGAAAAAAGGGCCATAGGCTAGGAATGTGGCTTAGTGGTAGAGTGTTTGCCTAACATGCACAAAGCCCTGGGTTCAATTCCACAATACCACATTAACAGAAAAAGCTGGAAGTGACAGCGAGGCTCAAGAGTGCTAGCCTTGAGCAATAGGTAGGCTGGAACAGTGCTCGGGCCCTGAGTGCAAACCCTAAGACTGGCAAAAAAAAAAAAGAGCCCAGGTTCATATGTGAGATTAAATAACCACTTTCCAAACAAGTGATTTGCCTGCCCCTTGCTTGTTATGACCCTGACCCAGTCGTACTTATAAGTACCAGTCAGGGGTATTGGAATCCCTTTCCTACCCAATAACTGCTTTCTAAAGACAATGGATCATTCAACCAAGAAAATAGCCAATATTATAACAGAAGTGGAGGCAACTACAAAACTTCACAGGGGAATTATAAAGCCAAAGCACATATTGCCTAGAAGAGAGATACTGACTTCTACTGTTGGATATGCTCAATATTAGCAACTGGGTGATCTCCATCCCATCTGCAAGTTGTATGCCATTTATATCTCATTCCCTAATTGATACATATTGTCCTCTAACTCAAGTCTACTAACAGAAGTCTACTAGTGAAGCTCAAAATGAAAAGGAAATTATGATCAATGAACAGAACTACCTATGAAAGAACGAAACACTAGCCGGGCATGGGTGGCTCACGAAACACTAGCCGGGCATGGGTGGTTCATGCCTTAATCCTAGCTACTCAGAAGGCTGAGATCTGAGGATCGCAGTTTGAAGCCAGCCTGGGTAGGCAAGTTTGCAAGACTCTTATCCCCAATAAACTACTTGGAAAAAGCTGGAAGTTACACTGTGGCTCAAGTGGTAGAGTGCTAGCCTTGAGCAAGCAAAACCAAAAGAACTTAGGGACAGTGCCCAGGCCCTGAGTTCAAGCTCCAAGATGGGCAAAAAGAACAAAAAGAACAATACATAAATGAATTTTTAAAAAAATTCAAATTCATATTGTCACAATTACAAGGTAGATAGTGAGTTCATGAAATGAAAACAGGCAATAGAAAGATCAGAAGAAATGAGAAACTGCTTGAATATTAATGTATCATTGCAAAATTTTAAAAATTAAGAATGACCAGTGCAGAGTCACACAGGACACTGATGGAACTCCTTAGGTCCAACTAATCAAGTGTACCTTCTTATCTTAAAGCCCCAGACCAGTGCCTTGATTTATGAACACTTTGACCTTATCCTCTGTTCCTGGCATGTTGTAACCCAGTGTCTGGTGCCAGACAAGGATTTATAGCTGCTTGGAATAAACTAGAGTTTAAACAGTCTTGCCTTGTTTTTCTCCCTTTCTCTGATTGTGGCCTATTCCACACATTATGTGTCTCACCATTAATTACATACCAATCCATGCAAACGAACTCTCAAATTATCTTGGACCAATAGGATATGTCCTATGTTGTATATGGTGGTAAGTCTCCAAACTTTAGCTGCAGCCTTTCCTCTGCAAGTTTTTCTCCGTAATAAACCCGTGGTCATGTTGAGCAGTCTCTGTCGATTCTTCCTGCCTTCTGAACCTATAAAGACTATCATACATGCTGCCTGCACTACTGACACTGACGTCGTATTATTAGCATAGACTTGGAAGTCAGCAATCTGAGTTACCAGCACTTTGATATTAAGTTAATTAACATTACCCTCAAAAAGACAACATTAAATGAAATAATCACATATAGGCAATATATAAATGATTTGCTTAATAAAACCATCACCATGATTACTTCAAAAAGTGTATGCTTTATTTAAAATTGTGTTTTCAAATATACGGATCAAATGTCCTTTAGAAACTCAGCGTTCCTACCCCAACCCTGATCTGACCACCCCCTGAAGGTCATTCAATTATCTCCCAAAAAGCTGTCAATGCTGTCAATTGCTAAGCAATTTTCGACTTCCAGTGACGTCTCAATGGGCAATTGTCTCAGTGACGTCTCAGTTGTTATAGATTCCTATAGACTCACTTCAGAACAACTTCTGGTTTATCTCGTAGGGGAGCTCGACCTCTACAACCTCGGGTTGGCACAAACCACGAGTGCTTAGGCACCCCCAGTGCCGCTAGTGTCTACTCTGCTGCATTACTACCCAATTTTCGTTCAGTTGGACTTTGCCTTACCGCTACTTTTGTGTTTGTTTGCCACCCACCACAGCGACCTCGGCAACAATGTTTCACAATTACCATCCTGATTGTCAGAGAGCAGTTAATAACCAGATCCAGCTACAGTTGTATGCGTCTTACATATATTTGTCGATGGCTTTCTACTGCAGCCGCGAGGATGTGGCTATGCAACATTTTACATCTTTCTTCCTGGGCCGATCGCATGAATGGAAGGTGAGTGCCGAAATACTCCTGCAGATGCTAAATAATCGTGGTGGCCGCATCACTACGAGAGAGATCACCAAGCCCGATGGCGACTACTGGCAAGACGCCTTCCAGACATTAGAATGTGCCTTTCACTTAGAAGTCATCATCACAGAGAGCCTCCTGAATTTGTACCAACTAGCCATCAGCAAGGGAGACCTACAACTCGGAAATTTCCTGAAGGATCATTGTCTGCACCGCCAACTGGAAACCCTGACCAAGATCAGTCGTTTTCTTACCAACATGAGGGATATGTGGTCAATAGAAGACACCTTAACCGAATACCTGTTTATCAAGTTTGCCCTTCACAACAGAATCCAGAAGAACTGAACTGGGACTGTCCTAAGACCACCAGGTCTTTCCCTAGGCCACCAGGCCAGCCAATCCTATTGCTTGGTGGTATATTCACCAGGTCTTCTGTGAGACTAATGTTTGCAATAAATTTGTTTTGGAGCAAGATCAGTTTCGTTTTGTGTATGAAAATCGCTCTCCTATAAAGAATGAAAGCAGGGGATTGGGAGGGAAAAGAAAAAGAAAGAATGAAAGCAGTCTCACAGATATCCAAGAGTCTCTCCACATCCATGTGCCATCCTCTTGTATTTCATGGTCTCCAGTCTGGGTGAGTGGGGAAGAAGGGAAATCATGGGCCTCTGGGAAATACCAAATTAACCCTCCCCTTCTTAACACCACAGGCATGGGTGGTGGTGTATGGTGGGGTGTAGGTGGTCACAATTTGAAGCCAGCCAGAGCAAGAAAGTCCGTGAGACTCTGATCTCCAATTAAACACTACAAAGCTGGAAAGAGAACTGTGCCTCAAGGGGTACAGTGCTAGTCTTGAGCACAAAAGCTCAGGAGAGCTCCCAGGCCTGGAGTTCAAGCCCCAGGACCAGTATCGAAGTATAAAAAAGTATAAAAGAGCTGGGTTACAGTGGCTTACACCTGTAATTCTAGCTACACAGGAGGCTTAGGTCTGAGGATAGAGGTTCAACACCAGCCTGGGGAGGAAGGTCCTTGAGATACTTATCTACAGTTAACCATCAAAAAGCCAGAAGTGGAACAAAAAAGATGAAAATATGGTGTCCGTGCCCTGAGTTCAAGTCCCTAGGACTCAGACAAAAAAGGTATAAAAGACCTGGTACCAAAATCAGGTGTGGTGGCTTATGCCTGTAATCTCAGCAATTCAGAGGCTGGAGTAGGAGAAAATGAGTTCTAGGCCAGCTGGCTTAAACTGTGAGAACAAAAACAGAAACAAAAATAATCCAGCACCAGCATATGAAATGATTATGCTGTTATGGCCAATCAACAGCAAATTTCTACTGATTAGTGGTTAAAGCAAGGATTCTTGTTTTTGTTAAGATGATTCAAGCACCACATCTTCACGCTGAGTTAGCATTTCATTCCCCAAACACTACTGACGCAGTTTCTCAGGAACATAAAATTCTATAGTGCTTGAGATTTTTAAAAATATAACTACATTTATTGAGCTAAATGAGTTCATTTTTGCATTGCAGTTATAGAATGCGTAAGTGTAAATGGCTGTAGTCAAAACATACCTGTGCATTTCATTCTATAGGAACTAAAACAATTAATAAAAAAATAAGTTAGCCCAAGCACTTATGTCTCAAACCCGTAATACTAGCTACACAGGATGCTGAGATCTGATGATGGTGGTTTGAAGCCAAATATAGGAAGGAAAGTCCATGAGACCATTATCTCCAATTAAGCACACATAAAAGCTGGAAATGAAGCTGTTGTTCAGGTGGTGGAGTGCTACCCTTGAGCAAGAAAGCACAAGGAGAGTGCTCAGGCCCTGAGTTCAAGTCCCGGGAGGTACTATATATAGCACTATATACATATATATATACATTTATATATGGTACTATATACATATATATAAAGTCCATCAAAGTAATTATATTATTAAAGCTGAAAGAATGGCATAATAATTATAAGGTTATCTGTTTATCACTTGGATATCTAAAGATGATTTTGGTGATCATGATTTAAGTGCATTTATTTTTTTCAAAATTAACCTCTATTAGCGAGTGTATATTATTTAACATTTCTTAAACAGGAAACTGCATAGGTTTTCCTAAGAAATATCATTTCCTTTGTTTGTTGTTTGAGAAAGAATTACTCAATGGCTCTCAAATTCTTATGTCCAGAGAGTGAACAAATATGAACTAGAAGTAAAATGTCACTTCCCCCAACCACGTTCTTGAAGATAAAACTGACAAATATTTTCCTTAAATCAGAAAACTACCAGGCCTTTATGAATGAAACTAGTTTTATGAGCCAGAGCATAATTCTTGAAAGATCTTTAAAGATTTTAATGATTTTCCTGTACCTTCCCTCTTTATAATCCCTCCAATTTGGTTTGACAAGCTGTACTTCTTTCAGACCACCTTTTCCTTTTTTCATATATGTGCTACTAATAGTAAAAATGATTGTTACATAAAAGTTCAGTGAAATACAAAGTGAATTATATTTTTTTCTTGCCTTAAATAGCAGTCCTAAAATGAAAACTGACTAGGTTTATTATGCCCAGCGGACATTTTTTATAAATGTACAGTATATCTTCCTATAGCCATTAATGTCAACAGCATACATTGTCTATATTTTAGAAAAAAATCCAAGCTGTGTAGGAAAGAATCGACATGATTGTGATCAATACTCAAGTTTATAGTCCTGTTCCTGGAGTTCTACACTATTACAGCCCTAGGAGTGTAATTTCATCTTGAGATCAATTCCTCACCTTTCTCAAAATAATCAGCTTTCCCTATCTGGTTGAATTTTCACACTTCAATAGCCTCTTTTCCTCTAGTTCCACGCTCAAACTTTATAGGACTTCCCACATACCTTGCAATGAAACCTGTGAAGAGCTATCTAACAAAGAAAGCTGAAATAGTCCATGATGGTTAACATTATCTTTTCCAACATCTGTGTGTGTGTGTGTCTGTCTGTCTGTCTCTGTCTGTGTCTCTCCCTCCCTCTCTCTCTCTTTCTCTCTCATTACATATTTTCTTCAAAACATTCCACAACATTTTATTGTCTCTGAAGCATAACTATTAAAATATCTGAAATCCACTAATCATAAGAAGCATAAAAATTGTCATATGCTGGTGGTTCATGCCTGTAATATTCCCTACTCAGGAGGCTAAGATCTGAGGATTGAAGTTCAAAACCAGCGTTGGAAGAAAAGTCCACACTACTCTTATCTCTAATTAACCACCACACAAAACCCAAAGTGGAGCTGTTGCTCAAGTGGTATAGCACCAGCCTTGAGTGAAACAAGCTAAATGACAGTGCCTAGGCATTGAATTGAAGTCCCAGTACCAGCACACACCTACACACAAAAAGAACTATAAAAATTAGTTAAATTTGTAAGTTCTTTAAAATATCTCATTTTAGCAGGGTTCCAGTGACTCAAACCTGTAGTCCTAGCTACTGAGGAGTCTGAGATTTGAGGATCATGGGTTGAAGCCAGCCTGAGCAGGAAAGTCTATGAGACTCTTATCTCTAATTGAACACCAAAACTATAAAGAAAGCCAGAAGTTGGAAATGGAGCTGTGCCTCAAGGAGTAGAGCATTAGCCTTGAGCAAAAAAGCTTCAAAGACAGTACCCAGGCCCCAGGACCAGCACACACAAAAAAGACTCACTTTTCCATATATAAATTTAGCATTAAAAGGTTAGCAACATTTTTGGTTAATCCAATTAGACATATTATCTATTTAAATGACTCATTAAAAGCTTGCCAAACAGGGCTGGGGATATGGCCTAGTGGCAAGAGTGCTTGCCTCCTATACATGAAGCCCTGGGTTCAATTCCCCAGCACCACATATTCAGAAAACGGCCAGAAGGGGCACTGTGGCTCAAGTGGTAGAGTGCTAGCCTTGAGCAAAAAGAAGCCAGGGACAGTGTTCAGTCCCTGAGTCCAAACCCCAGGACTGGCAAAAAAAAAAAAAAAAAAAAAAGCTTGCCAAATAGTTTAAACACTGCAAAAGAAAATGATTGTTTCATTATAATAACATGCAAATCAATAAGTTAACTATAGAGACAAAGAACCATCAGAATCTCAGAGAAGAAAAATAGAAGAACTTCTACTTCTTTCAACATCAAGTGATTTTTTTACAAATTAAACCCAAGTTGGCTTTGATTCATGTATCCAATTTGTGGTGGAACGTATTTTTATCTAGAAAAAATGAGGATCTTCTTTCAAGACAGAACATGATTTTAAAAAATCTCTGCTACTTTCTACCATGTATTTTCTTTTTGTGTGTGTGCTGGTCATGGTGTTTGAACTCAGTACATCTTGAGTTAGCTAGGATTGCAGGTGTGTGCCACTGGATCCTGGCTCCACCATGTGTTTTCTATATGATATTTCACAATCCTTTCTCCCACCCCATTATTTGCCTACTTATACTTTTGTAATGGTTTGAAGTAGCTATTTTATACAAACTGCATAGTAGTGTGCCAGCCATATGCAAAAGTAAACACTACTATTACTGTTATCATCTTACTAAACAATAATCATCGTATTTCTTTACCTTTTAACCTTTATTATAACCAAATTTGTATTAAATATCCAGAATTAAATGGCACTCAACATTTTGTCAAGAAATTTGTGTGAGGATAGTAAATATCTAACCTATCTCTGATTTTTGTCTGTTGCAAAAGGATACGTTGAGTTATGTAGAAAAGACAAATGAGAACATTAAACAGGTGCATTTTAAGTAGTTTATTATTTGACATACATTCAGAGCACAGGAAAATCTATTCTTTCATATGTATTTTTGTAACCTTTATCCCATGGAGCTTGTAGCATCATTCATCATTTCCTACTATGTCTACATCCATCACATCTTTCTCCTCTACTTTCTATATGACCTCCTTAGTTCTACTGATTATACTAGAAAGCAGAACTAATCATGAATAAATTCAGATTTAGGGCAAAGGAGAAACATAGCACCAGATGTAACCTCAGATCTTTCCAGCCCATAATCCCCAAAGCATTCTTATCTATCATGAGAAAAGACCTATTACATCCCAGCTGTGCACAAGGATGAGACAGACATTAGAGAAAGTCAATTGGGTATGATCTGTGAGCTCTAGCATGAATCATTAGCTGTGGATTATTTAGCATTCTTCAAATGTTCCTTGCACTGCCTTTGTTAAAACACATCAAGGGTTCTGCTTTGAAAAACCTTATATTGTAATAAATTCAAAAGATAATATATATACTAATAACAGTAATTGATATTTGCAGGAGATGTTTTGCATAAATTTATATATTTAATGTTAAGAAAGATATAAATGCAATATGATCCTTCCCTTTTCTAGTGCAGCAGCATGCTATTCGTATTTCTGAGTTAAAAGACCGAAGTTTGATAAAATGTTAAGACAGTATACTAGTCATTATTGCAAACACATTCCTGCCTCTCCTTGTATTTAGAAGGCTCCTTTATAGTGCTCAATTTTCTCCATGTTATAAAACTTTGTTAGTTCTGGGAACATGGCCTAGTGGTAGACTGCTCGCCTCATATACATGAAGCCCTGGGTTCGACTCCTCACCACCACATATATAGAAAAAGCCAGAAGTGGCACTGTGGCTCAAGTGGTAGAGCACTAGCCTTGTGCAAAAAGAATCCAGGGATAGTGCTCAGTCCCTGAGTTCAAGCCCCAAGACTGGAAAAATCAAAACAAAACAAAAACTGTGCTAAACATATTTAATGTTCCCAGTTTTATGCTCTCTTTTGGGAAGTGTGTCAAAATTTTATTCAAACTCTCCTTTCAAAAGGCTGAGATTTGTTCCCATTTACAGAAAATATTCATATACTTGAAACAATTACCAATAGTCAAAATTTAAAAATTACTCATCTCCGGGTGTTAGCAATTTCATACTAAATGCAGAAAATGACAGAAGGGATGACATTGAACAAGATGTATTTCACTCATCTGATTAATGGAAATGAAATCCCTTTGTACAACTACTTAATTAAAACAGAATTTAGGGGCTGGGGATATAGCCTAGTGGCAAGAGTGCCTGCCTCGGATACACGAGGCCCTAGGTTCGATTCCCCAGCATCACATATACAGAAAACCGCCAGAAGTGGCGCTGTGGCTCAAGTGGCAGAGTGCTAGCCTTGAGAGGGAAGAAGCCAGGGACAGTGCTCAGGCCCTGAGTCCAAGGCCCAGGACTGGCCAAAAAAAAAAAGAATTTAGCTCCAATTCGTAAAAACAAACAAAAAAAAACTATTAGGAGAAAAAAGCTGTGTGATTTTTTTTAAAGACAAGTGCTGCATAATCTTATTCATGTGGAATGCAAACAAGTTAATTTCATAGACTTTGAGAGTAGACTGCTGGTTATAGAAGCTGTAGACAGGCAATGTGGGACCAGGAAACATTGATATGGGTGCTAATTTCTGGTTATATGGGAGTAAGAAGCTTTGGAATACTGCTGCAGAGTGTTAATAATGATGTACTGTACATTTTTTAAAGTGATAAGAAGGAATTTTTAAAGTTTCTCTTTAAGAAATTACACATAGGGCTGGGAATGTGGTTTAGTGGTAGAGTGCTTCTGTAGCATACATGAAACTCTGCGTTCAATTCCTCAGTACCATATAAACAGAAAAAGCCAGAAGTGGCATTATGGCTCAAATGGTAGACTGCTAGCCTTGAGCAAAAGAAACTCAAGGACAGTGCCTAGGACCTTAGTTCAAGCTCTAGGACTGGCCAAAAAAAAAAAAAAAAGAAACATAGCTGGATATTAGGAGGCTCAATAAGGAGTATGGTTGGAACCCAGTCCAGGCAGGAAAATCCATGAGACTTTTATCTCTAATTAACAAACAAAAAGCAGGAAGTAGAGCTGTGGCTCAAGGGGTAGCGGGCTAGCCTAGAGTGAAAAAGATCAAGGACAATGCCTACGCTCTGAGTTCAAGCCCCAGGATGGGCACAAAAAATAATGACACGTGTTTAAGAAGGCAAAAATGGTTAAGCTATTTAAATTGCATAGCAAGCAATATAAATATATATTGACATTACATGGTACCTGTTAATATACAATTTATGTTTTATGTTTAAAAATAAATTGGTACACAATGCACAAGAAGTGGTACATTGCTGATAGACACCACTTCCCCATAAAACCATGAACAAGAAGTAAAATTGGTGGTATATGGCTAAAACAAATGATAAAAGATAACCAAGGACAAAGTAAAATGACAGATAGTAGCTAGAGAAATATGAATAGCATCAGGCAATAGATCTCTAAAAGAAAAGCTCCTATTCCCATGGAGATGTGCTCTACCTGATCCCTTATTTTTTTTGATCCTGACTTCTAGAAAGAGGCACCTACGTCAACCATACTACAAACAAAATATTGGTAGAGGACTGGATAGAGATTGATAAGCTTCAAACTGCCTCTGACTAGTGTCTGTGCCCCACTCCCAGGGAGGAAAAAAATGACAATAGTAAAGAAAACCTATGGTTCTAGCCATGAGAGCAGTCATACCAGCCAACTCATCTTTCAACTAAATAGGCTGATTAAAACCCCTATATCTAGCCCCAAGCAACAAATGGGTGTGGCCTAGTGAACTTCTGTGCAGCCAAAGGATGCTGTCCCTGAGGGATGCTGTCTAAGACCAGGACAGGTTTTACCCCATAAAAGCCAGAGCAAGCACTGTTCCCTGAGAAGAGCAAAAATGCAAGTTTTGAGAGTAGTATATTCTGACCCATGAGCTGTGTTCAGAGACTCTGCTACCCACTCTCTATTTCTACATGACATGCCTGAAAGTAACTCATTAAAGTATCCTAGCAAAATAAACCAGCTTCAGCAAGGTAGGTTCAACATATGTAAATCAATAAAAGTAATACAGTACATAAAAAGAGTTAGAGAGTATCACAATTGATGCAAAGAAAGCCTTTGACATAATACAGCATCCTTTGCTGAAACTCTGAGGAACCTAGGATTAAAAGGAATGTACCTTAGCATAATAAGGCTATATGTAATATATATTACACATATAGAAAATATATAAAATGGAGAAAAATTGTAATCATGTTTTCTAAAGTCAGTAATGAGACAGTAGTGTTCATTCTCTCCATGCTCATTCATTACAGTATTGAAATTCCTAGCCAGAGCAATAAGGCCATAGAAAGAAAGAAAAGGGATCTTAGTAGGGAAGGAAAAATTCAAATTATCCCTCTTTGTTTATAATATGACCATATACTTACGAGAACATTAGGATTTCACCTCACAACTAGTAGATCTAATAGATACCTTCAGAAATATAGCAAGATACAAAATCAACGTATAAAAATCAGTAGTTTTCCTGTATACAAACAACAGAGAAAGAAAAAATCAGGAGAAAATGCTGATCACCATAGCCTCTAAAAAGAATACTATGCGTAAACTTAATCAAGGACATGAAAGACATCTACAAGGGAAATTATAAAACCTTAAAGATGGAAATTGTAGAAGACATCTAAAGATGCATAGATATCCTGTGCACATGGATCTGCAGAATTAATACTGGGGAAATGGTGACACTACCAAAAGCAATCTATAAATTCAATGCAATTCCCATAAAAATCCCCATGCCATTCTTCACAGAAATTTAAAACAAAGCCAGTCTTAAAACCCACATGAAAACACAAAAGACCTCGAGTAGCAAAAGTAGTCTTGTGTAAAATAGCAATGCTGGAGGTATCATAATACTGAAGTTCAACTTAAAGTACAGAGCCATAGTAACAAAACTATCTCATGTACCAGGCACTGGTGACTCTCAACTATAAACCTAGTACTCTGGAAGCTGAGACTTGAGGGATCCCAGTTTCAAGCCAGCCCGGGCAAAAAAGTCCATAAAACTCGTATCTCCAAGTAAGCACTGAGAAAAAGAAAAGTGGAACAGAGGCTCACGTGGTAGAGCACTATCCTGGAGCAAAAATGTTCAGGAACAGCACCCAAGCCCTGAATTCAATCCACAGTATATATGCATATGCGCCTATACACACACTCACCAGACATAAAGAGTAATGAAAGCCACTAACAAATTACTCAAGCTACAACCTTTGGATTGAGGAAGATACTGGAGTTCCATATAAAATCAATAGTAAAATTCCATGTAATCAATAGTAAGTTTCCTTATAACTTAAAAAATGTTTATTGTCGAGGGATTACAGTTACATATATAAAGCAGTGAGTACATTTCTTGTCAAAAATTTTACTGCCTCCCTCATTTTCTACCACCTTCCTTCCTCCCCAGCTCCCTCCTCCCCACCCCCAGTTGTACATTTGGTTTATTTATCTGAACTAGGAAAGGGAAGGCGAACATCAAAATGATGAGACAAAGGGTAAAAGGTGAATCAGTGCAACAGCAATACTTACAAGACAATATGCTGTAATTCATATAATTTAAAAAATAAGTATACATATTCAGTACAGGTCTTATGTAAAAAAAATCTGATTTTTTAACACCATTTCCCAGTGGCCTAAGTCAGTTGCTAAATGTACACTGAAATAAGTATACAAATCACTGAAGTGATTTCATTAATATTCATAATATGACCTTTAGAAAATATCTACCCAAAACAATTTTTGGCAGACTTAGTATTATTTTATCATTTCTACAAGTAATTGGAAAATAGGATGTTATTTCTCCTGATAGTTCCTGGTTTGTAACATTAATACCAATTTGTTTGTATTCAGAATACCCATCTTCATCATATATAATTATGCCAAAGTCCTACCAGGCACCAGTGGCTCATGTGTGTAATCCTAGCTACACAAGAGGCTGAGATCTAAGGATCATGTCTCAAAGCCAGCCCAAGTAGGAAAGTCCATGATACTCTTATCACCAATTAACCATCCACAGCTGGAAGTGGAGCTGTGGCTCAAGTGTTAGAGCACTAGTTTTGAGCACAAAAGCTCAGGGACAGCATCCAGGTGCAGAGTTCAAGCCCCAGGACCTGCACAAAAGAAAAACAAAACATTCTTTTATATATAAATGTAACTCAGAGTAAAAGAAACCAAACATGGACACGTATTTTGTATTGTATGATAATAAAACTACACGCAATTACCCACATGAATTACTATATTATTTGGGCTGAATTACTATATTCTAGGATGAAGTTCAATTTTTAAAAAGTTAAAAATGTAAGCTGCGTATGGTTGTACAATCCTATAAGCTCAGCTACTAAGGAGAAGAGAAGATGACAAGTACAAGGCCAGTCCAGATAAAATTAGCCAAACTTTATTTCAAAAAAATAGCCTAAGGCATGGTTCAAGTGGTAGGTCATCTGCCTGGTAAGCATGAGGCCTTAGGCTCAATATACAACATAGAAAAATAGTTAAAATATGACTTACACAAAAATAAAGTAAGCATACAGCAAATATATTGTTCAGCTGATTAATTAAAATGGTAACGTTGGCTTCTAGAATATTAATGTATACAGCGAATCAGTAAGGACATCAAAATGTTTAAAGTATGATTGCCAAGTTAGATAGTAATCCTAAGACAAAACCAATAAGGTTATCTTTCCTTTCAGAAAGAAATGTATAAGTTAGCAAGTAATTTCTGTGTCTAGGATCTGACCAAAGACTAAATAGAAGGGTAAAACATAAGCATATTCCTCCTAAAATTATACAATTCTTAGATGGGCTTATCAAACAAATTCCCCAAATGACAGGATTGCTATGTTTTTTTCTTTTTCCCATTGTTAATTAATCTGATTAATAATATCTATTCAATAGTTAAGAATAATATCCAAACACTGACCAGAAAGAAATCTAGCTTCAATATAATTTAACTCTATTATTTTGAAAGATGCAACAGAGGTGTCAACCTTATAAACTTCCTTTATCATGTAGTATATAAAGAGCTGTATAAACAAAATATTTGTATTAAAATTTAATTTTAATTCAATAATTCAGGATTGACCGATCTATCTCCTTACAGAGAGTAAAAAGCCAAGGCCAAAGCCAGGCACTGGTGGCTTAGAATCTCACTTAGAATCCTAGCTACTCAGGAGGCTGAGACTTGAGGATCATAGCCTGAAGCCAGACCAAGCTGGAAAGTCTATGAGACTCTTATCCCCAAATGACCAAAAAGCTTGAAGTGGAGCTGTGGCTCAAGTGGTAGTTCAAAGATCTAGCCTTGAACAAAAAAGTTCAAGAACAGCACCTGGGCCTTGAGTTCAAGCCCCAAGACCAGCATGTGTGTGCGTGCGCACGCGCGCACGCACACACACACACACACACAGACACACACCCCAAGGGCAAAAAAAAATCTGTTACCAAGAACAAATTTTTGTGACAAAAATTTAAAAATTGAATATAAGCATTTATTAATGAATTGAGATCTTTCATCAAGAATTAAATTCTATTTAAAATAATGTGGAATTTTTATGTGCTGACCCTTGGGCGTGGGTCAGCAGCCCCTCAGACGAAGAGGAGCTCTGGAGGGGAGATCACAGCTCACAGGACAGTGGCATGACTTCAGTGGGAAGCATTACGCAAAGCTATGGGGTCATGATTGCATGAAGACTTCTAGAAGGTTCAAATTGGCTTTAGGAGCTGATTGCAGTGCTGAAAGGCCATCTTAACAATGCTGACTTTGAAATAAGGAACTAACTCCCATTACACTCCTGGAGGAGCCAAACATAGCAAAGTGTACAATAAAGCAAACAAAGGACTTCCGTGGATGGCTTGATAAAAAAAAAAAATCCCCTTTTAACAACAACACTCATTGAAGGCCCATTGAAGTCCCCAGGGCCTAGGGAAAGGAACTGGAAATATCTCATTTACAAATTGCAAACAAAAAAACCTTGCAAAATATGGGTATTATAGGAAATGTAAGCAGGTAAAGTGAGAAAAAAAAAAAAACTTGAGTGAGTAAGCGTTCCATAAGTCAGAAGGAAACCAGGGGAAGGTGTTCATGAAAGAGTATGCTCATTGGAGATGCTCCACATCCTGATTGAGGATGCTCACTGGAAATGCTCCATGTTCTACTCCATGAGGATGCTCACTGGAGATGTTCCACATCTCACTGAATGAAGATGCTCACACCAAAGAGCCTGTGCAAGGACCTCACACTGCTGCATCTGTGCAAGGACCTCACACCAGAGGGCCTGTAGAAGAAAGCTGTCCCTTTCATGGCTACCCATAAGCAGACCCAGAGTAGTGGTCTGGGGACAGGTACCCATTTCCTACAAATAGGTCTTGCCTCTGGATAGCCCACCCATCCATTGATGGTATGCCTGCTCTCGGAGGCATCTCCTCCCTAAGGAGTGCCAGCAGTGACCAGGCCTTCACTGCATGCTTCTGTAGTAGAACCCTGCAGATCCAAACCATGGCCATTATGATTTTATTAAGAAGTAATACTAAACTCACGTCACAAAATCCACAAGAAATAAATGAGCAATAACCAGACAATACACTCCAAGAGCTTTAAAATCCATACAGGCATATCTTTTTCTTTTTCTTTTTTTCGAGTCCTGGGTCGAACTCAGGGCCTGAGCACTGTCCCTGGCTTCTTTTTGCTCAAGGCTAGCACTCTGCCGCTTGAGCCACAGCGCCACCTCTGGCCGTTTTCTATATATGTGGTGCTGAGAAATTGAACCCAGGGCTTCATGTATATGAGGCAAGCACTCTTGCCACTAGGCCATATTACCAGCGCCAAGCATATCTTTTCATAGGATTTAGTTAGCAAAACACAGCATGCAGAGGTCACAAAGGTAAGAAAGACAGCACAGAGCATGCAAAGCTTCTTAAAGTGCTGAGTATTTTAAGTAACAGTTTTGGCTTGAATGGGTTTGAAGGGAATACTGGGACAGATTCCTTGCCTGCATCTTAATTACACTGAATCTTGACAGCACAGAGGTTGGACACATCTACCCTAGATGACACTCTGCACACTGATTTCTGCACACTGGCTCTGCACACTGGTCTCTGCACACTGGCTCTTCACACTGGCTCTGCACACTGGTCTCTGCATACTGGCTCTGCACACTGGTTTGTCAATGGCTTATCTGAAGTGGATAATTTTCACCAATATGACACAAAATATCTGCCTCTGTTCCTAGAAGTCCATTCAGATGATGTCTAAGCTCTCCTTGACTAAGACTCTGGTTACTCTTCCAAGCCCAGACTTACGGAGTCCATAACCTTTTCCCTGAAAAGATGGTGGAGATTTTAGGTTTCCTTCTCCAGACAGTTTCTTTTGTTGCTATTTGACTCTGCCATTGCATAAATAAGCATAGTGATGCTTGAATAAACCTTATGAACAAAAACATAAAATAAAATAATGTGATACATATATATTTATTCACACACATATATACAATATTATTTATTCTGTCTCAAAGAATAAAATCATGTCATTAAAAATGAATGAGAAATGAACACCAGGAAATAGAAACAAGAGTATTTTTCTTTCTTGCTATTTTTGTTTTCTTTTTGTTTTGTTTGTTACTTTATTGATCTTTGTGAGGACCAGAGTGGCACAGAAATGGAAGGAAGAAGGGTGAATAAATGTAGCAGTGATACCTATTACACACTATGTTAAAAATGAACTATACAACTTGTGGATGGAGATGGGAGGGAAAAACTGTGAGAGAGCTAGGAAAGGGGTAACATTGTCCAAAAAGAAATGTACTCATTATCTGAAGTATGTAACTGTAACCTCTTTGTATATTACTTCCTTAATAATAATAATAAAATATTAAGTTAAAAATTGAGTAAAACAGGAGAGTATCACGTTAAGCTAAATAATCTGTACTTAGACAAAGGCTGTGTTTTCATTTATAAGTAACAGCTAGAAAAAAAGGAGAATGAAGATTATAAGAGAAGAAGAAAGATATAAGGGAAAACAGGGAGGGGTATAAGAGAAAACAATGGGAGGAAGTAATTGATTAAAGTGCATTATATGCATGTATGAAAATATCACAACAAACTATAGAAATGATCCCTGAAAGTATAGTTTTAAAGCACTTAGCAGAGGATGGTATCCAATGCCTAACATATGAAACTGTAACCTCTCTGTACATCAGTTTGACAATAAAAATTAAAAAAATATAAAAACATAAAAGAAAATATCATAACAAAGTCCACTATTTCATGTAGTTGATGTGAATTGATGTGAATGAAATTACCAGTTGTTAAAAACCACTTCTAATAGAATTCTTTTTTGTTTCCATGTCATTCATAAAAAGCATACCATTTTAGACAAAAGCTGAGAAATCAAGAAAGTGCCTGGAGATGTGTCCCAAGTGGTAAATGCTTGCCTAGTAAGCACGAGATCCCAAGTTCAAACCACAGTACCACAAAATAGAAAACAAGATCAAGAAAGAGAAAAAAATAATTCTGTTTAATAATTAATAGAGCATTTAAACATCACAAATATATGGAAGACACAGAGATTCTTCTTCCTTTCTGTAACTTTAAGTTCTCACCTTTTAGCTTTTAAGCAAGGAATTGAAGAAAATGCAGTTCACTTATAAGAGTAACTTCACTATTTTATGATAATGAACAATAATAAAATGCAAGAGAGCTTATGTGTACAACATAAGATTTTAACTCATTTTCTTTGATGATAAACTAAATATTATGAAGAATAAAAAGTGAGAAATACATAGTGCCTTGTAGTAAAATATTTAAAACATATAATTCCCTGGCTATTTAGATCATAAACAGTTTAGAAGTAAACAGATCTCTTGGTAAGAATATGTTTGTTCTTAAGTTTTGGAATACACTTTTCATACATACTTTACAAAAGTGTTATACTAATTAATAAATATGTAACACACTAAAACTAAATATTTTTCCTAATACAGTAAAAAAACAAAAATTGTGATTTTCTAACAACTTCTGGAGAAATTTCAAGTATAGAGTAGTCTTCACTTATTTAAAAAAATGAGTCTGGTCTTGGGAAGACAAAAATCAAAACAGAGGTACTTGGTTAATATGTGATAAGGAAGACTTGAGAAGCAATATTTGGTCTACTTAATTGAAGTGCCAATGTGACATTTTTAAAACAAACATAGAAGGTTATGTGGTTATGAAAAAACCAAGCCTTTTGAAAACTGAAAACAGACTGTTCTTTTGATTTAAAAAATATTCTAGCACAAAGATCAGTAAACCACATCTCACAGGCCTAGAAATGAGTTCATGGGACATGAACATGAGCTAATGAGCTAAGACTGTTTTTCACATTTTTAAAGGGTTGGAGAAAAACAAAACTGGAATAATATTGTATAACATGTGAAAAATATTTGAAGTATCAGTGTTCCTAAAGTAAGTTGTATTTAACATAACCATGCATAATCATTTATAATCTATAATCATTTATATCTATGGCTGTTTGTGCCCTACAAAGACAGAGTCCCTTTGATAGGATGAATGGTTCAGAGACCTCTGGGTCATGCCTGTAATCCTAACTTCTCTCTCAGGAGGTTGAGATCTGAGCATTGACGTTCAAAGTCAGCCTGGACAGGAAAATCCAATAGACTCTTATCTCCAATATACTCAGGCAAAGCTAGATGTGGAACTGTGGCTCAAGTGGTAAAACACTAGCCTTGAGTAGAGAGAGGCTCATAACAGAGCTCAGCCCCCCAGTTCAAGCCCCAGGACCAGCAGAAAGAAAAAAAAAGAAAAGAATTAAAAGAAAATCAGGCTGGAGGCATCAGTCAATAGCATGTGGGAAAGCTTGAGGCCCTGAGACCAAATATGAGTATTAGTACAAGCAAAAAAGGAAAAGAAAAACCTACGGAAGGAAATATGTTTGCTTACCTAATCAAGAAATCAATATAAAAACTGTTGGAAACTCGGAATTACTTCTCTCCTTATAAGAAAAACTAATTTGAATATATAAAAGTAAAATGCATTTGTTGTCTTAAGTTTAACACTTAGAAAAAGGAAAGTCCTACAGCTGTTTTCAAATCAAATTTATATAGCTTCAATACATGAGTTTCATCTATTAGATAAGTATGCTTACAATTTCTATACAATACATGTAATTTTTCCTTAAAATGATGGTATATTTCAAGTATCAATTATTTTCCTTAGCAAATCTTTGGCTAGTAAGATACAGAAAAGTACTTTTTTGAGCAGGTCCTGGGGCTTGAACACAGGACTTGGGCTCCGTTCCTGAGTTTTCTTGCTCAAAGATCGTTTGAGCCGTAGCTCTACTTCTGTTTTATTTGGTGCTTAACTGGAGATAAGAATTTCACAAATGCAGCTGCAAATGTGGCTTAGTGGTAGAGGGCTTGCTTAGCATACATGAAGTTCTGGCTTCAATTCTCAGTACTACATAAACAGAAAAGGCATGAGTAATGTTATGGCTCAAGTGGTGGAGTACTAGCTTTGAGCAAAAGGTGCTAAGGGACAGTGCCCAGGCCTTGAGTTCAGTCCCCAGAACTGGCAAAAAATAAAAATTAAAAGAATGTCATGGACTGGACCTTCTACCCCAGCTGGCTTTGAACCTTAGGTTTCAGCCTTTTGAGTAGCTAGAATTATAGGCTTGAGCCACTGGCACTCAACTATAGTTTGATTATTAAATGTCCTGAAAAAGCCTATGTGTCAAAGGTTTGTCAACCAGTCCATAGTACTATATGGAAGTGACAGAAATTTTAGTATGTGTGGCCTCATAAGAGGTATTCTAGTCATGGAAAGCATGTACACCCTCAAATGGGATTGCAGACACCAGGTACTTTTTTCCTTCTATCTTTTTATCCTATCAAAGTGGTGAGGCCAGCTACTGGTGGCTCATGCCTAAAATCCTAGCTACTCAGGAGACTGAAATCTGAGTGGACCAGTTCGAAGACAGCCTGGGCAGGAAAGCCTGTGAGACTCTTTTCTCCAATAAACTACCTAAAAGCCAGAAGTGGAGCTGTGGTTCAAGTGGCCGCACAGTAGCCTTGAGCACAAAAGTTCAGCGACAGCACCGGGCCCAGAGTTCAAGCTCTAGGCCCAGAAAAAATGAAGAGGCATCTGTCACATATTACACTCTCAAACATAATTTACTACTATCTCACCATATACTTTAAAAGTACTAAGAACAATTGGCATGTTGAAATCTTCAAAATTGTGAGTTTAAGCAAACCTTTCTTCTGTATGAATTATGTCAGGTTTTTTTTTCAGATCCAAACTGTCCTTATTTCTATAGCAACATCTAGAAATAGAGAACATACCTCATATCTGGGGCAGCCCCTCCTGCCTCTGCGGGCCATCACTGGCCCTGGCAAGAAGTTTTGAGCAATGGGAGGCATGAAAATGGCTATACTAGAGGCACCCTGTGTGGTGTAAGGCCATACCTTTGCAAGAAGAACAGTGCATAAGATCAGGGCGCCTTGTCTGGTGGTGTGTGGATGGGCAAAGGCCCTCTGTCCTGGGAAGAGGGGCAAGGCAAGAGCACCTTTTGTGGAGGTGCTTCTGAAAAGAAACATTGAGCCTGGAAGATAACACCATGGAATGGGGGTTGATTAAGGTCCCAGGTGGTACCACTGGGAAGGACAGGGCTAATGGAATGCCTGAGAGAGAAGATAGTTCTTACACATACTTGCTTGAATATATTAAAGAAGATTCTAAGAAGGAAATGACTTTATAGTCCAAGAGAAAACACTGGTCCTGATTTATAGTCATAATGTTTGTCTTTTAAAATGGGGATAAGGGCTAGGCATCAGAGCCTCATACCTTTACTAGCTACTCAGAAAGCTAAGATCTCAGGATTGCAGATTGAAGCCAGACAAAGCAGGAAAGAAAGTTCATGAGACTCTTATTTCCAATTAATCCCCAAATAAGTCAGAAGTGAATCTGGGTTCAAGTAGCCCTGAGCAAAATAAGCTCAGGTATAACACCCAAGCCACGACGAGTTCAAGCCCCAAGACCGGCACGAAAAAATTTAAATCTATATGTATATATAATGAATTAATATATAAATTAATACAGATGGAAAGGTAAGTTAAGTTGACCTATTCCTTAATGATCTTTTTTTATTTGTTGTTCACACTTCAAAATCTAAAATAATTGTTCTTCCTAAATTGAATCTATAGGCACTTTTTATTTTTCCTCATAAATGTTTGACAAAAAATGTGACTTTTAAAAGTCACTCTTGCAGAGTGCTTGCCTCATATACATGAAGCCCTGGGTTCAATTCTCCAGCACCACATATATAGAAAATGGCGAGAGGTAGTGCTGTGGCTCAAGTGGCAGAGTGCTAGCCTTGAGGAAAAAGAAGCCAGGGACAGTGCTCAGGCCCTGAGTTCAAGCCCCAGGACTGGCCAAAAATAAAAAAGTCACTCTTGCAAATAAAATAAAGAAATTATTTAGAATCATTATACCATGTTTATCTGACTAAGGGAAAATAGGATACTCCTATTGCTTACACTAATAAAATATTTAGAAAGATCTTGAAAATGAATTATGGTTTTTCATCTGCAAATACTCTATAGTCCTTAGTAGAGTGCTGCTCACATAGGAAATGAATAATGCACATTTTTTGCCAATCCTGGGGCTTGAACTCAACCTGGGCACTGTCCCTAAGCTTCTTTTGCTCAAGGCTACCACTTGAGCCACTGCACTGCTTCTGGCTTTTTCTGTTTATGTGGTACTGAGAAATTGAACCCAGGACTTCATACATGCTAGGCAAGCATTGTACCTCTAAGCCAAATTCTCAGTCCCTGCATAATTCATTTTTGTACACAAGGAAAATACAAGGAAAGCAACACAAACTAAAATGATGCAAGAAAGATTAAATTTGCTTAAATACTACATATATAACTATTTCTCAATCTTTCAAAACATGATGAGTATAATAAAAGCTTCCTATCTTCTACCATCTACTCTTAAATGAAAAGCAAAAATATTGTTTCCATAGTAAGAACACCGTGCATTGGAAAATACCATGAAAGTTCTTTTGGTTGTGAGAGGATCTAGGGATTAAATTTAATCTACTGATTAAAGAAAACAAGTTGAATATGAAGTAGCAGGAAGTAACACACACAGACTATCTTGGATGAAGTTTCTACTGATTTGCATTCAACAGAAGTCCCTCTTACCATAAGACTTTCCAGAGGCTTCTAGTATAGGTCACTACTCAAAAGAAGAGGAAAGCACAGGTAATAATAGGAGAGGATGCTCGAAGAGGAAGTGTATATGTAGGTGATGTCACTTAGCGAGATGGAATCTTTGAGTCAGAGAACTCCAATGGGCAGCAGAAGTTTAGGATATTTTGGGAACAAGCAATACTGAATCTATGTTGGCCAGATGTTAGATGAGGTTTCATGAAATATGCAAAGCAGCCAGTCTCTGAATGGCCACAAATCTGCTGGCTTGTGCTATTTTAAAAGAAATGGAATGTGTAACTACTTGAGCTATGCTATAGCAAGCTTTTGGACTAGCAGTTCTTAGTCTACAATAAAAAATAAATGAGACAGAGAGGCCATTTATGACTCATTTATCTGCTACTGTAGTTATGCCTTGCTATAAGCAATGCTACACACAGCAGGTAGTTGATACCCCAAGTCTTAAAGGCCTTTTCATCTAATAAAATTGCATTAAGTCACCTTGAACTTATTCAAGTGTACCATGCTTTATATACTAGCTCATTTTTCAGTTCTTTATGAAGTGGAAAAAAATTATGACATGTCTATGATGATACTTAAATGAAAGTATGCATATATATATATATAATTTTATAAAATGAGAAGAGGAATGTATGTATTACCAAGTATAAGTGAGATCACTTTTGAAATGACAATGATTCTGGTGCATAAAATGTCTACAGCAACTTTGCCATTACTTATTCTCTTGTTTATGACTAAGTTCAATATTAGCTACATCATTTCAGTGAAATGTAATTTCATTTTAACTGAAATGTATTTGTAAAAAGTCAGTAATCCATTGACATTGTAATTTGCTAAATGGTATGTTAGTAACTTGAAAAGTCAACATTTTTCAAAGTTGCTAATAAAGCACAGAGGAGTACTTTTGTACCTGATAAAAGCAATCCAGTATTCCATATAGCATTTGCTTATGAAGTCAAATCAGTTTCTTGTAAAAAGTTCCTTTCACAAAGAAATCTGAATGTAAATCTCTCAAGTAAAAAGAGATATCTCCACTTTTTTGTGTGTGCTGGTCCTTGGGCTTGAACTTGGGGCCCGTTGATGTCCCTGACCTTCTTTGCTATGGGCTAGTTCTCTACCACTCGAGGTAACTCCACTTCCAGCTTTTTTGGTCCTTAATTGGAGATAAAAGTCTTATGGAACTAGGAAATTGAAAGGGAATACCAAAATTGAGAGACACATGTTAAAAAAAAAAAAGAGAAACAACTACAAAAGCAATGCTTGCAAAACTGTTTGGTGTAAGTGAACTGAACACCTCAGGGGGAAAAGGGTAAGGGGGAGGGGTGAGAGGGTATGAGGGACAAGGTAACAAACAGTACAAGAAATGTATCCAATGCCTAACGTATGAAACTGTAACCTCTCTGTACATCAGTTTGATAATAAAAATTTGAAAAAAAAAGTCTTATGGACTTTCCTGCCTGGGATGGCTTCAAACCACAATCCTACAATTTCAACCTCCTGAGTATCTAGGATTACAGGTGTAAGCCACCAGCACCCAGATAAAAATTCCTTCTTCTACTGAGGCAAGTTTGTTAGTGGAGTCCTAGTTAGTTGCAATACAGAAGCTAGTTGACACAAAGACCAAACCTTGATTAGACACTTAAATTTTCAGCCTTAACCCAGAATGACTGGATATTAAGTCAGTCACCAATGGTTACAATCATGCCTATGTAATGAAATCTAAATCTAAATTAAAATATCTAAATGAAGCTGGGTACCTCCTAGCTACTTAGAAGGCTGAGGACCACAGTTCGAGGCCAGCCAGGGCAGGAAAGTCTGCCTTCTATCAATATGTACATTTTACTATAATGCAGGTTTAATTACTTAATAACTACTTAAAAATAAACATATCAAAATCTGTGTCTTAAATATATGTCTTCATACAACAAATATACATCTTTTTCTATTCTTTCTTCTGAGATCCTATGAAATGCCATGAAAATGGAAAAAATTACAAATCCACAATAATGGAAAATACGGAGAAAAGACTACTTTCTAAGTTTGTTAGACAGAATTCCATAGAGTGATGAAACAAGGAAATGAGGCAGGAGGGAGGGAAGGACAGGAGGAGGGAGGGGGAGAAAGGGAATAGAGAATTATCACAATCAAGGGAATTTCTGCCTAGGCCCACTTCCTAAAATTTTCAGCAACTTCCAATAGCACCATCAGCTGGGATCCAAGCCTTCAACCCATGGGAGTTTGGGGTACAATGAAGACTTATTCCATAACTGTGGTGCATAAAATTTTAGACATTTTTGTATTCGTGGAGGTATATTCTTGCTGATTTATCCAATTCAATCTGATCTACAACATTGAGGTGACTGAGAAAATTTAAAGTGTAGCATCAAATGTAACATACACTAGAGGTCCATAAAAGATTCAGTCTCATTTACTATTAAGTTTCAGCCAACTGGTCAAATTTCCCCACAGGATATTCACAATGTAGGCTTTTCTGAGTCTGTGGATTTTCACTTTTTTTTCAGAAATTACCTTCTCTTCTAGGAAATCTGCATAATAGCTGAGAGTTAGAATAGATACCCATCTACCCTATGTCAATGCCAATTTAGTCAGCACTAAAATGGATAATCAGACATCAATTTTAGGCTTGAAATTATTCCTGTTGTTTAACCTGATCAATTATGAATGGATTAAATAAATATTTTAAAACTATAACTAAATGTTACTCAAACAAGTATGACAGTTGTCTAAGTAAATAAAGGTTAGCCTTAAAAGTATTGACAGCTCTTATGTCCAAAAGAACGTTTATCCTCCTCATTGCTAGGAAAGAAGAGGAAAAATACCAGGCTATGAATATGAGAGCAGTGGTGTAGAAGAGGTAGAAAATAAATAAGTAAATTCTGGCTAGTCTCCAGTAGCTATTGTAAGGTTAAATAGATTTGTCAAATGATCCAATTGTCAGAATGTCTTACATTTACTGACATATTTGAGAAATATGCACAAATACATGGTAGCAGCCTGCCTGTTATATCTTGTTCAAGCATCATTCCTAGGTTTTACAGAAAGAGGAGCTTTAGTTTTAAATTTCTTGGAGATAACTATTTGAATTTAACATAAAAATTTTGAGGAGCAAAAATTAAGTTGTAGCCAGGCGCTGGTGGTTCACATCTGTAATCATTACCTACTCAGAAGACTAAGATGTGGGGATTGCCATTCAAAGCCAGTCTAGGCAGGAAAATCCAAAAGACTCTTTACTACAATTAAACACCCTCAAAATACAGAAGTGGAGCTGTGACTCATGTAGTAGAGTGCTAGTTTTGAGCAGAAAAAGCTAAGAGACAGTGCCCAGGCACTGAGTTCAAGCTCCAGAATTGATATACGCCCCCACTCCCCACCAAGAAGCTGTATAATCCTTTTAAACAGTAACAGAAAGAAAGAGAAAGGGGAACTGAAAGTATGAGATTTGTTTATGAGGTAGCATTTGAATAAATTTCCTTATGGGAAATTTCATAGGTTAAAAACTTCATTTAAGCTGGGCACTGGTGGCTTCCATGTGTAAAGCTAGCTACTCAGCAGGCTGAGATATGAGATTGTGATACAAAACCAGCCTGGTCAGGAAAGTCTGTGAGACTCTTATCTCCCACGAAAAACACCAAAAAGCCAAAAGTAGAGCTTTGGCTCAAGTGGTAAAGTACTGAAGTACTAGCAAAAGTACCTCAGGGACACCACCCAGGGCCTGAGTTCAAGCCTGAGGTCTGGTACACACAACAACTATAAAATCATTTAAAACCATCCCACTATGAATGCAAGAAAATCCTCCCTGGTTTCTAAGAATTATTCTTTTCAGTGTCTAGACCAATGCATATAAATCAGTTTAAACCAATACTACAATAGTGACCTGTTTACAAATGTTTATAACTAATCACTCAGTTGAGAAATTTAGCTCATACATGATTTCCAAGTAACTGTGTATGAACAAACCTACAAAGTATTGTGTTCTGATGTCAGATTTTATTTAGATTACACTCTGTTATACAGACTGCAGCTATGTCACCGTAAGAGCTATCTTCTATTTCCTTCTCCCTCCTCAAAGAAAATCCAAACTAACTGAGCAAAGATTATTTTCTTTAGTCTCACTTGGAGGCACAAAATAAGAACATAAAATCATTAGCATTTAACTTCAACTTCCCTTCAATCTTTTAGCCTTATAGGAACAATAAAGCCACTAGAGGAAGGGTACAAGAGAAAGAAAAGAATGTTTCTCAGAAGGGGAATTATCAAGGTTACTGTGGCAACTATTTTTTAAAGCACTGCAGTACAATTTAACCTGAAAGAATATACTCAGGGAGCTAAAGTCTACTAATTGCTTTGGCGCTGTTATACTCTATGCCTTCTGGGTTGTTTCATATGATTGTAAAGTACTGTCTAAGAAAGCAGTGGTAACCCAAGATGCACATTTAAGTGAAGCATCCAGCAGTATAAGTACTATAATCCACTTATGGATGAAAGCTTGGAAAATTAAACTTAAGTTTTGAAATTAGATTTAAGGAATTAGTTTAAATACTGATGTAAATTTATATTAACTAATTCGTTTTGCTTTATATTCTCCAGTTTCTCTTAGTTGGTGGCAAAAACATTTATACTAAAAGTCACTTTTTCCTTTTCATTTTCCTAAGAATTGTGTTTAAGATAATAATTAAGCTAATCATGAGTGACTTTTGCGACAGATGGATTTTTTCTTCTATGTGGCTACCTTTATAACCTTAGAAAACTATTCAGTAACTTGTTTATTTGTCTAACATGCTAATGTGACTAGTTTCAGAAGCAATTGTAAAGAAAAACAGAACATTTGAAACATTTGAAGTAAATATAATAAAATACTATTTCGTTACATATCAGGGGACTCTGGAAATCTGAGGGGAGTTGTCTGAGGTATACAGAAATCAGATACTAAGATGAGGAATCTGAAACAGGATTTAGAGGCCATCAGAGAATCACTTTTACCCCTGTTGCCAGCCCAGGGAGGCCCCAGGCATGGTGGTAGTTATGACTTACCAAATGCTTTGACCTTTAAGTTGGAGAGCCTTGAAAGGCTTGAACTTGGAGAGTGGGATGTGAGGAATTCAAGTGAGAGCTGAGAGTAAACAGAGGGAACTCTCCACCCACAAGGGTTTTCAACTAATCTAGCCCTGCCATCTGTTGTCAGCCTTGCATTCTGGTGAATCTAAGACAAGTCAGTTTCCCCAACACTCCCCTCATCTCACTTTCTGCCACAGAGGAGTCCTGGAGTTTCATCTTAGGTCTGACATCTACTGAGAAGTCTAAGGTTTATAAAGGATAGATGAGAGCACAAGAAATGTACCCACTGCCTTTCGTATGAAACTGTAACCCCTCTGTACATCACTTTGACAATAAATAAGTAGTTATTTTTTTAAAAGGTGGTGAGAACAAACTCTCTTCCAAAACAGACCACAAGTGTCTTGCCACACCCCTACTGTCAGTTCTAAACCTGGAAGCATCCAGTAGGATCATATCCTACATCCCTCCCACCCCCTGTGCTTTGACCTTAAGTTACCATGAGAGTAACACACTTAGTCTGGGGACTTTAAAGGAAAGAGTGCATGCCCTTCAAATGGTTAAGGTAAGAACTAAAAGTAGGAAGAGGAGCCTCTAGCTCCAATAAAAGGTGCCACAATAATCCACTGCATCCAAGTTGACAGATCAGCACAGTTTGGCTTCTAATCAGAAGAAAGCTCTATTCGATCCCAGGAAAACTGGGGAACCAAAATCCTCTTCTGAGAAGTGGACATGTACGAGCTCTGTGAGCAGTGAAATTGAGACCCCAGAGCAGGTCCCTGTATTTCAGCTGTACAGGTTTTCATCTCCCCTAGGAACAACCTCACCCCTCTCTCACTCCCTACTTGAGCTTTATGTGAGCTTGGAGTCAAGACTTAGTGTTGATTACTTAGAGAGGAGAGGCCTTGTCTCTGTGAGGTGTTTGTATGATAACAGAAGATGAACTGAAGAAGCCTCATTCTCAATGTTCTCTATGGAGAATCTCCAAGTAATCCATCTGCACCCCAGCTGTCAACCCTGAACTAGAGAGGATCTAGCCAATTAATTGCCCTCACGCCTCCTCAACTCCCATCTTCTGCATTAGGGAACATTTTATGAGTCATATCCTTGGTCTGAGGTCCTGGGAGCAGAGAATCCCTGGAGGCACCATATCCCACTCAGGTAAGAGGAATCCATAGGAATCTAGCCACTTCCCTGATATCTACTTGGTGCAGGAAGCCTTCCACTCAGGAGAAAATCCATGCTAGCCCAGGAAATCCTAGGAGTATGAGCTTTGAAATGAGATCTGTAGTTTTGCAAGTGGTAAAAGTGAGTTATTGAAGATGGACTGAGGAAGCACATTCCTCCACAGAAGGTCCCAAAATATTCCAGCTGCATCTCTGCTGTCAACACTTTGGCTGTACCTTTGCATCTCTTGAGGCAAAAGCCCTCTTCATCCCCCATCCTTCCATATAACTCAAGTGACCAGGTGGGGATGAAAGCTAGTATTTATCTTGTTGTGAAAAACAATCCTGTCAGGAGGCTGGTGGTTCATACCTGTATTACGAACTACTCAAGAGGCTGAGGTCTGAGGGTCATGGTTTGAAGCCAGCTGGGGTAGAAAAGTTTATGAGATTCGTTTTTTGGAGGGAGGAGTGAGCACAATCCTAAGGCTTGAACTCAGGGCCTAGGCACTGATCCTACACATGTTTTGCTCAATGCTAGTGCCCAACCACTTAAGCCACAATTCTACTTCCAGATTTCTGGTGATTAATTGGAGATAAGAGTCTCACAGACATTCCTGCGAGGGCTGGCGTCAAACCCCAATCCTCAGATCTCAGCCATCTAAGTAGTTAGGATTACAGTTATGAGTCACTTGTGCCTGGTCCTGTGAGACTCTTATCTCTGATTAACTACCACAAAAAAGCTAGAAGTTGAGCTGTGGCTCAAGTGGTAGAGTGTCAATATTGAGAGAAGAAGCTAAGGAGCAGTGCCCAAGACCTAGGGCTGATATCATATATGTCAAGATTCTTTTATAATTCAGCCCCTTGATCTGAGTTCATCACCAGGCTTAATCTGGCTTATATGAGACAAAACTAATAGGTGCTTTTCATACATGATGTTCTGTAAAATTATGTAACCTAGCCAAACCCCTTTTGTCATTTTGGCACATGTGGGCATCTAGTTTATAATACCTGCCTTTCTGCCACAGAGAACATTATACAAGTTTGCATTTCCAATTTAGTTGAAAAGATTATAATCAACCTCTGCTCCTGTAGAAGGAACCACAATAATCCATCTGTACTAATGTTGGCAAACTTGTAAACTTGTACCTGTGAGCTTCTACTTATTTTTTTTATCCTTTGGCCAATCTTGGGGCTTGAACTCTGGTCCTGAGTTTTGTTCTTGAGCTTCTTTTGCTCAAGCAGAGCATTCTGCCAGTGGAGCCACAGCGCCACTTCTGGCATTTTTGAGTAGTTTGGTTTGGGGCACTAAACTTGTTACTACAAGTGCTCAAATGAGAGCCTAGGTTAGCAAAAGGAACCATCTCCAGCTTTGATAGATGGATCAGTATTAATCTGTCTATACCCATGTTTCCAGCCATGAATACAAGGATATAGTCAGGAAAACTCTACCTTCTGCCATATATCATCCTGAGAGTTGTATACTTGTTCTGAGGTATGTAGGTGTTAGAAATCAAGAGCTCAGAGTTCTGTGACTGGTGTAGGTGAGATCTTGATGATGGAGAGAAGATGCATCCTCCAAGATTAGTTTCTTTAGCATGCCAGCTTCACTCCCTCTGTTATTCCTGAGCTCAGTGGCATGTGTCTAGACCAGATCTCCCCATTAATCCATATTTCATATTGTTTTCGTGTTTTGTTTTATTCATGTTTTGGTTTTTTTTGTGGGTTTTTTTTGTTGGTTGATTGGTTTTGTTTGTTTTTGCTGGGACCTGGGTTTGAGTTTGAACTCAAGGTCTAATGTTTAATAGGAAATGCACTCTAACACTTGATCCACTCTATGAGCCCCTTTTGGCTTTTACTCTTTTTAAAATAAAGACTTGTTTTATGTAAGGGCTAGCCACTGGACTAGCATCCTCCTATTTATACTTTCTGTATAGCTGATAAGTTAAGACAAACTACTGTCTCCAGTTTTTATTGGTTTAGATATGGTGTGACTAACTTTTTGTCCCATATATCCTTGAAACACTATTCTACCCATCTCCCCAATCTCATCTGCTAGGAAAATTAGGCTTAAATGTGTTAGCCACTGTACTGGGATCATTAATCCTTCTATATCAAGTGAACTTGGTGTTCACAATTTTATTCTAAACTAATTTGAAGGCAAGAGGTCAGATCTGGTTGAGAAGTCTAGGTAAGAAAGCTGTGCAGAGAGCACGTACAAGAAGCCCCACGTCCAGGGGAAAGGTTCCCAAATATTCCAGCTACATGCCTGTTGTCAACCCTGCACTACTGCTCATCTCCTCAGGGAAATATTTAGCCCTCCCCTGCCCTTTGCTTCAGCTTATCTTATCTCTGTGGTGACCATAGAGATAAGCACTGCATTAGGTAACTTGTTGAGAATAGTCCTTGACTCTGTGAGGGGTTCAATTAGGAGCAAAGGGTGATAAGAAGAAGGCTCATCCCCAGTGGATCCCTGGAGAATACACATCTTCCACTTTCCTCCACACATCTTTTTATCTCAAGTATTCTGGCCTTTTCTGTCTTTAACTGAGATCCTTGTAGGAAAGGAGCCCAGGTTTCTATAAGGGTACAAATGAAACAGATGTTAAATGGAGACAGGCCTGATTTCATTGGAGGGTACCCTAATTCTACATCTGTACCCATGTTTTTTTCCCAACCGCAAGTGAAACCTGCTCAAATGAACAAACTACCTCAGTTTGCACAAAGGGAATCTTGTGAATCATAGACTTGGTCTACAGAACTTTAAGAGAAGAGGCCTAGAATCCATAATGTTAGTCTCTTAGCTGATTAAGAGACTCACAGTAATCTAGTTGCACCCCAGTTGTCAGGTCTGCACAAGTGCATGTCAGGAAACTACCTCCTACCACACCAAGGAGCCCAGGAACTCAAAAAATTTCTTTTGGGGAGGGATGTTGAATTCAGGGCCTATAGTCAGCTTGCTTGTTCAATTGGTTCTCTAACACTTGAGTCATAGCTCCAGCCCTGATTCTTGCTGGTTATTATGGAGATAGAATCTTTAAAATATTCTCCACCAGGTATGGCTTCAAACTTTACTTCTCTGGATATTAGCCTCCTGATTAGCAGTAATTACAGGTATAGACACTGGCATCCTGTTCAGAACTTTTGAACAGATGAAGTTCCCAAGCCAGGTAGATGGTCCCCAAATATTCCATTCTTGCCAATCCTGATAGTGAAATCCATCACTCACACCCATTCCTCACCCCTTTTCTTCCCCTTCAAGGGGCCCTGTGAATAACTGCTATGGTCTGAATATCTTGGAGGAAAGAGTCGTGGCATCTCTGAGGGGTCCAGGTAGAGAAAATTGGGCAGAGAGAAGAAACATCTGCGGTAGGTAGAATGTTCCCAAATTATCCAAGGGCACCCCTGTTGTCAGTTGTTCACTTGTAGTCTCCTAGTAAGGGGAATGCCCCCATCACTTCCCTAGTCCCTCCATTTAACTTAGGGGGCCCTGGGGATCAGAACCTTGGTCTTTGTTCCTTGGGGGGTTGAGTTCCAAGCAGTATAAATGAGCCCCAGGACTGGCAAAAAAGAAAGGAAAGAAGGAATGGGGAAGAAAGGAAGGAAGGAAGGGAAGAAGGAAGGGAGGGATGCAGAGAGGGCGGGAGGGAAGGAAAGAAATAAAGAGACAGAGAGAGGAGAGGGAAGGAGGAAGGGGGAGAGAGAGAAAAGAAAGGAAGAAAGAAAGAGTGGAAGGAAGGAAGAAAGGAAGGAAGGAAGGAAGAGAGAGAGGGGGAGGGAGGGCGGGAGGAAGGAAGGAAGGAAGGAAGGAAGGAAGGAAGGAAGGAAGGAAGGAAGGAAGGAAGGAAGGAAGGAAGGAAGGAAGGAAAGAAGGAATGAATTTGGTCTATGGGGAGCAGAACAGGCTTGCAGTATAATTAATGGCAAGGCCCTGAGGGAAGTTGAAGCCTACCCCCTTTTCCTCTGGAAGTGGCAGCTGTGTGGTGGACACTTAATTGACACCTTAGGATAACAAAGAAATGAAGGCCTTGGTTGGAAGGTCAGAACTTATACGTTTTTTGGAGTGGAACTTAGGCCCCAAGTTAATAGGGACTCCACAAAGCCTGCCCCTGTTGTCAGTAAAGAGAGTCTCCATGAAGTATGCCCAAGGAAGTGACACCTGACTCACACTTCAGATTCTTAGAGGAGTTACAGGTTGGGTAGATGAAACAGGCCCTAGATTTAGCAGAGTGAAGAGGCAGACATTGATGTTCAGAAAGTACTTGAAAGTTCAGGACTTAGAAATTACTAAGGTTACAATGGACAAGGCTATGCTACCCTATCTGTAATCCTTGTGAAGCACCACCATGTAGGTGATCAAGTAGCTGATTCTTCATTTCTACATTTGGGTCAAAGAAAGGATATAGATTTGAGGGAGGCAAGGAAGGAACATTTTCAGAACAAGGAAGGGGCATACACTGAATGTGTTCATCGTTTTCTGACACCCCTAGCCCAGGACCAAGGAGCCAAGGTGAGATACGAGTCAGGGCTGAGAGGCCTAGGACCAGTGAAAGACAGAGACTTACCATGTGTTTGCCTTCAAACTGAGTCTTAACCTTCATCCAATCTGAAATCTGATGTACATGGACTCAAGTCATGAAATGGATGGAGTTCCTGATTAGAGTCAAGGACTCAGGAAGGAATAAAGTGATATTTCACTCCAGATGCAAATGGATCTCTACCCTCCCATTACCCCAGCACCTTTGTTTCTTCTTATGGGGTTGGTGTCAGGGAGGAGCAGGCCTTGGTCTGGACAATGTGGCCTCAGTTCAGCAGAGCACTTGGGGAAGATGGAGAAAATCCTTGATTAAGACATATGATGCCTATTCCTCCTATAAGCACAGAGCGGTTCCAGGTACACTGTGGAGAAGAGATACCACACCTAGATCCTACTTAAGGTTGAGTTGAAGGTCAGAAATATAATGGCTTTGGCTTGCAGAAGAACTGGCAAGTCAATCAGGGTAATGTTCCAGGCCTCCAGAGGTATAAATACAATTTTCTTGATGACTCACCACACAAAAGAGGAGCCTTGAACTCTGCTGTCAGTCAGCTTTGAGAAATCCCTTGGGGGCTCTCCTTTGTACTTAGTTTTCCCTTCTTTCCCCCAGGTCTGAAAGAAGTTGAGGCCCAAGAGTAAGGGAATCTTCAGAAGAGAGCTCTGGATTCACAGAAGAGGGAGTATCTAGTATCAGGCTGGTATCAAGATGAGAGCAAAAGGGGACCTCTCACATGAGAAAACCTAAAGATCTTGGGTGGGTTGACCTCCTCTTGAGACAGGATAGATTAGGGGAAATGAGGCATGGTGAACAGTCTGGAACTCCAAGGCAAATACAATATTTAATGAGTAATTTTTTGGAAACATAGAAGCATTATCTTCTTTGCTTTAACTCTTATATGCCTTCATTAGCTGCAGTATTCCTAAGGAAAAAGAAAAGAGCAAGAGAAGCTTTTTCCATGTGACCTCATCTGCTGGCCCCAAATAATTAGTGTGCAATGAACACCGGGTACGGACATTATAAAGAAAGACATATATCATAGAAAAGCAAATACTTGGGAAAATGACTCCTCCAGGCACAAGGTACTTATCTCAAGGATGGACATCTGTCTTGAAAAAAATGCATGGCAGAATGCATACTTTCTTTGAAAGGATACACAAACATAATGATCAAATTAATGAGCAGGTCAGTCTCAGAGACCCTAAGCCCAAGTGATTAAAGTATAACACCAAGACTGATTAAGTGTGGCAGGTGTGAGAACAAAGAAAAATACTTATCCTAGAATAATTGTAACTCAAGCCTTGTGTTTTATCACATCATACTCCTGATGTCTGTGAGATGGGGGTATCTCTCTTTGAGCAACCACACTCTGTTAGAGTTTTCCTCTGTCTTTCTGCTTGCCTGCTTCTTTACTTACTTTCTCAATAAAGTTCCGCCAAGTTTCCTTACCATTGTAACTTGTCCTAAAATTCTTATTGTAATCGAAGTCAAAGACGTGGGGCTAAAACCGTAAGTGGAGGGTCCCTACTTCTAGAGGGAAATGTCACAAACTCTCACCTAGAACTGGTGACAATCACTTCATCTTCAGGTGTGTCACAGCAATGCAGATTTGTCTTAAGAAAGGTGTATCAGCTAATCACTAGGAAAGTTCTTGCCTTTATCAATGTGAGAACTGAGCCTTTATTCCATCCACATAGCCAACATGAGAGGAGCACCATTTGTTGTCACCCTGATCAGGTATTGCTAGATGTGAGGCCCTCTCATTGCAGCAGTGGAGCTGTGGCTCAAGTGGTAGAGCACTAGCCTTGAGTAAAAAACTCAGGGACAGTGCCCAGGCCCAAAGTTCAAGCTCCGGGACTGCTAATAAAGGAAGAAAAACTAATGAAATTCTATCATTTTTTTCCCCGAACAAATGGAATTGTATCTCTTCATGTGAAGTAAAAACAGGTAAACACAGAAAGACCTGCTGCATGTTCTCTCACAATAAGAAATTGCCCCCTAGAAAAAATTACATAAATGTAAAATGATGATGGGGGGGGCGGGGAAGGAAAGCAGTAAAGGAGGTGAAGACAAAATTTAAGGGTGAATTTGAAAATGATTGAAATACAATGTATGCACTTATGAAAATGAACACTTGAGCCAGGCACTGGTGGCTCACACCTGTAAATACTAACTCTTCAGAAGGCTGAGATCTAAAGATTGAGGTTCAAAGTCAGCCTGGGCAGGAAAACCAGTGAGACTCTTATCTCCAATTAATTACCAAAAAAAGCTGGAAGTGGAGCTATAGTTCAAGTAGTAGAGTCCTAGCCTTGAGCAAAGCCCCAGGACTGACACCAAGTGAGAGAGAGAGAGAGAGAGAGAGAGAGAGAGAGAGAGAGAGAGAGAGAGAGAGAAACAGAGAGACAGAGAGAGAAACAGAGAGACAGAGAAATAGAAGAAAGGAAAGAAGGAAGGAAGGAAAGAAGGAAGGAAGGAGGAAGGGAAGGAAGGAAGGAAGGAAGGAAGGAAGGAAGGAAGGAAGGAAGGAAGGAAGAAAAGATAATCTGGATATGAAGCAACTGAGAGAAACCAGATTTTATAATATGCCCTCTATGATAGAACTATTCTAGAATTTTATTCATTTTACTTCATTTTTTCTAAATATGTCCCACAGAACCATAAAAACATGAAAAAGAATCCAGCATGGAATGGGCTGGTATTTGAAATAGCAGCCTAAGCCACTCACTACATTTGCAATACACTGAGTTTTTGTGCCAAGGCTTCACATAGACAATGAATATTTCAGTCCTACTAGATTGGCCTAATAGACTTGTTCACAAGTGAAGGCAGAGGGCTCACAGCTTTGGTGACTTGACCAGATTAAAGCATAGTAAAGGAGAAGGCTGACAAGAGATGTTACCAAAAGCCCATGATGTTTTCAGACCTCCCAGATCTTCTGATTTTTAGACCATTTCTCTTTTCAGCAGTTGGTACTGTCTTTGGAGAAGAAAAAGAAGGAACTTGGAGAATGTTCGAATACAAAAAGCAGCCTCAAAGGAGAGAGAGCATAAAACAATGTTTAAATGCTAGACAGAACTGTCTCTGTCTTGAGGCAGACATTTCTCTCCAGTTGCAGCTCATTCACATCCCTCCCTTTGAACTCAATGAAAGCTGTGTGTGCTTGTGTGTGTCCTATTTTGCGTGAGGTACTTGGAAGGGAGAGGCCCAGAGTCTTTGGAGGGGTCTCGGTTGAAGCACCCAGGGAGAAGAGGAAACCATGTTCCCAATAGGGCATCTCCCAACAATCCATCTGCAATCCCATGTCAAGCATTGTACCAGAGGCGTTCTGGTCAGAAGAGTGGCCTAAACCGTCCTTGTAGCCTACAGCAACTTGGGAGTCATAAATTTACTCTGATGACCTTGAAAGGGAGAAACCCTAACATGATAAAAGTTAGAATTTAGTTTGGACAAAGTAACAATCTCTGCTTTGATAGAGAAACCAAGAATAATTCAGCTGCGCACTTCTTGTCAGTTTTGCACAAGTGAGCCTCCGATCAAGAGAGCTGCCAGGTGGGCTCTAGGGAGGCCTGGAGTTAGAACCTTCTGAAGTCTGCAGCTCTGGGAAAGATACAGGACTGAACTCTGTGAGTATTGAATGGAGAGGAGACCTATAAGTGTTGAGACAGGAATGCTCTCCCACCCAAAACAAATAGAACATATTCATATATTCAAGCTACATTCCTACAGAAATCTATGTGCCAGAGGGCCTCTCATCTCAAGGTACCATCTGTAGCTATCGCCCACCCCTTTTTTTTCCAGCTCAGGAGGACTTGATGATTCACAGTCTTGCTGAGTTCTTCCATTGAAAAGAATCTGGGTTCTGAGAAAAACTCATTTAACTCTAAATAGATTTAAGGTGGATTCCCTAACCTTAAGTGGAAGGTTTTTAAATAATCCAGCTGCATAATATTGTCAGTACTGCAACCTGAGTAGAGGGGGGAGTGTCATCAAGCAAGCACGCCCACATCCCTCCTTCATCCATTCCTTTTTCCCTGACACAGCCTGGGAATCAAAGCATTGCTGCAAAGCCCTTGTACCCAGGCACCCAGACAAGCTTGGGAGCTCTGAAGGGTCCACGTGAGAGAAGACAATAGACAGAAATAGACACCTCAACAGGTGAGAAATGTTCCCAAATAACTAACTGCATCCCAGTTTTGAAGTCTGCATCAGCAGGTGAATTCACTTACTACCTCCTACCTTACTACCTCCTGCCTTAGGGGCCCTGGGAGTTACACGGTTGCTTTGGTGCATCAGGAGAGGAGAACTCTAGCTATCATAAGTGGTTGAAGTGAGAGGTTGGAGTGTGTTGAGAAAAAGGATCCCTGTCTCTGATAGACTGACCCACAAAAATCTAGCTTCAGCTAGATTAGTTTTCAGCGCTCCACACATGAGTATCTCAGGAAAACTGCCTTTAGCAAGAAGAAAGCAGGAGAGTCAGTTCATTTTGCAGTGTGGCGGTCTGAGAAGTTGAGTGCTCTCAGCTCTGTGAATTGTGGAAATGAGCCCCTAAGAATAGAGAAAAGAAGCCCTTCCCAAGGCACTGGGTTCATTAGTAACCCAGCTATCATTCTCAAGGTCCTCTATTCAAAGCCAGCACCCTACTATTTATCCTTGTTTGATCCTTGTTCGTATGTGTGTATGTATATACGTATGTGTATATGTGTATGTATGTATTTTCTGGTGTTTGGAATTAAACTCATGGCTTGTGCTAGATAGATCATTCAACAACAACCTTTCCTGCTGTTGTTATTTTGTATTGGAGAACAGTTTTTTGTCTGGTGTGGCCTCTGGACCTGGATACTCTTGTTTATACTCTGGGCATACCTGGTATTACAGGGCATAACACTGTGCACAGGGTTTATTGGTTGAGATGAGGTCTGTAGAACATTTGGCCCCAGATGGCATGCTATCTGCTGATGTCACACTTTAGAGAATATAGGTTCACAAGTGAGATCCACTGTCCCTGTATCTCCAATCTTCTTTGCATGTCAGGGAACTCGTTGTTCATAGTCTTAGTCTGAGATCCTTGAAGGGGAGAGGCCAGAATTCTATGAGGAGCCCAGGTAAAAGAGGAGTTCAGAGACTGAGCAGCATGAGTTCCACCTCATTCTGAAAGGTGCTCAAACATTTCTTTTACATTTCTGTTGTCCACTTTGCACTACGGGTCATCTTCTCAGTGAAACTTCTCCATCTTCCCAAAACTCTTGTCCTGTGACTGCAGAGATAAGCCTTAGCCTGAGAAACTTGAATAAGAGAGGCCCTGGCTCAATTAAGTATCCAAGTGAGAGCAGAGCAGAGCAGAGCAGAGATTAATCCAAGGAAACTCTCCCCCGCCTTGTACTCTAGGAGGGGAATATCAGGCGAGTCTATAGTCCCCTCCATTCTTTCGCAAAGAACCTTGGTAATAAGAGCCTTGCTTTGAGGTCCTTGGAGCAGAGAGCCCAGAACTCTGGAAATGCTCCAGATGTGAGTATACATGTACAGAGGATGTTTAGTCAGCCATGGACACCACTAAGAATATATTTTTCATACCACTATCTCAGTCCCTCTCCTATTCTTCTTTGTTTCTCAGTTACTTTGAGGTTCCCTGTCTTGGACTGAGTTTCTTGCAAGGGGATCTGTGATGGTGCAGGTGAGAACAGATTTTGAATGGAGGAAGCTCCTGAACCCAATGGATGGTGTCCACTTGTTCCATCTGCACTGATGTCCTCAGTCCTGTGCAAAGGTTGCTTAGGTGAACGTTCGTACTTCTGCCTTTCTTGGAAGAAGATCTTGTGAGTCATAGCGTTTTCTGAGATTCTTAGATGGAAGAATCTTTTGTTTTGTCAGTCATGAGGCTTGAATTCAGGGCCTAGGTGCTGTCCCTGAGATCTTTTTGAGCCACAGCTCCATTTCTGGTTTTCTAGTGATTAATTAGAGATAAGAGTCTTATGGACTTTCCTTCCCCAAGCTGGCTTTGAACTGAGAGCCTCAGAAGTCAGCTTGCTGAGTAGCCAGGATTACAGGTGCCTGCCAGATGGAAGAATCTTAACCTCTATAGATGTTAGGTGAGAGCTTAGATTAGATATAAACTATCCTCTCCCCTGACAGAATGATTCACAAAAATCTAGATCCACCTGTTGTCTAGTTGTGCACAATTGGGATTCTAGTCAGCAATGCATACCCTTCAGCACCAAAGAACCCCAAGAGTAACCTAAAGTCCTCAGTTCTTGGGAGAAAAGATAATAGTACTTGGGTTTGAACTCAGAGCCTGATGCTCGATGAGCAGGTACTCTAATACTTGGCACATTTGGAGACCCCTCCCCTCTTTATTTTCCTGTGCTGGACACTGTCTCAGCTTTTTTGCTCAAAACTGGTGCTATACCACTTAAGACACAACTCCACTTCAAACTTTTTGGTGGTTAACTGGAGATAAGAATCTCATGGACTTTCTGGTCTGGGTGCTTCCCTGTGCTCTTTTTGCTTAATGCCCACTCTGTACCACTTTTAGCCACAGAACCACTTCAGATTTTCTGGTGGTTAATTGAAGATAAGTGTATCAAGGATTTTCTTTCCCTCAGATGGCTTTGAACTGAGATCCTCAGATCTCAGCCTTGTGACTAGCCAGGATTATAAGCTTGAGCCACCAGTGCCCAGCTTGGATTCAAACTATGATTCGCAGATCTAACTCCTGAGTAGCAGGATTACAGGCATGAGCGACCAGTGCCCTGCTGAAGACCCTTTTATTTGTTTTACTTTAGGATTATAACACCAAGTTTTTATCCACTGTGGCCTCTGGATCTGTGGCTTACTTTTGCTTTCCACATAGATGGCATGGCAATTCATGCTACTATGCCTAGTTGTTTATTGTTGTTGTTTTATAATTGGACAAGATGAGATCTCACTAACTTTTTACCCCACTTAGCTTAATATTCTACCCATCTCACTCTTAACAGCAGCTAGGCTTACGAGTGTGAGCTACTGTACATAACTCCCAACACCTAGGGTTCATAATCTTGCTCTTTCCTTTGGATGAGGAAAGATGAGAGATCTGGGGGGGGGGGTGTCTAGGTAAAAAATGAGTCCAGACTTGAGTTGTCACACTTCTCAAGTGCTAAATATTCTAGCCACACTACCATGGTCAACCCTGCAACAGAAGTCATCTGCTCAGGAAAACCCACAGCTCTCTTCCAACCCTGACACTAGCCTCTGTTGACCATAAAGAAAAACCTTAGCCTAGGTGAGTTGAAGGGAAGAGGCCATGACTCTATTAGGGGTCAAAATAAGGGAACAGATTAAGCAGTGGCAGTCTCAAACCAGGAGAAAGGTCACCAAATAATCTACCCACACCACTGTTGCCGGCCATGCACCCTGAGGGGCATCAGGGCAGACCGCCTGTCTATAACCGTAGCAGACCTGAAGCCTTGATCTGGTGTCTTTAGCAACAGAGAGGTCTGAACTCTGGGAGGGGCCCATGTGAATGCAGAAGATGAACATAGGAAGACCTGTAGATGTCATGGGGGTATACAGCTTCAGATTAGTATATCCATCATATTACCCACATATGATTGTATATTGGGTACCCTGGGGTTCTCTGTCTTTGACTGAGATCCATATAATTGAAGGGCTTAGGTGCTGTTGGGTGAAGGTAAGCGCAAATGGTGACTAGACTGAACCCAGTAACAGGAGATCATGTATTAAATCGACACCAGTGTTTTCAGCGTACAAATAGTTCTCCAACATACTTATCAAACAGGAAGTATAAATGGCTAATAAATACATGAAGAAATGCTCAACAACCTTGGCTATAAAGAAAATAATCAAAATCACAGTGAGATTCAATCTCACTTTAGTAAAAATGGCTACCATTAAGAGCACAAAAGCAAATGCTAGCCAGGATAGGCAGAGGAGGGACCTTTATATATTGTTGATGTTAATGTAAACTAATACAACCTCTATGGAAATAAATATGAAGTTCCTAAAATCCTAAAAATAAAACTATCATACAATCCAGCTGAGCCCCTCTTGGGGCTTATCTAAAGGAATCCAAATCATGATATTAGAGTCACCAGCACACCCATATTCATTGCAGCACTATTCACAATAGCCTACTTAAGGAAACAGCCCAGATATCCTACAACTGATGAATAGATCAAGACATTTTTATGTATGTATATATACATATGTGTGTGTGTGTGTACACTATGGAATATTCAGTCATTAAGAGGAATGAAATTATGTTATTTTCAGGGACATAGCTCAATCTGGAAAACATATGTCTGTATGTATGTGTGTATGTATGTATGTATGTATATATATATGCCTGTATGCACATATGTATATGTGTATATATGTATGTATATAGATGTGTGTGTATTGTATGAGACAATGGTGAAACCACTTTGAACAATTAAATCAATTTTTAACAAAACGAAGAACAAGAAAGGTGAAACATGTCTTTTCTAGAGTGATGTAGGTTATTAGTTGGTGAGAGGCAGTTAATCCAAGAGCATGACGGTGGGTGAATATCTAAAAATACTTTATATACATGTATGATTAAGGTATTCATATACAGACATGTCAAAATGAAGCTCCCTTGTACAACCAGTTGATATATTTAAAAATGGAAACTTCTGCTGGGTGCCATGGGCTCATACCTATAATCCTAACTGCTCAAGAGGCTAACATCTGAGGACTGTGGTTCAAAGATAGTCCCTCAGGAAAGTCTGTGAGACACTCATCTCCAAATAACTACCAAAATGCCAGAAGTAGAGCTGTGACTCAAGGGGTAAAGCTCTCAAGGAAAAATGCTGTCAAAGATAGTACCCTAGGACTGGCATGCACACGAGGCCTAGGACTGGCACCCGTGTGCACGCACACACACATACACAACATTGCTGATGTCGACAGGTGAATAAAACTGGACAAGGAAGTTCTGAACCCATACAGTTCGTCCTGAAATGTTTCAGTGGTACCTCTGCAGTTACCTGGATAACTAGGAGGTCTATCAAATCTCTGCCAAGGCACTCACCTTTCTTCTAACTAAAGAGATACTGGAGTTCTTGGTCTCAGATTCAGATGCTTGGGTAGGAGGTCCCAGGCTCTGTGGGAGTACAGATGAGAGCAGATAGTGAGTAAAAAAGTACTTGTTCGATTCCCAGCACCACATAATATAGAAAATGGCCAGAAGTGGCGCTGTGGCTCAAGTGGCAGAGTGCTAGCCTTGAGCAAAAAGAAACCAGGGACAGTGCTCAGGCCCAGAGTCCAAGGCCCAGGACTGGCAAGAAAAAAAAAAAAAAAGTACCAGCAGTAGGCAAGGTACCCCAAGGAATCGATCTGCACCACTGTTTTCAGGCCTGCACCCAGGGTCCTTTGGTCAGGTGACCAGTCCACATGTCCCATGCACTCTGGCCACAAGCCCTCGTGAAGTGGTGAGCTTGGTCTGAGTATCTTGTTTGGGAGAGGACAAGGCTGTATAAGCGGCTAGATGAGTTTAGAATGCGGGGTGGAAACACCTCCACGACCCTAGAGGGCGCTACAGAAGAGGGTGTCACAGTAACTAAGATTCGTGCTCTCTTTGGCGCCATTTTGCTTCTACTTTGGCGCCACTCAGGCTTCCAGTCTGTAGAGCGCCCTCTACTGTCAAGGTGAGGGACGTCAGAGCATTGGCGTTGGAGAAGTGGAGAGAAGCAACTCGAGCTGCTGGAAGGAAGACCAGGCGGGAGGCCAAGTGAGTCCCCACCAAATATAGGGTCCCCTAGCACTCTAGTGTCAAACTTGTGGCCTGGGTCTTGAGGCATAATCACTGCAGGCTCCTGTCCCACCCCTCCCCCACTAGACCCCTCCCCCGCTGCACTCCTCCCCCATTGCGCCCCTCACCCACCACGAGTTTTTAGCTGAGGAAAATGGGGTATCTCTGCACCTTGAGACATACCGTCACAGTTGTGCAGCCTACCCCTCTCCCTACCTCTCCCAATGACAGTGACTTTGTGCATGGAAAGTGGGGTATCTCCGTACCCTGAGTCACATTGCCACAGGTTCCTGCCCAACCCCTCCCCTTACCTCCCTCCACTATGGTGTCTTTACATGAGGAAATCAGGGTATCTGCACGTTGAGGCATATGGCCACAGGTTGGTGGCCTCCCCCTATCCCACTGTGTCCCTCCCCCACTGCACCCCTCCCCCACTGCGCCCCTTCCCAACTTCCATGCCTGAGGAAAATGTGGGTATCCTTGCTCCTTTAGGTATATAGGCACAGGTTTGTGGTCTCCCTCTCCCCTGCCATACCCCTCCCTACTGTATCCTTCCACAGCCTCAGTGTCTGTGAGAAAATTTCGCCACAGGTTTGCGACCCTCCCCTAACCACTGCACCCCTCCCCCACTGTGCCCCTTCTCAACAGCCAATCTAACCGAAGAAAATGTGAATGTCAGTGATTTGAGGCATACAGCCACAGGTTTGTGGCGCGTGCCCCTCCCCCACTGTGCCTCTCCCCCACTCCGTCTTTAAGAGAGGGAAATGGGGGTATCTCTGCACCTTGAGACATACATCCTTCCACAGGTTCCTGGAACCCTTCTCCCCATCTCACCCCTCCTCCCCCATACCCCTCCCCCACACCGAGTGTTTGCGACCCTCCCCTCTCCCACTGCACCCCTTCCCCACTGTGCCCCTTCTCAACCGCCAAATCTAACCGAAGAAAATGTGAATATCGGTGCTTTGAGGCATACAGCCACAGGTTTGTGGTGTGTGCCCCTCCCCCACTGTGCCCCTCCCCCACTCCGTCTTTAAGAGACGGACATGGGGGTGTCTCTGCACCTTGAGACATACATCCACAGGTTCCTGGGACACTTCTCCCACATCTCACCCCTCCTCCACCACACCCCTCCCCCACACCGAGTGTTTGCGACCCACCCCTCCCCCACAGCGTCCCTCCCCCACTGTGCCCCTTCTAAACTGCCAAATATAAATGAAGAAAATGTGAATATCAGTGCTTTGAGACATACAGCCACAGGTTTGTGACCCACCCCAACCCCTCACCAAGTCTTTAAGAGAGGAAAATGGGGCGTCTCTGCACCTTGAGGTATACAGCCACAAGTTCCTGGTCCACCCATTTCCCATTATGCCTCTCCCCACTGCTGTGGCTGTACCTAGTCAAAATGGGGTGTCTTAGCACCTCAAGGCACACTGCCACGGGTTCGTGGGCTACCCCTCCCCATCGCGCTCCTCCTTTACACATCCTTTCGTGAGGAAAAACGTGGTCCATTCTAGGTCTGAGGTACTTGGATGGACTGGCAGGGCCTCTGAAAACCTGGTTTGTCCAGGTATAAGTAGAGAGTTAAATGGAACGGCACCACCAATGAACAATGTATGGCCTCAAAAGTCTTCCATGAGGGGCTGGGGATATGGCCTAGTGGCAAGAGTGCTTGCCTCGTATACATGAGGCCCTGGGTTCAATTCCCCAGCACCACATATACAGAAAATGGCCAGAAGTGGCGCTGTGGCTCAAGTGGCAGAGCGCTAGCCTTGAGCAAGAAGAAGCCAGGGACAGTGCTCGGGCCCTGAGTCCAATCCCCAGGACTGGCCAAAAAAAAAAAGTCTTCCATGAGCTTGTGTGCTTGCCTGTTTGCTTCCTTGTGTACTCAACCATGCACCTGCTCTTCAGTATCTCCCCTTCTGCCTCCTGAAACTATCCAATCAGAGCCATTTTTTCATTTCTGCTCTTCTATTATCTACAGGTCTAGAAGTGGAGTGGTTGGAACTCTGTAATTGGCAGAGGTGAGACATTTTTTTTTCTATGCTGGTACCTCGGCTTGAACTCAGGGCCTGGGTGCTGTCCCATAGCGTTTTTCCTTAGGTGTAGACTACTAGAGCCACACCTCTACTTCTGGCTCTTTTGATGGTTAATTAGAGGCAAGAATCTCTGGTTTCAAAGGATGATCCTCAGATCTCAGGCTCCTTAATAGCTAGGATTACAAGTGTGACTCAGTAGCACCAGTTTCACTTCTGGCTATTTTATTAGACAGAATTTTCTTCCCCTACTGGCTTCAAACTGTAATCCTCACATTTCAGCCTCCTGATTAGCAAGGGTTGCAGACAGACGTGAGCCACTGAGACCTGGCAAGGTGAGACTGTTGAGAGCATATATAGGAACACCAACATCCACTGATAGAAGGTCCTGAAATAATCAGGCTGCACCCTGCTTTCAAGTCTTTGATACAATTTTCATCTCAGGTGAGTGCCCCTCCTTCTCCCTTCATAAGCAGATAATCATAGTTTGTTTTTTTTTTTGTTTTGTTTTTGTTTTTTGGCCAGTCCTGGGGCTTGGACTCCGGGCCTGAGCACTGTCCCTGGCTTCTTTTGCTCAAGGCTAGCACTCTGCCACTTGAGCCACAGCGCCACTTCTGGCCATTTTCTGTATATGTGGTGCTGGGGAATCGAACCTAGGGCTTCATGTATACGAGGTGAGCACTCTTGCCACTAGGCCATATTTCTAGCCCTTGGGTCCAAATATTCTAGCAACCAGTTAGAGGATCCTAGTGAGGATGGAGGGTACCATGAAGTATCTTGTGTCTCTAGTGTTTACTCTGACTAGCCCACTTTCAATGGCTGTATGTCTGGGATATTAACTTCCACTTTAGGGTGAGAAAAGAAATTAAGTCCTTAACAAACAGTCCTTAGACATTAGGTTAAGGGGGAGCTGAGAAAAGTGAGTGTTTTTTCTCTGGGGATGCCACATGACTTATTGATTAGAGTAATGATGCAGGAATTACTCTTTCAGGTCTTATAGGGGTTAGGATTGAATTGATAGAGCAAGTTCTGAACTTAGCACAGAAAAGGTCCTAACATTTGTGAAAATCATGATGAACACTGAGGGAGAATTAAGATTATTGGGACATGAAAAGGCCCACACATGCTATGGACCCTAGGAGAACCCTTGGAAAGTGAACAATGGGAGATTTCTGACTTATCCATCTGGGTCCAAGAAAGTTGAGGCATTTATAAGAAACACTACTGCTTCAGCAAAAGGAGGAGGCTAGATTCTGTAGAGATTCTAGGAGAGAGATGAGGCAGGACTGACTGAGGCACCCGGGACCCAATATATGTAAGGTCCAAATTTGTCCTTACCTTTAGATGAAATCATGGCCTTCTGCTAGCTCTATAATCTGAAATAGGAGGACTGAATGTGTGAGAGTGTTTGGGCTCCTGCTTGGAGTCAAGAGGAAAATTAAAGGAGGTATACAGAGACATAGGAGGAACTCCATGTCTTCTTAGTATTGGGAGAATCAGGGAAGAGCAGACATTTTATGGGCACTTGCTTTTCTTCCTCTAGCACTAGTGTTAGGGAGATAGTGTCAAGGAGTTCTGACAGGTATTTGCTTCTCCTCAATTCAGCCACTAGGGAGATCTAAGAACACAAGACAATTAACAACCTTACCCTCTGTCATGCTACAGGTGTTCCAGGTAGCCCTGGAGACATGATGCCTTATTTGGCTTTGTACTCAGTGTTGGGGTAGGAGTTAGAGAGATGGTAACCTGGGTCTGCAAGACATGGATCAGCACATAACAGATGGAAAGAGTCTAGGCCTTTTGAGGAGGAAATAGGAATATAAATAGGGCCCTTGAACCCTTCTCCTTGTGTCAGCCTTGAGAAATTCCTGAAGAGGTGTCCACATAAACTTCATCCTCACTTCTGACTCCTAGGTTTTATAGAGGTGAAGACTTACAGTGAGAACAGTCATCTGACCAGAGAGAGCCGGACCAGAGAAGCAGAGAGAAGTGTCCAGGGCTTGCTGGGAGACAAGGTGAGGAAAGATGGAACAATTTTAAGCTGTTCTTCTTTCATGTATGAAGAAACCTACAGACCATGGGAGGAGTGTACAACTACTGTTGTTTCAGAGCAATAAGGTTGGCAATAAGGATGGCCTTGAGCCATCAAAAGGAGAGCTTCCAATATTTCACTTAAGCAGGTGGAGACTCAGCCAGTCCTCTATCCACATAGTCCATAATAATACTCACATCTCTTGCTGTCATACCTGGTCAGGTATAGCCATATTTAAGGCCTATTACCTTCTTTAGTTAAGTCACTGAGACTTGAGTACCTGGTCTAAGAGTTTGCCTCAGGCCAGCAGAAGGGAATGGTTCAAGCATTCCAGCAGATCTCAGGAACACTAGAGTAGGTAAAGGAGGCATTCTGTTACAGAAAAGTGGAGAACTGAGTCGAGCCCACTCTTCCATCCATCATTCTTTATTGAAATAAATGAAGCAATCCAAAAATTTATATGGAATAATAGAAGGCCCCAAATAGCAATAACAATCCTTAGCAGAAGTGCTGGAGGACTCTCAACACCAAATTTCAAACTCCATTACAAAGCCATAGTCATAAAAACAGCTTGGTACTGGCACAAGAACAGGCCTGAGCACCAATGGGATAGAACTGAAACCCAGAAATGAACCCGCATACCTATGGCCACCTAATCTTTGATAAAGGAGTCCCCCAAAAAACAGGATGGAGGAGAGCCAGCCTCTTCAACAAATGGTGCTGGCAGAATTGGCTAAACATGTGTATAACACTAAAGCTAGATCTTGATATATCACCATGCACTAGAATCAACTCCACATGGATCAAAGACCATGGTTAAAGCAGCTACCCTGAAAACATTACAAGAAGAAATAGGAAAGACACTAGGACTCCTTGGCACAGGGCAAAACTTTTCTTAATAAAGTCCTAGAAACACAACAAATCAAGAAAGATTGGATAAATGGAATTACACTAAACTGCAGAGCTTCTGCATGGCAAAGGACATAGGTAGCAAGATAAATAAAAAGCCCACAGACTGGGAGGAGATCTTCACTAGCCATACAACTGAGAAGGTCCTCATATCTAAAATATATTTAGAGATCAAAAAAGTAAATCCCCCAAAACAAATCCTCAAAGAAACAACCACCCCATCAACAAGTGGGCTAAAGATTCAAAGAGAGACTTCTCAATCTTTCCTCCCATGCTGCAGCCCAAGGGAGAACGGCCTGACTCAGTGCCTATTGTACATGCTCCAGGGACCAGGAAGTAAAGGTCTTTGGCAGAGCAACTGTCCTTATGTGACCAAGTAGACAATTCCCAGGTAGGGCTGGTAGACAAGTGTATATTCTAAATTGGCACCACAGGCCCCACTTACCTCAGAACGCAAGGAAATGCACTTTGTCCAACCCCATGACAGAGCCACAGGCTTGCTTAGCACCCTATACCCCGATGAGGATTGCACTTATTCCCTCAGGCTTCAGGCAGTAAGTATAACAGGGAGATAGAATCCAGTATGGTCCTAAAGCAACAAATATAAGACTTGTGATAAGCCATGTGAGAATCACCAAGAGGGCAGTTCTCAAGCTGGAACTACTCACATGTTCTCTTTTTCCCTCAGGCTTGTGAATCTCCATCACTGAGTGCCTGTCCATCCTCTGCCTTTTGCCTTTTGTCTTGAAGTCATGATGCCTCATAATCAGAAGAGCCAGCTCTCTGAGCTTGAGGGACGCCCTCAGGCCCAAACAGAGTCAGCAGGCCTGGTGGACAGGCAGGTCCCCCAGATTGAAAGAGGTGCAGTTCTCACCACCTCTTCTGCTACTGTGGTCTCCACCACTGTGGGGGTGCCAGCAGCCTTGGTAGGTGAGCAGGTCCCCCAGGCTAAGAGGGAGGAGCATTCCATAGCCACTGGCTCCTCTTCTACTCCTGTGGTTCTAGAGAACACAGGCCTGGTAAGTGAGTTGATCCCCAATGCTAGAGAGGACTGTAGTGTTAACTCTACTACCATGGACATGACAATGGAGTCCTCTGCCACTGGAAATCAACATTGTACCCCAAGTTGTCAGATAGAAGCTTCTGCCAGTTGCATGGAATCCAGTTCACAGAGCCGATTGAATTATTCAGCTGGAAACCAGCAAGGGGAAAATCTGTGCCCCCAAATCACTGCAATAGATCTTATGTCTTTGCAGCAAGATGCAGTATCATTGATGCCCTGCTTGCTCCATAAATATTGGATGAAGGAGCAGGTCACCATGGAAGAACTATTGAGTTACATAAACCCCCATCACCATCATTATTACTCTGTCATCTTTGGCAGAGCACGTGCCTATATGCTCCTAATCTTTGGTGTTTATATACAAGAAGTAGACCCCATCACCCACACCTATGTGCTTAACATTGCAGCTGGGCTCACCTATGATGGGATTATGGCTGAAGTTCAAGGCATGCCAAAGGCAGGCCTCCTGATAGTCATTCTGTCCATCATTTTTACTGAGGGCAACCGTGCCAAGGAGGAGGTGATCTGGCAGGCACTGAGTATGATGGGGGTATATGCTTGGAAGGAGCACTGCCTCTTTGGAGATCCCTGGAAGCTAATCATGGAAGACTTTATTCGAGAGGGGTACCTGGAATACCGGCAGGTGCCAGGCAGTGATCCTGCTTGCTATGAGTTCCTGTGGGGCCCAAGGGCTCGTGCTGAAACTTCTAAAATGAAAATCCTGGTACACTGTGCCCATTTTGGTGGAATTGATCCTATGTCCTTCTCGGCCCTGTATGAAGAGGCTTTAAGAGATGAGCATAGGGGTGCCCATGTGTGATTTGAAGTTAGGGTAACTGATATGAGTGGTTATGTGAAGAAAAGAGAAGTCCAAGTAAAGGGAATTTCTTGGGGAGAACATAGTACTGTCCAGTTTTATCTTTCTATTCTGTTTGGGTGACTGACAATGACCTTGTTTGTTTTGGAATTTTTCAGATGTTGCATTTAATCTAAGATTTCTTTAATATAAGGTTATAAATAACAGCAGTCACATAGTGGTTGTTCCTAATGGAGCCTATGAGTCAGTTTTGCTCCATTTTCAACCTACTGTTGAATGCATTTTACTTTGTGATTTGAAACAGGGTAATATCCCACAACAGTAGAGTTATCCTAGGAAGTGAGAAAGGACATAAAAACCTACAGTATTGAATAACTGAAGGTTAATTCTTGCCTCCCCTTAATCTTTTGTCTTTCTTATGGCTTTAAAAGTTATATGTGCTAACTTGGATTTGTTCACCATTTGCATATGTGAAATTATAACTGAATAAATACTGTATTGCTTTGTCTTATTTATTCTTCAGATTTTTTTTGAACACCTCCTCTTGGAAAAGCCTTTCATTATTGGGGTAAATAATAATAGGCCAGGATCAGACCAGCTAGCCCTTATACACAGTATGATGACATCTTGAATGGCAGTCTTGTCAGGAAGATAATGAGACTTCCTTCAAAAGAGATATGGAAGGGTGAGGAATTGAGACTAAGGGGAGAGAGCAGCCCACTGTCAATGCCCTAAGCTAATTCATTTGGGGACGTGAAGAAAATACAGTTTCTTCTTTGGTAGTTGATTGTAGCAGAGCTTTAGGTTGGCCAGGGAAAGCTTCTCAGATGGTGACATTCCTGAGACGCAATGGAAAACTGCTGTGAGCACTTCTGACGCTGGATAAGGCAGAAAGGAATTTCCTCCTGGGGGAGATATGAGAGATGTGACTAGAGGAAGCGAAAGAACTATGTGATTTATCCCACCATCTCCAAGGCATCCTGAGAGATAAGGGTGAATACGTGATGAAGTGAAGCCTAGGAGCCCAGGCCAGGTGCTCTTTTACCTGGCAGAGGTAATCAGATTAGACTGTTCAATGACATTTAATAGTTTAGACCTGATATCATGTGGACAATTGTAGTGATGTTGAAATGAATAAAATAATTGATAATGAAGTAAAATTCAGCCATAAAAATGATATTTTATCATTTAGAGAAATATAGATGGAACGAGATCATGATGATACATGAAATGAGAGATTCAGAAAGAACAAGAATGCATCTTTTCTCTCATATACAGAGTTTACCTCATAATAAAATATGAAAAAACTTGTCTAAATGTACAACAAAGACTGTTTTGGACTGGAGAAAAAGTGAAGGAGATTATATTAATATAATAATTTTTAAAACTATAAATACTCATGAATATGTAACATATGTTTTATATAGTACATTATATTAATATAACTAATGACTATATAGCATATATGATATATAAATATATAGTTTCAACATATATTGTGAACATAGAATAATGAAATTTATTCTTAAGAAATAAGAATATAGTAATCTAGTGGGTAAAGATCAGAGAGAGGAGATAAATTGGTCACTTAATACTCAAATTTTAGGAGCCTCCCCACAAATTAGAGTGCTTCACAACCAGATTTCGCAAAGAGTCTTCTGAAAGGGAACCTTCCCTGAATTTTTTTCATAGTAGTTCAACTAGATGGATGAGTTATTCCGTGTTTAACTGAGCTACATATTTTCTGATAGATCCTGGCAAACAGGACAAAATTACAGTGTGAGAAACTCTGGGGTCAAATGTCACTAGAAATGAGAGCCTCTGCCATTCGCTACAGTTCTAGCACTCACAAGTCATGCACCAAGGCTCGGCACACAGAAGGCATAGTACAGCAGTCCTACTAGACAGGACTTTTCAGACTTTCTTTCAAAACAAAGAGCCACAGGCTGGCATACAAACCCAGTGTTCACCTAGAAGAAGTCCAAGATGAATACAGCTTGGATCCATGGTTACTTGAAAGTGAGAGAATAGCCCCCAAACCACATTTAAATTCATGCGACTCCTAAAAGCAATTATTTACTGTCTTAACCTTGGGCAGAATACTGAAATCTCATTTTGAGCCATTCAGTCTCAGGTTTCATTCTTATTTTTTCTTCAGCTAAAATTTCTTTCAACTAGTACAGCTACTATATTTACTGCTAGGCTTATTTACATGTTTTAACTACAAAATGAGTATTAGTTCATTCTTGTTAAAAAGAAATCTAAAACTAAAAATATGTGCCTGGTTTTTTCCATAATTCAGCCTATGGTTCAGAGATCATCACAATTCCTTTTAGGCTTTTAAACAATACGTATATGTGCTACAAATATATACATCACTTTAGCTGGGTGTTAGTGGTTCATCTAAGTAAACCTAGCTATTGAAGACAGTGAGATATGAGGATCAAGGTTCAAAGCCATTCCAGGTAGGAAAGTCCATGTGATTCTTATCTCCAGTTAACCAGCAAAATATTAGATTGGATGTATCACTCAAATAGTAAATCATCATCCATGCGTGAAATGGGAGAAATAAAGCATTAGACCTGGGTGGGGAGGGAAGTGGGGAAAAAAACAAGGGAGAGGATAAAATGTTCAACAAGAAATGTACTTAGTACTTTATGTATGTAACTGTAACCCCTCTATACATCACATTGACAATAAAACTAAATTAAAAAATAAAGCACTAGACCATAAGGTCAAGCTGTTGCAGCAGTAAAATTACAAATACTTGTATGCATTATACATATACACATATAGATATCTATATCATCTATGCACCCAGGGATATATCTCCTCCTGGAAGTGACCCTCCCATGCTTGAACAGGTTTTGTATTTTAGAGAATTGTGAGGGTTGACAGTCTTCTACATACTTACATGGGAGGAGCTCAGCCACTGTGAGATGATCATAGGAGATGGGACACTGGATAGAAGAAGCTTTTGCCAGGTAAGAATCCCAAAATGATTCAGCTGCCCCACTGTTGTCAGCCCTGCACACCCAGGACCTCAAGTCAGGCCAGCCTTTTCAACTTTCTTTTCCCCCTCAGGAGACACTGAGAATACTAATCCTAGTCTGGGGATCTTTCTGGCCAGGAGGCAGCAGGTCACACAGAGGAATTCAGCTATGAATAGAGAGGACAGAAGGAATACCTCAGCCAGATGGAAGGCCCCAAATAATCCAAGGGCACCCCTGTTGTCAGCCCTGCTCAGAGAGTGTCAGGTCCCCTGAATGCTGCCACCACTCTACATGCTCCACTGTGGAAGTGGGCATTGTGATGTTCATGGAAAGAATAGGGCAAGGCTCCATAGAGGGTTAGGTGTGAGCTTAGGCTACACTATAAGCACCTCTGCTCTAACGCAGAAAGCCACAATCATTAAATTGTGCTGCTTTTCTCAGTCTTGCACATGTGAACTTTGTCTCCAATAACTCCAAGTGTGTGCTTCTGGCAAAAGGCAACTTGGGAGTTACAGACTTGCTCTGGTGTCCTTGAAAGGGAGAAGCCCTGAAGTCATACAGATATATGTGAGAGCTGAGTATGGACAAAGGAATAACCTCTGCTTTGCTAGAACAAGAATAATTCAGCTGTACTCTTATTATCAGGTTTGCACAAAGAACTCTAATCAGGAGAGCTGACATATGGGCTCCAGGGAGGCCTGGAGTCAGAGCCTCCTGAAGTCTGCAGATCTGGGAAAGGTACAGGAACAAACTCTGTGAGTGATGGAACAGACTTTGGACAGATTACCACTATCCCCAGCAACAAAATAGAGGATATTCGTCTATTCAAGTTTCATGCCTATAGAAATCTGTGCCAGAGGGCCTCTTTCCTCATTGTGGCACTGATGGCCAACTCCCACCCCTTGTTTCAACTGAGGAGAACTTGGTGATTCACAGTCTTGGTCTAATTTCCTAGCTATGGGAGGTGCCTGGTTTCTGAGGGAGCTCCAAGTTAGAGAAGATGAGGAACTGTGGAAGGCCTATCCCTAGCTGGAGAGCTGTGAAATAATTCAGATGCACACTCTTGTGAAACATGAGTGGGTAGTTGTGGGGTCAGTAAGAACACACTCCTCACCCCTTCTTCATCCATTCCTTCTTCTTAGGAGCACTCTGGGAATCATAGCATTGCTCTGAATTCCCTGCAACCAGAATCCTGAGATCTCTGAGGGGTGCATATGAGAGAAGAGAGTGAACAAAAGCAAACACATCACCAGGTGAGAAATGTCTCCAAATAACTCACTGCATCCCAGTTTTGAAGTCTGTATCGCAGACATCAATGGAGGTGAATTTACTTACAGCACCCTTACTACCTCTTGCCTTAGGGGTCCCTGGGAGTTACACTGTTGCTTTGGTGCATTAGGAGTGGAGAAATCTAGGTATCATAAGTGGTTGAAGTGAGAGGTTAGAGTGTGTTGAGAAAAAGGATCCCTGTCTCTGATAGACTGACCCTCAAAAATATAGCTTCAGCTAGTTTTCAGTGTTGCCCAAATGAGTATCTCAGGAAAACTGCCTTTATCAAGAGGAAAGCAGGATAGTCGGAGTTTATTTTGCAATGCAGTGGTCTGAGAAGTTGAGTGCTCTCAGCTCTGTGAATTGTGGAAATGAGCCCCTAAGAGTAGAGAAAGGAAGCCCTTTCCAAGGCAGAGGGTTCCTTAGTAACCTAGCTGTGTCCCTGCTGCCATATTGAGTCTAAGGGCCTTTATTCTGTATAGTCCATTTTATGTATGTATGAATTTATGTATATATGTACGTGTGTGCATATACATTTATATATGTATATGTGTGTGTATGTATGTATGTATTTTTCTAGTACTTGTGATTGAATTCAAGGCCTTGTGCTAAGTAGATATTCTTATACCTCTAATGCTTGAGCCTCAACCACAGTCCTTTCCCCCTTTTCTTATTTTGGATTAAGGATCAGCTTTTTTGTCTAATATAGTCTCTGGAATTAGATCCTCCTCTTTCACTTGAGGAAAACTTTCTACCTTATTGGTTGAGGTGCATCTCTTCCTATCTTCAACATTAGCATCTTACCACCATTCAGAGAACTGCAGCCTTTCCAGTTCATGGAGTTGTATGCATAAGAACAAGGCTTTGGCTCCCAGGGTTTCCTGAGTCAGAAAGGTGCATTCTCCTAATTAGACAACAACCTGTGCAGGGCTGACTTGGTGCAGCTTGATTATTATGGATCCCTCTAGCAGAAGATGGTCTTTGTTCCTTTAGCTATCCAAAGCTCTCAACACTATCACTTACAGTGCCTGGGAACAGAAAAACCACAAAGGTGTCAGGCCAAGAAACTGACTGTTAGGTCTTCTAATGCTAATGAAGATGTAGGGGAGTGTTGAGGCCACCCACCTGAGTTTAGCCCATAAGTTTGGGGCTGACAACAGGGTTTCTCTTGGATTATTTGAGAAGCTTCCATATGGGGCTCTAGGATAAAACAGGAATTTTCCTACTTTCTCCATTTTCACTTTGTGTTTGCAGGAAAAGGCAGCTTTAAAAAATATTTTAAACTAATTCATTTTTGTGCCTGTCTTGGGACTAGAACTCATGGCCTGGACACTGACCCTGAACTCTTTCGTTCAATGCTAGTGCTCTAACACTTGAGACACAGCTCCATTATTGGCTAGATGGTAGTTAACCGGAGATAAAAGTCTTACAGACTTTCCTGTCCTGGCTAGATTTGAACCATGATCCTAAGATCTCAACTTCCTGAGCAGCTAGGATTACAAACATGAACCACTGGCACCTGGCAGAAAAGGCAGCTTTCTGGGTAGTCCACTGCCAAAATAGGTTGTAGGGAACATAGTGATTACCACTTCTGTCTTCTTGTGTTTGACCAAATATGAATGTGACTTCCATTTGCTTTTAAGTTTTTGGAAGTCCTTTTGTTATTAGTTGTGGGACTTGAACTCAGGGCCTAGGTACTATCCCTGAGCTCTTTTGCTCAAGGTTAGCCCTCATATCATTTTGAGCCACAGCTCTACTTTCTGAGTGGTTAATTGGAGATAAGAGTTGGAACTTTTTCTGCCTGGGCTGGCTTTGAACCGTCATCCTCAGATCTCAGCCTTCTGAGTAGCTATAATTACAGTCTTGGAAGACCTTTTTTGTTTTGCTTTGTTAACTGTATTTTTTGTTTTGTTTTGATTTTTTGTTTTTAGAACTGGGGATCAAATCCAGGATGTTGCACTTGTTAGGCAAGTGCTTGGCTACTGAGCTACATCCTAGCCATTGAAGTCCTTTTTAATAGAAGAATTATTTAGCTTTATAATGGGAGGTTATGCAAGACAGTATTCACATATTTATTGTTGTTAATGGAGGGCAGGTGTTCCCATTATACTTTGTAGCTTCATACAATTAAACATGTCAGGGTTTCAGGAATTTCCTTGAAAACAGGAAAAGACTTAGTAGTAAAACAGAATATAATATAGAGGAATTTAAAGTTCATTCTTGCTTTTCCCTGTTTTTTTCTTATTGTAACACTGTAACATTAAAATGTGTGTGTGTGTGTGCATGTGCACGTGTGTGTGCATGAAATTGCTTGGACAGTTATCAATATGGGTGAAATTATATCTTTTTTTGATGGATCAGAGATTTATTGACAACCTGCTATATGGGATGATACGAAGAAGCATACTAAAAGAGTTAAGACAAATCCTTATTCCTACATTACAAGAAATCTGGTTTCTACATTTAGCCATTGGGTGTGAGACAGTTTGCTGCAGAGGAAGCATTCAATGATGGAGGGACTGACATCTAGGAAGAGATTCAGAAACGTTGAATCAGTGATTGTAAAGAGCATGAAATTATATCTTAATGATTACGTTTCACAACTCATTGATTTATTCTCCAACCTTTATCTGAGCATCTGCTCTTGGGAAGGCCATTGATTAATGGTTGAAATATTATGCAAACAAGGATCAGACAGGCTTCACCCTTGTACATAGTATGGTAGGGTCACGAGTAGAGGCCTTGTCAGGAAGATCTTGAGACTTCCTATAAGACATAGTGAAAAAGTAAAGGAGGGGTAAAGAGTAGGGGCTCAAAGATGACAGTGTAATCAAGTATCAGTGCCCTGAGCCAAAGCATCATATGGGAGCTGATTGTAAAAGAGCTGCAGGTTGCCCAGGAACAGGTCTGGAAAGACATAAGTAGAAAACTTCTCTGAGAAGATACCTTGGATGCCTGATAATGAAGAAGAATCTACTCTGGGGAAGACATGAGATATTCCGCCAGAGAAAGCACAAGAATTAGGTGATTTTTGCCCATCATGTGCAAGGGTTTCCTGAGAAGTAAGGGTGAGTATGTGGTGAAGTGATGCCTAGAATCGACAGGTTTTCTTCTGCCTTGCTGGGAGAGCCAGAGACAACTATTAAAGCAGATAGGTGGGGCTCACAATATGGCCTAGTGGCAAGAGTGCTTGCCTCCTATATATGAAGCTCAGTGTTTGATTCCCCAGCACCACATATATAGAATGGCCAGAAGTGAGTGGCGCTGTGGCTCAAGTGGCAGAGTGCTAGCCTTGAGCAAAAAGAAGCCAGGGACAGTGCTCAGGCCCTGAGTCCAAGGCCCAGAACAGGAAAAAAAAAGCAGATAAGTTATCTCTAATGTAATTTGTTCAATTGTAAGAAAACACTACATTTAGGAGTAGGGATGCAATAAATAAAAAATCATTTGGCAATGGACTATAATTCAGCCATAAAAATTAATGAAATTACATCATTTCCCCTAAACAAATGAAATTGGGAAACATCATGTTAAGCAAAATCAGGCAAACACAGAAAGACTATTACTGTTTGTTTTCTCTCCTATTTAGATATTACTCCCCAAAATATGTAAATATAAAATGGGAATTATTTATGTAAAGTGGGGATTTTGGGGAGAGGGGAAGCAGTGAAGTAGTGATGACAACAATAGAGAGTAACGGGTTTGAATATGATTGAAACACAATGCAGGCATTTGTGCAAGTGAAATAAACATATTTTTAAAAGTTAGAAAATGGAGAATATTAGTCTGGATGTGAAAGCAGCTGGGAGAAAGGAAAGGAGCTTGTCATTGGCTGATTCTTGGAACCAGATTTTGCAAAGTGACATCTAAGTGGGAAATATACTTGAATTTTATTCATGATGTGATTAGCTATCCCATAACCTACAGAACTGCAGTTTCTCTAATGTGTCCTACAGAACCATCACAACATGACTAAGAATCCAGTATGGGATGGGCTGCTATCAAATTCCATTAGGTATGACAGCCAAAGTTATCCACTATAGTTACAAGTCCCTCTGCCAGACCTCCTCATAAAGAATGAGTTTTCAGCAGTCCTATTAGATTGGCCTACCAGACTGGCTTCACATGGGAAGGGCACATCGTAGTTGGACAGATAAGAGCATAGTAAAAAAGAGGGCTGAGAGGAAGAGACCTTATCTGAAGTCCAAGCTGTTCTTATTTCGGAATATCTTTGATGAGACAAAAACAAGGAATGTGTACATGCAAAAAGAAGCCTTACAGAAAAAAAAGCCATGAATAAAACAGAATTTTTGGATTCTAGCTGAGCTAGCTCTGTCTCCATGTAGACATTCTCTCCAGTCCCAACTCTTTCACATCCATCCTTTGAACTCAGGGAAATCTGTGTCTCACTGTCTTTGTGTGATGTATTTGGAAGGGAAAGGCCCAACTTCTGTGAGGTCCAGGTTGAAGCAGAGGGGAGCCCAGGAAACCCCTAACCACAAAGTACCATCCCCCAACAATCCCTGTGCAATTTTGTGTTCGGCCTTGCTTTAGACAGCCTCTGATTAGGTGAATGCCCCCACTCTTTCCCAACCCCTCCTTCTGGCAAAAGGCAACTTGGGAGTCATAGGCTTGCTCTGATGTCCTTGAAAGCGAGAAGCCCTAGCATGATAAGGGTATGTGAGAGCTTAGTTGGGAGAAAGTAACAACGTCTGCTTTGATAGAGAGACCAAGAATAATCCAGCTGCGCCCTTGTCAGTTTCACACAAGTGAGCCTCTAGTCCAGAGAGCTGTTACTTGTGCTGCAGGGAAGCCTGGAGTCAGAGCCTTCTGATGTCTGCAGATCTGTGAACTGTACAGGACTGGACTCTAGGAGTACTGGAGGTGAGTTTATGAGCTTGGATAGAGAAGAATTCCCTCCAGTTGAGGATATACACATATTCAAGCTGCATACCTATGGAAATCTATGTTTCGTAGCTTCTCCTTACCTATTCTTTTACTTCAGAAAACCTTGAGAATTCGGAGTTATGATGTGTGTTCCTAGGGTGGGAGGGACTTGGGTTCTGTGAGAGGCTCAAGATAGAGCAGAGGTTGTGCAATGGAAGCCTCTGTCCCCAGGCGGTGATTTCTGAAATAATTCAGCTGTGAAGTAATCAGTACAGTTCTGCAACCTGGGTGGGTGTCATTAGCCCACAACCCATTCTAGAACAAAACTTTGACTTAGGTAACATGCAAAGGGGAGACCTTACCTCCATGGAGGGTCCATTTGAAAGCAGAAGTTGAGCAGGGGAAGCTTCATTCCCCAAGAAAGGGGTAAGGATCACTAAAGAATCCACTGTTTTCAGCCTTGCACCCTGGTGGGGAATTGAGTCAGGCCTCAGCATCACAGCCCACATGATTTCTACCTTGACTTAAAAGGGACTTGAGTAGCACCCATGGTCTCAAGTCTGTAGAGAGGAAATGTGTGAACTCTATGAGGGCTCCAGGTGAATTAAAGTGAGCATAGGAAACCATGTGGATGTCCTGGAGGGGGGGCATGTAACTTCAGGTCAGTATTCCCATCCCTTACCCATGCATCTGTGGATCTCAGGTACCCTAGAATTTTCTATCTTGGACTAGAATAATTGTAATGAGGGGGCTTAGGCTCTGAAAGATGCAGGTAAAGGGCACATGGTATGCATAGGAAGCTTCAAACACAGTGCCAAGGATTTTCAGACCTATGGATACTTCTCAAAGGAGAAAGCTCAAATGGCCAATAAATGTATAACCTAGTTGTAAAGGAAATGCAAACAAAAATAATGAGAATCAATCTCACTCCAATCAGAATGGCCATAATCAAGAACCCAAATAAAAATTAACTCTGGGGAGGATGAGTAGGGACAAATCTTCATATACTATATATGGATGATGCTCATGGGTGATGTTCGATCTAAAAGACATATGTAAACACATGCTTGAGTGCGTGTGTGTGTGTATGTGATTAATCTGGTTAAATTAAATATGAATACAATGAAGATGATATATGTCCTGTCTGTGTTTTGAATATGGCATTAATACTTTATGCACATGTGTGAAAATGTAACAATGAAACTTGTTTTCCAGAGATTGGTAGGGTAACATGATGAAGATTGGCAGGGAGTTGTGTCTGATTGAGGTTTGTGTATACAGATCTGTCAAAATCAAGCTCTCCTTGTACAACTAGTAGAGACCTGGTATCATAAGCCACTGGGTGAGGGCTTAGAGTACCAGGAAGGGCCACCTCTATGGAGCCTCCTTCACTAGGGAAAGACACAATAACTTGGATTTGTGCTTTTTTTCATTTCTGCTCAAGAGGGTTCCAGTCTACAGAGCGCCCTCTTCTGTTCCTGATCCATAAGATGGACAGGTCTGAACTCAGACAAATGGAGATCAGATCCTGAGAGGGGGCAGAGGAAGTACCTAAGAGTAGGCATTTGAAGTACTCCAGGTGTAGGGCCCCTTAATATTCCTGTGGTCACTCCCATGCTTTCAGGAATATTGTCACAGACCCTTGCCTTACTCTTTCCCTAAGTCCTTTCATAGTTAAAAAAAATGCAGTTTGTGAATACTTTTCTGTGTGTGCAAGTTCTGAAGATTGAACTCAGGTCCTGGCTACTGTCCTTGAGCTTTTCTTTTCTGTGTATGGGCTTAGAGACCAGAGTTTTACAAATCTCCCTGCCCAAGCTGGCTTTGAACCTTGATCCATAGATGTCAGCCTCATGAGTAGCTAGATTTATAGGTGTAAGCCACCCCTGGCACCCCACCTTGCTTTCTTACCTAAGGGATTTCCTAGATGCAGTCTATATTTGAATTACTTGGATGGACTAGCCAGACTCTGCCGCCTGTGGGATTCTCCAGGTACAAGCATAAGGTTGACAGGAGGAGAACAGGGCCCAAATGACAGTCCTGAAACAGTCTGCACTTCTGTCCTTAGCCCTGCACACACAAACTATTTGTCAGGCTAGGGCCCCTTTCTTCCCCATAAAACCCACCAATCAGAGCCATCTTCTCATTCCAGTTCTTCTGTTATGTGCAGGTATATGAACTGGAACCCTAATAGAGGGACCCACAATAATCAAGCTGACCCCCTGTTGTCAGTCCTGTATTGAGAAGCATGAGCTAAGAACAGCCTCATAAGCACTTCACCATGCACCATTTCAGTCTCAGATGCCCTGTAGTCAACAAGCCTTGTTCTGAGTTACTTTGATGAGAAAGGCCTGTCCTCTTTCAATTATCTAGATGAAAGAAGAGGGAGCGAAGTAGAAGCCCTGTCTAGAGGAGAATCTCCAAATATTCTAAGTGTACCCTATACTTAGACCTGAACTTGAGGGAAATAGGTCAGGCATACCCTCTACACTTATGCAGCACCTCTTTCAGCTTTATGGAACACTCACTGTGCTCCCATAACATTAAGATTTTTACTTCCAGGGTCCACTGTGGCTGAAGGAAGAGGTGGTATTCTTCTGGGGAGTGGAGGTTGACAATAGAATATCTTGTTTATTTGAGTGCCATGAAATTTGGGAAAACTTCTCTGTCACTTCGAGTTTCGGGGCCTCTCCATTTAGCTAAACTGCAGATCTCAGAACAGCATTTGACTTTCAGGGTTCTTCAGTGCTGAAGGGAACCTTCTGATGAGTAAGTGTCCTTATGTCTAGTAATAGGCATTCAGCTAGACTAACAGCGGTTGCTAAATCAAGTGGGGTGTTCCTCTCTGCCCTCTAAGCGTTCTCATAGCCAAATATATGGCCCTGAACTCTCCTATCATAATATCTCAGTGGGATATCCCTTTCAAGGACCCAAGAAAAGTCTGTTACTTCCAAGTGCCCTCACATAGAAGTCAAGGTAAAGTCTGGGACTTCGTGTTTCCTGTATGGAAACCTAGCTTCTCATGAAGTGATGTTGCAAGTTTCATGGTTCTAGGCCAGTCTGTGAAAAAATATTAGGAAAATGTCATTTCATCTCAACCAATTAAAAGTGGTTTTACTGGAAGTCCTGCCATGTTGACTATGTGGGAAGCATAATTAGGATGATGAGATCATGATACTCTCTGGAAAGACAGTATTTATAAACTAATAAAAGTGATAAAAGGCTAAAGTGGTAGGTTGCCAGCCTAGAAACCATAAGGCTTCAGTTCAAACATAAGAAAAGAGATTAAAATATAGTATGCATGAATATTGAATGGACAATCACCTGACTATGTGCCTAGATGGCTTTGGGTTCACAAATTATGGAAGGGATTCATGTCCCTTTGTAGTGTCTCACCTCCACCACTCACAGGTAGGATATTCTCCAATTCTAAGATCTGCAGATCATAAAACCCAAGTTCTGATTTTTCAGGTTTGGTGGACACAAAGGGGCATCCTATCTAGAGTTCCTCATGTGCAAAGATAAAATAAAGGTGACAACAGATGCAAATAGACTATTATGGGTCCTTCTGTCAGGAGAAGTTATGATTTCTGTCATTTGAGTTCTAACCTTGATCACTTTCAGTGCCTAGGTTGCAACCCTCAAGAAACTCAGACTAAAATTATGATTCCCAGCCCTCAAGGCACAAGGAGTGGGTAAGGGAAAGGTGGGGACCTTTACCAAATTTGAAGTCCACAAATAAAGGATGATAACATGGATGTGCTCTTGGACTGTGTTTTTTCTATACAACTTGTGCTCACACCTGGACCTCTTAGAGAGCTCACAGAGCAGACCATAGCTACTATTCTTCATGAGGGGAAAAGTGTGTGTGTGCTTCTCTGATGTTAATAAAACAGGTTGCAGGGCTGACAACAGTGGGTCATCCGGATTGTTTTGGGACTGTTCACCTGAAGATGTGAATTCTTCTCACTCTCTTACCTCACATGCACCTCTCTCCAAGTGTCAGACCTTACATGTAGATTGCTCAAAGAAATCTTTGACTCTTCCTAGTGTCCCCTGCATTTTTTAGGAACATGTTTGTGTGTGGCAGGGGGAGGAATGAATGGGGTAGCTGGCCTGTTGAGAAATGCCCTCAGTACAGAGATGACAGAAGAGATCTAGCCAGACTTTCCTGAGCTTCTCTAAGCAGGATGTGGTTCTTTCCACATTAAACTATTGCCTAATTCTTTAGAAAAAAGGATCTCTCACATCCATGGAGCCCAAATATCCAAGATGCCCTGTTGTCAACCCTGTTCCCAGAAGAATTTCAACAGGTGATACCCTACAGATTTCTCCCACCTCTCCTTCACAAACAGTGGAAGTCAGAAGCTTGGTATTGGGGGAGCACAATGTGTCTAATAGTAGGATGGGTCCAGCCTATTTTGGGAATAAAATGGAGCACCCTGAATAAAGATGGATGATACAACTGAAGGCCCTTGTATTGCTGATGTTACCCTGACTATTCTCAGTAGCCACGTTCCTGGGACATTAACTTCCACCTTGGGGTGATAAAATAAAGGGGGTCTTTAAAGGGTCAGATTCTGGATTGTTAAGGAAAGGACCTTAGATTCCAGGTTATGGGGCCTTGACATAAGCCCTCAATACTCTCTGTTCTGGGAAGCCATGTGACTTATTGGAAAGGGAGGGTTGGAAATTACCCTTTCAGATCATATAGGACTCAACTCAAGAGAGGGGTTGAGTTGCTGCTTTGAGTAAAGGAAAAGATTTGGGGAGGACTATAGGGACAGTAAACTGCAGATTAGAGAGGGACCTCCATGTCTTCAAAGTACTGGGAGAACCAGGAAAGAGAAGCAAAATTTAAGGTACCTTTAATTCTGCTTCTAGAAATGATGTCATGGAGAAGTATGGGTCCTTGATCTGAGGAATGTTGCTTCTGCTCAGTTCAGCCCTCAGGCAGGACCAAGAAAACAAGATGTGAGAAACTTGGCCCTTCTGTCATCCCAGGGTGGTTCCAGGCAGGACTGCTTAAAGAAAATGCCACTCCTGGCTTCCTACTCAGGGTTGAGATGGGAGTTAGAGAGATGAGATGATTGCCTAGCTCTGCAAGATATGAATCAGCAGGTCAACAGATGGAAAGAGTCCAGGCCTGGGAGGAGGAAATATGAATACCTGCAGGACACTCCACACACAAAAGAGGGCCCCTGAACTCTGCTCCTCCCATCAGTCTTGAGAAATCCATGCAAAAGTATCCAGATAAGCTACATCCTTGCTTCTTTTTCCCAGGTGTCAGGAAGGTGAAGACTTAACAGTGAGAGAGGAATCATCTGACCACAGGGAGAAAAACCAGATCCGCAGAGAGCAGTGTCCAGGATCTGCCAGGAACCAAGGTAAGGAATGATGGAAGCCCTCACTCAAACTTGAGGGAGGGCTAACCTCAACCTTCCCTTCCTTCATGCATGAAAAAACCTAGGAACCATGGGAGGATTGCTTTCTCTCACTTCTGCTGGTATCTCACAGCAGTAAGGGTTGGGCATAAAAAAGTTGGCCTTCGGGCTACAGAAGGAGAGCTTTTCACTTTATATTTAACCAGAGGAGGACTGAGCTAGTCCTCCATTCACATCGTTCACAATGAATTTTAACATCTCTTGCTGTCACATCTGGTCAGGTGTGGCTAGATATGAGACCACCTCACCCGATTTTGTTCCATCATTGGGACATGGTGTTTCTCCTGGTTGGAGGCAGTGTCTTCCTATAACTAAGCAGATAATTCCTAGGTAGGACTTGTATAAAGACAGTGTGTACACTGTAAACTAACACCAGGGACCCTACTAACCTCAGAACAGAAGTAACCCCACTTTTCCCAGCCCCACAGGTACAGAGCCTGTGGTTTGGTTAGCAGCCTGAACCATGTTGAGCTTTTCACTTACTCATGCGGGCTTCAGGCATTAGGTATGACAAGGGAGATAGGATCCTGTATGGTTCTAAAGCAACCAATAGAAAACATGTGATTTGCCATGTGAGTGTCATCAGCAGGGTAGTTGAGAGCCGGAGCTACTCACATCTTTCCTCTCTTCCCAAGGCCTGTGAATCTCCATCACGGAGCTCCTGTCCACCCTCTGCCTGGTGTCCTGAAAGAAAGTCCTCATGTCTAATTACCAGAAGAGCCAGCCCTCTGAGCTTGAGGAAGCCCCTCAGGCCCAAACAGTCTCAGCAGGCCTGGTGGGTGAGCAAGTCCCCCAGGCTGAAAAGGAAGTCGCAGCCATTGCCTCCTCTTCCATTCCTGTGCTCTCGGAGACCACAATGGAGATATCAGCAGGCTCCGTGAGTGAGGAGATCCACAAAGCTGAGGAGGAAGAAGAGCTCACTGTCTCTGAATCCTTCTCTTCCACTCCTCCAATCCAGAATACCACAATGGAGCTTCCTGCTACTGTGAATCAACCTCCCCAGAGTCCTCAGATAGCCTTCTCTTCCTTCAGTGCCATGGAATCCAACCCACAGAACGAGGACAATTTTGGATCTCAAAACCACCAGCAAGCAGTGCGTGTATGCCATCAGCACACTCCAGCGTATCCTGCTTCTTTGCAGCAAGATGCCATAGCGTTGGTGCCCTATTTGCTCCTGAAATATTGGCTGAAGCAACCAGCCATCAAGGCAGAAATGCTGAATTACATAACTCCCAATCACCATCATTATTTCTCGGTCATCTTCAGGAGAGCCCGTGCCTGTATGCAGCTGCTTTTTGGTATTAATGCGGAGGAAGTGGATCCTACCTTCCACACCTATGTGCTTTCCACGGCAGCGGGGCTCACCTATGATGGGATTATGAGTGATGTGCAGGGCTTGCCCAAGACAGGCCTCCTGATAATTGTCCTGTCCATCATCTTCATGGAAGGCAACCGAGCCAGGGAGGAGTTTGTCTGGCGGGCACTGAGTATGATGGAGGTATATGCTGGGAGAGAGCACTGCCTCTTTGGGGATCCCAGGAAGCTGGTCATGGAAGATTTTATTCAACAGGGGTACCTAGAATACCAGCAGGTGCCAGGCAGTGTTCCCGCTTGCTACGAGTTCCTGTGGGGCCCAAAGGCCCGTGCTGAAACCACCAAGATGAAAGTCCTGCAACATTGTGCCCAGTTCGGTGGAGTTGATCCTGTGTCCTTTTCAGCCCTCTATGAAGAAGCTTTGAGAGATGAGGAAGAGAATGCTCACCCATGACTGGGGTTAGGGTAACTGGGTAGGGGGAGGTTGTATGAAGGGGTGGCAGGTTTGGGGTCAGGGTACATTCATATTTTAGTGAAGATCACATTAGTAGCTTCTCCTGTACTATATAAAACAAAGCACATTGTTCATTTTCTGTTGGAAAATGGAAGGCAACCAAGTTGCTTGGGAAGAACATAGTATAAAACATTTTTGTCTTTTAATTTGGTTTGGGTGACTTTGACAGTGACTTTTGTTTCTCTGGAATTTTTCTGATCTATGTTTTAATCTAAAGTTTCATTTGTTTCAAAACAGAAGGTTATGAATAACAGTAGTCTCATGTTTAATGCTACTAATAGTGGATAGGAGTTAGTATGGCTAATTGTTTAACCCATTTTACTTTGTAACCTGAAACAGAATAATAAGGCATGAGGGTATCCAGTATCCTGGGAAGTGGGAAAGGACATAGCAGTACAAGAGATTACAGGATAGAATAACTGAAGGTTAATACTTGCTTTTCCTTATTCTTTTGTCTTTCCCGTGGCATTAAAAACTATATTATGTCTGCTTAGAATCATTATGCTTTTTGTTTCTGTAGGTGAAATCATATCATAATAAATTCTTTAACCCTATGTCTCATTTATTCTTCAAACCTTTATTTCAGCATCTGATCTTGGGGTGGCTTTTGATTAATGGGAGAATATCAGCAGACTAGGATCAGACTTGCTACCCCTTGTACGTGTTATGATAGCACCTTGTCAGGGAGATATTGAAAACTCCTCCAAATGTGAAGGAAAGGTAAGGATTTGATGCTCCAAGGGGAGCGCAACTCAGTGTCATTATCCTTATCAAGGCATTTTTGAGATTTCAGGAATATATAGTTTCTTCTTTGGGAGATGATTGTAATGAAACTGCAGTTTTAGTAGGGCAGGTCTTCAGAAGGTGTCACTCCTCAGAAATTGATCTGGACAATTTCTTTGAATGCTGTAGGCTCTACCTGGAAGGTACTGTACATGTGGCTAGATAAAGCAAAACTAGATGATATATCCCACCATCTGCAGGAGTTTCTGAGTGATAAGTGTAAATATGTGAAGTGAGGCCTAGAAGGTACTTTTCTACCTGGCTGAGAGAGCCTGCTTGACTATTCAAATGGAATTTAATAGGTCATCACTGATATAATTTGGCCCGCTGGAAACAAGTCCTAGATTTGGGGTATTGCTAAGATGGATGAAATTTTTGGTAATGGAGTAAAAAATTCAGTCATAAAATGAAGAGCATTCTATTGCTTATAGAAACATGGATGGAGCCCGAGATCACCATATTATTTGAAACAAGACGGATTCAAAAACAATCTATTTTGCATCTTTTCTCTAATATACAGAATTTATCCCCCCAATACAATATGAATAAAATGACATGGATGTACAATGGAGGAATATCTCATGCTAGGGAACAAGTATAGGGAGAGGGAAAAATAGAGATAAGTTGTGTTTGAATATTACTACTACTACTACTGCTAACTGGAGCTTGAACTCTCACAGTCTTATTTGGAATTTTTGCTGAAGGCTTATGCTCTACCCCATGAACCTCACTGAGCCTCGCTTCAGAATTTTACTTGTTTATTAGAGATAAGAATCTCACAGATATTTCTGTTTCATCTATCTTAGAATCGTGTCCCCCATACCTTAGCTTCCTGAGTAGCCAGGATTGGAAACATGAACTACCAATGCCTAGCCTTGAATATTACTAAAGTACAATATGCACACATATGAGAATAAAATAATGAAACCTATAACACAAGGGCCTAAAGAAAAAAATGAGAGAGACTGCAAGGGGGAAATTTTCTCAGAGAGAAGGGATAAATTGGACTTAGACTCAAATTCTAGTTTTCCTACATAGAAGAGTTCTTTTTTTTTTTTTTTTTGGGCCAGTCCTGGGGCTTGGACTCAGGGCCTGAGCACTGTCCCTGGCTTCTTTTTGCTCAAGGCTAGCACTCTGCCACTTGAGCCACAGCGCCCCTTCCGGCCATTTTCTGTATATGTGGTGCTGGGGAATCGAACCCAGGGCCTCATGTATACGAGGCAAGCACTCTTGCCACTAGGCCATATCCCCAGCCCCCATAGAAGAGTTCTTGACAACCTGATATTGCAAAGTGCTTATGGGCAAGGAAATTATTGTGAACTTTATTTCTAGGAGTTAATTTCAGTGGATTAACTATTCCATCAGCTACTGAGCTACATATCTCTGCTATGTCCTAGTGATCAATCACAACATGAACAACATCCTGGTGGGGGAAGATCTGGGATAAAATATTATTAGAAATGACAGTCTCTCTCATTCACTACAGCTCCAGAATTCTGCATACATAAGGCACAGTCTAGCAGTCATTCTAGACAGACCTTATCAGATTTGCTTCACACATGAAGAGTCACAGGCCGCATGAAAACCCAATGTTTACGTGATGGAGTGAGCTTGCATCCCTGGGGCATTTGAGAGCAGGAGAGGACCCACCAAGCCACAGTAAAATTCGTGAATCTCCCAAAGCAATCTTTTACTGTCTCAGGCCATTCAAATATCAGGATTCATCCGTCTTTTTCAGCTAAAAGTTAATTGTAACTACTACATAGATACCCTATTGACTACTAGACTTATTTACAGGTTTTAGCTACAAAAACTGTTGGAAATACATTCTTTTAGCAAAAAATAAAATAAAATGCAAATATGATTCCATTTTTTCCTTAATTCAGCACATGGAAGAATCTTATGAGTTTCATTTAAGGTGGTTTTGGCTATTTCATCCATATATATGCATGTGCTATAAAAATAGATTCTTCACTTTAGCTGGGTGCTAGTGGCTCATCCCAGAAATCTTAGCTACTCAGGACACTAAGATCTGAGGATATAGATTCAAAGCCATTTCAGGGAGGAAAGTCAGTGAGACACTTGTCTCCCAATTGACTAAAAAAAATGTTAAACTGGCAGTATGACTCAAGTGATAAATCATCAGCAACAAGCAAAATGTTAGATCTAAAGCACTAGGCCCTGAGTTCAAGTCCTAATATCACCACAGATACACATATATTACTTTGACACACATTAATAAAGTACCCATTTATCTCATATTTTCCTTAACATTTAAGAAAATGGATGCTAGATATTCCCATGACAGACCATGTGACTGCATCAGGGGAACCTTGGAGACATAGCTTTGGCCGGAGATATTTGTACAGGAATGAACACAGCTCCATCGGGTGTTATGTGACAGCATAGGTTGGTGAAAGATGTCATTCATGCCCTGCACATATAGAGGGAGCCACAACCCACAATAATATAAGTGTACCTCTGCTGCCATCTATGCAACCAGGGACACATCCCTTCCTGGAAGTGACGCCTCCCATGCTTGAACAGGGCTTATATTTTACAGAAATCTAGAGTTTCACAGTCTTCTCAATATTTGCATGGGAACAACTCAGCCTCTGTGAGATGATCATAGGAGATGGGACACTGGATAGAAGAAGCTTTTGCCAGGTAAGAATCCCAAAATGATTCAGCTGCCCCACTGTTGTCAGCCCTGCACACCCAGGACCTCAAGTCAGGCCAGCAACCCCCAACCTTTTCAACTCTCTTTTCCCCCTCAGGAGACACTGAGAATACTAATCCTAGTCTGGGGATCTTTCTGGCCAGGAGGCAGCAGGGAACACAGAAGAATTCAGCTATGAATAGAGAGGACAGAAGGAATACCTCAGCCAGATGGAAGGCCCCAAATAATCCAAGGGCACCCCTGTTGTCAGCCCTGCTCAGAGAGTGTCAGGTCCCCTGAATGCTGCCACCACTCTACATGCTCCACTGTGGAAGTGGGCATTGTGATGTTCATGGAAAGAATAGGGCAAGGCTCCATAGAGGGTTAGGTGTGAGCTTAGGCTACACTATAAGCACCTCTGCTCTAACGCAGAAAGCCACAATCATTAAATTGTGCTGCTTTTCTCAGTCTTGCACATGTGAACTTTGTCTCCAATAACTCCAAGTGTGTGCTTCTGGCAAAAGGCAACTTGGGAGTTACAGACTTGCTCTGGTGTCCTTGAAAGGGAGAAGCCCTGAAGTCATACAGATATATGTGAGAGCTGAGTATGGACAAAGGAATAACCTCTGCTTTGCTAGAACAAGAATAATTCAGCTGTACTCTTATTATCAGGTTTGCACAAAGAACTCTAATCAGGAGAGCTGACATATGGGCTCCAGGGAGGCCTGGAGTCAGAGCCTCCTGAAGTCTGCAGATCTGGGAAAGGTACAGGAACAAACTCTGTGAGTGATGGAACAGACTTTGGACAGATTACCACTATCCCCAGCAACAAAATAGAGGATATTCATCTATTCAAGTTTCATGCCTATAGAAATCTGTGTGCCAGAGGGCTTCTCCTTATTGTGGCACTGATGGCCAACTCCCCCACCCCTTGTTTCAACTGAGGAGGACTTGGTGATTCACAGTCTTAATTTCCTAACAATGGGAGGTGCCTGGTTTCTGAGGGAGCTCCAAGTTAGAGAAGATGGGGAACTGTGGAAGGCCTATCCCTAGCTGGAGGGCTCTGAAATAATTCAGATGCACACTCATGTGAGTGTGTGTTTGTGGGGTCAGTAGGAAAGCACACCTTGGAGTTGAAGGCTAACCAATGAGTGAAAGTGGTGTCAGATATTGAGTTCAAGTTCTGATCTAAAACAAATAAAAGAAAGCTACTCCTTACCCTTCCTTTACCCTTTTCTTTCCTACCTGAGGCACCTTTGCTCTGACGTCTTTATACCTGGAGAAGGTTGGGATCTTTGACGGGTCCACATGAGAGAAGACAGTGGACAGAAATAGACACATCATCAGGTGAGATATGTCCTCAATTAATTAACTGCATCCCAATTTTGAATTCTGCTTTACAGACATCAGTTCAGATGAATTCACTTATAGTATACTTCCTGCTTCCTGCTTTAGGGATCCCTAGAAATTACATGGTTGCTTTGGAGCACTAGGAGATGAAAAATCTAGGTGTCATACATTAGGTGTTGAAGTGAGACCTTACAGTTTTGAGATGATCTTCACCTCCGATAGACTGACCCACAATAAACTAGTTTCACCACTATTGTCTCTCCTACAACTCAGTAAGTGAAAAAAATACTGCCTTCAGTTAGAAGAAAGTCAGATTTTATTTTGAGATGTGGTGGTCTAGCACTGTGAGCAATGGAAATGAGACACTGAGGGTGGGGAAAGGAAGCAATTCCCAAGGCAGAGGGTTCATTGATAACCCAACTGCCCCCTTCCTGTCATTCCCTATCCAAAGGGCTTGTATTCCGACCAACAACACCTGCACACCTGTTATTTTTAAATTTGAAGCCTGGTTTTTGTCTGGTAGGACCTATGGACCTGGATGCTCTCTTTTGCTTCAGGCATACCCGACATTATAGAGCATAACTATGTGCAGAACATTTCATTCATTGACATGCAGTCTCTCTACCTTTTGGCGTCAGCTATCCTGGAGTATCTACCCTACCAATATCACCCTCCAGATCAGCTAGGTCTGTGAGTGGAAGACAATCTTCCTGGATGTCCAAACCTCTTTCTATGTTGAGGGATTTGCAATAAATACTCTTGGGCTGAGGGGCTTGATAAAGAGAGGCCAGGTTTCTGTGAAGTTTCCAGATAAGAACCGGATCCAGAGACTAAGCAGTGTGAGTCTCACTTCATTCTGAAAGGGGCTCAAATAGTCCGGTTACACTTCTGTTGTCTATTTTGTACTATGGCTCATCTTTGTGAAACACCTCCATCCTCCCCAGAGCCATATTTCAATCTCCTGTGACAACAGAGACAAACCTTAGCCTGAGTTACATGAATAGGAGATTCCCTGGCTCATTTAGAGATCTAAGTGAGAGCAGAGCTTGAGCTGAGAACAACCTCCCCCCCATTCCCAGAAGGAATGACATGAAAAAATCCACTTAACCTTGTACTGTAGGGAGGGAGGATCAGGTAAGTCCATAGTCCCCTCCATTCTTGCTCAAAGAACCCTGAGAGTAACAGCCTTGGTTTGAGGTCCTTATAGAACCCGGAACACTGGGAATGCTCCATGTGAGTACACATGTACAGAGGATGCTTAGTCAACCATGGACACCACTAAAATATATATTGTTTCATACCAATGTCTCAGACCCTCTACTACTTCTTTGTATCTCAAGTACTTTGAAGTTTCCTGTCTTAGACTGAATTCCTTGCAAGGGAGGTCCTTGGGATCTGTGATAGTTCAAATGAGAAGAGATACTGAGTGAAAGAAGTCCCCGAATCTGTTGGAGAATGCCCAAATATTCTGTCTGAAGCTGGGTTTTCAGCATTACACCATGTTTTTTTGGTCAAATGAATGCCCCACTCCTGTCTTTGCTGAAAGGAGGCCTGGTGAGTAGTTTTGTGCTTGGCCTTACATCCCTAGATGTAAGAATTTGATCTTCAAAAAGACTATGTGAGGGCTTAGGCTGAAGAGTAACTATTGCCTCTTCTGAACATTTGATCCACAATAATATAGCCAGAATCCTGTTGTCAGGCTTGTATAAGTGGGCAACAAATCAGAAGATCATCCTCTTGGGCCGTGGAAATACTACCAGAGAATCCTGGGTGTATCAAACTTTTGAGGTTTGGAAGAAGGGAAGTAGAGATAACAGAACTTTGCCAGTGCTGTGCCTTTGTGTGATAGCCAGACATTCTAACATTAAATCTACATGGGAAGCACCTTTTGCATTTGTCAATTTTGAATTATGGACACAGTTTTTATTTAGACTGTCCTCTGGATCTGGATCTCTCTCTTATATCTTCTGCACAGCTGACATGACAGAGCATATCACTGTAGCTAGATTTTGCCTCAACTGGCCTGAAACTTCTCACACTCCACAGCAGCTACATTCACAAGTATGAGCCGATGTGGCCAGCTCCCAATCACTCCATCTAAGAGGATCTAGTGTTGACATTCTTGGTTTTATTTCCTTGGATGGGGAGAGGTTAGAATTCCGTGATAGGTCCTGGTAAGAAAAGAGTCCAGAGGGTAAATAGAGAAATTAAATCCCTCAGGATAAAGGGGTCCAAATATTCCCCCAGGTGTCATCTCAGGTAAATACACTGAGCCCTACTTCAACTCTTACTTTACCCCTAGTGGAGATAAGCCTTAGCATAGAGACTTCAAAAGGAAAAAACCCTGGCTTTCTTAGGAATCCATTTTTTTAGAGCAGAGGTTGAGCAGCGGAAGCATCATTCCCAGGAGGAGGGACACCAAATTAACCACCTGCACCACAGTTGTCAGCCTTGTTCCCCAGAAGCTATGAAATCTGGCCACACTACCACCAACCTCACAGCTCCTACCTTTACCTTCATGGAATGTGGCTACTAGCCTTGATCTGAAGTCCCTGGAGAGGAGAGGTCCTAACTTCCTGAGGAGATCAGGTGAATGCAGAAGTGTACAAAGGCAGCCCTGTGGATGTCCTGGGGATATACAAGTTCATGTTAGTATCCTCATTCCTCAGCACACACAGTACCACATCCTTCACCCTTGGATCTCAGGTACCCTAGGGTTCTCTGTCTTAGATTGATATTATTGTAATACAGGGACCGACCTAGGCTCTTTAGGGCACACATGAGAGCACATTGTGGATGTAGTAAGCCTCACAACTCACACTTAGTGTAAACCTCAAACTCATTGCCAGGTAGATTGTATCAGTCCTACAGACAATCCAGACACTATTACAAAGAGGAAGTCCAAATGAGCAACAAATTCATGAAGAAAATTCTTAACAATTCTGGCCATAAAATAAATATAAATCAAATTGAAACTGATATTCAGTGAAACAATAGTCAGAATGGCCATCACTAAGAGACCAAACAAAAACAAATGTCAGGGAGGATGGTGGAGAGCCTTTGTACGCTGTTGGTGGGAATGTAAACTAGTGCAATTACCATGGAAATTCAAATGAACATTCCTCAAAATACTAAAAATAGAACTACCCTAAAATCCAACAATACCCTCTCTTGGTCATTTATCCAAAAGAATTTAAATCAGGATAAAATAGTAGTACCTGCAAATCTATATTCATTGCAGCAATATTCACAGTAGCCTTCTTATAGAAACAAGCCAGATGCCATACAATGCTACAATTTATGAAGATATCAAGAAATTGTCATATTAATGCATATACATGCATATACATATATATCAATATATATTATCTATCTACCAATCTATTAATGTAACCATTCTATTCAGCAAGGCAAAGGAAAAAGACCACAGGTTTCATCTCATATATGGACATAGACTTAAAAGGATAACATAAACAGCTACAGGAGCTTATATATATGCAATATTATACATATACATATATATACACATATATGGATCTATGATTATATGTGTCCTATTTGATAAAAGTACATTATGTGTATCTGTGAAATACTATGATGAAGGCCCTTTGAACAATTAACACATACTCTGACAAAACAGAATATTGCAAAAGTGTCCTGTCTGAAATGTGCATAATAGTGGGAGCTTATGGCACACAAACCAAGAGGATAAAGGCTAATGAATATGATCAACATATTTTATGAACATGTGGGAAAATTTAATAAGCTATTTGTGAAATTTTCTGGGATGGGATAATGAAGAGTGATTAGACAGGGTTTTCCTGATTAAGGTATATACATGCATATATATATATACAGGCATGTCAAAGTGAAGTCCTCTTGTACAACTAGCTGATACTATCTTTCCCATACTGTAAACTTCTGACATCTGTAAACGGAGAGTGCAGAACAATGTGTTACTGAGAGCATTAACATGGACAAGGAAGTTCTGAACACATGTAGTTCATCCTGAAATGTTTCAATGATACCTCTGCAGTTACCTGTTTAACTAGGACGTCTATCATCTCTGCCAAGGCACTTCACCCCTCCTCACCTTTCTTCCAACTAAAGAGATGCTGGAGTTCTTGGTCTCAGATTCAGATGCTTGGGTAGGAGGTCCCAGGCTCTGTGGGAGTACAAATGAGAGCAGATAGTGAGTAAAATGTACCAGCAGTAGGCAAGGTGCCCCAAGGAATCCATCTGCACCACTGTTTTCAGGCCTGCACCAAAGGTCCTATGGTCAGGTAGCCAGTCCACATGTCCCCCATGCTCTCTGGCCACAGGGCCCCGTGAAGTGGTTGGCTTGGTCTGAATACCTCGTTTGGGAGAGGACAAGGCTGTATAAGTGCCTAGGTGAGTTTAGGATATGGGGTGGAAACACCTCCATGACGCTAGAGGGCGCTACAGAAGAGAGTGTTACAGTAACCGCGAGACTTGTGCTCTCTTTGGCGCCACTTCCAGTCTGCTGCGCGCCCTCTACTGTCGAGGGAGTGGATACCTCAGACGGCGGGCATCGGCGAGGTGGAAAGACGCCAACTCCAGCTGCTGGAAGGAAGACCAGGCGGGGAGCCAAGTGAGTCCCCACCAAATAAATATAGGGTCCCCTAGTATTCTAACTTCAACCTTGTGGCCTGGGCCGTGAGGCATAATCGCCGCAGGCTCCTGCCCCACCCCTCCCCCACTACCCCCCACCCCTCCCCCACTGTGCCCCACGCCTGCCCCGTCCTCTCCCACTGCGGAGTCTTTAGCTGCGGAAAACGGGGTGTCTCCGCACCTTGAGGCATATAGTCACAGGTTCGCGGCCTACCCTTCCCTCACAGCGTCCATCTCCCACTGCCTAGTCTTTAGCTGAGGAGAAGGGGGTATCTGCAGGTTCGAGGCACACCCTTCCCCCACCGTGCCCCCTCCCACCGCCATTTCTGTACGCGAGGAAAATGGCATCTGTCCATATCTTGAGCATTTCACCACGAGCTCGTGGCTTACCCCTCCCCCACCCCCCTCCTCCCCACCGAGTCTTTAGCTGAGGAAAATGGGGTTTCTCTGTACCTTGAGGCATTTTGCCATGGGCTTGTGGCCCACCCCTCCCCCATAACATCCCTCTCCCCTGGAGCCTTCCCCCCCCCCCCCCCGGTCCCTCAACCACCACCATTTCTGTACGCGAGGAAAATGGCGTCTGTCCATATTTCAGCCATATTGCCGGTAGCTCGTGGCCCGCCCCTCCCCCACCGCGGCCCTCTCCCACCGCCATTTCTGTACGCGAGGAAAATGGCGTCTGTCCATATTTCAGCCATATTGCCGGTAGCTCGTGGCCCGCCCCTCCCCCACCGCGGCCCTCTCCCACCGCCATTTCTGTACGCGAGGAAAATGGCGTCTGTCCATATTTCAGCCATATTGCCGGTAGCTCGTGGCCCGCCCCTCCCCCAACGCGGCCGTCTCCCACCGCCATTTCTGTACGCGAGGAAAATGGCGTCTGTCCATATTTCAGCCATATTGCCGGTAGCTCGTGGCCCGCCCCTCCCCCACCGCGGCCCTCTCCCACCGCCATTTCTGTACGCGAGGAAAATGGCGTCTGTCCACATTTTAGCCATATTACCGGTAGCTCGTGGCCCGCCCCTCCCCCACCGCCCCCTTCGTGGCTCTGCACCTTGAGGCATTTTGCCACGGGCTTGTGGCCCACCCCTCCCTCATAACACCCCTCTCCCCTGGCGTCTCCACCCCCCCCTTCCCTGCCGCCTGCCCCTCAACCACCACCATTTCTGTATGCAAGGAAAATGGAGTCTATCCATATCTTGAGCATATCACCACAGGCTCGTGGCCCACCCCTCCCCCACCATGTCTCTTTCCCACCACCATTTCTGTACAGAAGAAAAATGGAGTTTCTCTTTATCTTGAGCCTTTCACCATAGGCCCCTCCTACCCCACTGTGCCACTCATCCCCCAACCCAGTCTTTTTTTTCATCTCAATTAATGCTAAAGTAATTTTTTTTTAATTTTTAAAATTTAATTTTATTGTCAAGGTGATGTACAGATGGGTTACATTTACGTAGGTAAGGTAGTACATTTTGTCATACTTGTTACCCCTCCCTCATTATTCTCCCACCTTACCACCCCCAACCTGTCTTCCTGTTGCACAGTTAATTTCTAACATAATGTCTTATGAGTATCACTATTGCATTGGTTCGCTCTTTATCTTTTGTCTCACCATTTTGATGTAAAATGGGGTATGTTTGCACCTTGAGGCATACCGTGGCCCGCCCCTCCCCCACCGCGCCCCTCCCCCACCGCTGTGTCTTTACCTGAGAAGATGGTGTGTCACTGCACCTTAAGGCATATCTTCACAGGTTTCAGGTGTATCCCTTCTCCACTATACCCCATACCCCCACTACTCCCTCACCAGGCCCCTTCCCCACCTGCCCCCTCCCCTACCTCCTAAGGAAAATGTGGGCATCTCTGTACTTGAGGCATATCCGCACAGGCTGGTGGCCCATTCCTCTCCTTCTCCACCCTCCCCCACTCACATATCTTCCCCCAAGCTACATCCTTACCTTAGGTACAAAGGGTCCACTCTAGGTCTAAGGTTCTTAGATGGACTGGCAGGGCTCTGTGAATGCTAGGTTTGTACACTTACAGGTTATTATAATGAGCTCTATCCCCAGCTGATGACATAAGGCCCTAAAACAATCAGTCTGCACCTTTCTTTCGACCTGTACTCAAGACCTGCTCCTCAAGATATTGCCCCTTTCTGTACCATGAAACCAGCCAATCAGAGCCATCTTCTCATTTCTGGTCTTTATGCTATCTGCAGGTCTTCAAAGTGTGGAGAGGTCAGAACGCTGTGGTTGGTGAAGGTGAGACCTTGACAGCACACAAAGGAAGTCCAACCCTCATCCAGCCATCTGCTGCAAAGTAATCTACCAGCATACCTTCTTCTATTTTCCCTAAGGTGTTGTCTCAGATGACCCTGCCTACCACTATGATAGGCTTCTTGCTCTGAAATCCTAACAAGTTTGGGGACCCAGATTTTTTGAAAGGTTCAATTGAGAACTGAAAGTTCTATCCTAGTAGAGAGATTCTAAATAACCCTGCCCCCTGTTTTTAGCTTTGTGCCTTCAGTATCTTTACAGATGAATGTGCCCACTATTTCATAAGCCTACTTTCTTTTTTTTTGAAAATACAATATTTTATTTTATTTTTATATATATTTTATTATCAAACTGAATTACAGAGAGGTTACAGTTTCATACATTAGGCATTGGATACATTTCTTGTACACTGCATCCCTTGCAGACAGAGGCTTGGTTTGACGTCCTTGGAGGGAATTGGCCCTACCTTTTTAAGTGGTTAGATGAAAACTTAGCTTGACAACAGGAATAACTCACTCCTCAAATAGAGGGCCCCTCAATAACCTAATGTCATCCTTTTTATCTGTGTGCCTGGGATTCAATCCAGGCCAATTATCTGACTCATAACCCCTAATGCACAAAGTGGGGATGGGGTGTGGTGAAGGACTTAAAATGATTAGAAGCCAATGGGTAAAGAGCTGACAATAAGGTCCTCTTGGATTCTGGAGTGCTCTTCCACATAAGGACTGTATTTCTTCTGTCCAACTTGTACTTATACCTGGAAGCTTTAAATGTTACTTTTGCCCAGCATAGATAGAGAGGATTAAGCAAATCCTGTTTAAAGAGGGGGGAACTTCACCCTCCTCTCTTGCTAGGATGGTTCCTAATAGTACTATAGAGAAGAAATGCCACTTCTGGCTTCCTACTCAAGAGTTGAGATGGGTATTAGAAAGATGATGACCTTGGTCTGTAAGATACTGGTCAGCAGGTCCAGATGGAAAGAGTCTAGGCCTTGTGAGGAGGAAATAGGAATACAAAAAGGGCCCCCAAAACCCTGGTCCTAATGGCAGCCTAGAGAAATCCCTGAAGAGTTATCCACATAAGCTGCATTCTCACTTCTTTCCCCCAGGTGTCAGTGAGTTGAGAACTTGCAGAGAGAAGAATCATCTGACTAGAGGGATCCATACCTGATCAGCAAACAAGTGTTCAGGAATTTCTAGGATTCCAGGTAAGGACAGATGAACACCCGCCATTAAACACATAGACAACTAGACACCAGTAACTCATAGCAGTAATCCTAGTTAATGGGGAGGCTGAGATCTTAGGATAAGGTTTGAAACCAGCTGGAGCAAGGAAGTTTGTGAGCTACTTACCTCACATTAACCTTCAAAAAAGCTAGAAGTGGAGCTTTGGCTCAAGTGATCGAGTGTTAGCCTTGAGCAAAAAAGCTCAGGGATAGCATCTAGGCCCCGAATTCAAGCCCCAGGACCAGCATGCACATTTGCTTACACATGTGCACACACGCGTGCATGCACGCACACATACACACTACAACAAATTCTAAGGAAAGTTTCAAACCTTGATTTAACTAGCTGAGGACTAAGCTGGTCCCCCACACATTCCACATGGAATTTGGTCATCTCTTACTGCCTTCCCTGGTCAGGTATAGCCAGATGTGTAAGGCACTCTCACTGCTTTTTGTCCCATTACAAGCACCTGGATACTTGGTCTACAAGTTTGCTTCAGGCCAGCAGAGGGGAGTGGTTAAGACACTCAAAGGGCATTCCAGAGGCACTAAAGTACAGAAGAGGTCACTTATTGCAGAACATTTGGGGAACTCAGAGCCTAGCCCACTCTTCCATTTAATCTTCCCTTCCATGTTGTAGCCCAAGGGAGAAAAGCCTGACTCTGTGCTGATTGTACATGCTCCAGGGACCAGAAAGTGTAAAGGTCTTTGTCTGACCAAGTGTCCTTATGTGACCCAGCAGACAATTCCCAGGTAGGGCTGGTGTAAAGACAAGGTAAATATTCTGGATTGGCATCACAGGCCCCATCTACCTCATCACATTAGGAAACTCACTTTGTCCAGCAATGTATGCCCTATCAGCAAACACAGAGCCACAGGCTTGCTTAGCACCATATACCCTGCTAAGCTTTATATTTACTCCCTCAGGCTTCAGGCAATAAGTATAACAGGGAGACAAAATTCTCTGTGGTCCTAAAGTAACAAATACAAGACTTGTGATAAGCCATGTAAGAGTCACCAAGAGGGCAGCTCTCAGCTGGAGCTATTTATCTATTCCCTCTCTCCTCAGGCCTGTGAATCTCCATCACTGAGCGCCTGTCCACCCTCTACCTACTGTCCTGAAGGAAAGTCATGATGTCTCATAACCAGAAGAGCCAGTCCTCTGAGATTCAGGGAAGCCCTCGGGTTCAAACAGAGTCATTAGGCCTGGTTGGTGAATCAGCCATCACCTCCTCTTCCACTTCTATGGTCCTGGAGACCACAGTAGAAGCATCTGCTAGCCCTGTGGGTGAATTATTCCCCAGGGCTGTGAAGGAGGAGGAGGAGGAAAAGGAGAAAGAAGAGGCAATGGAGGAAGTCAGCACTACTTTCTCCACTGCCTCCTCTACTCCTATGATGCTGGATACTGCAGCGGTAGCATCTGCTCCTGGAAATCAACATGGTCCCAGTCCCATAAGTCCTCAAGTATCTTCTTTTGTCTCCAATGTCATGGGATCCAGTCTACATGACCAGTTTAATCAGGCTTTTAGAAACCAGGAATGGGAAAACATGAGATTTCTGGGTAACCCAATAGATTTTGTGTCTTTGCAGCACGATGAAATGGCATTGATGCCCTATTTGATCTTCAAATATTGGATGAAGCAGTGGGTCACCAAGGCAGAAATGTTAAATTACATAATCCCAATTCACCATCACCATTTTCATATCATCTTTAGCAACACCTGTTTATGTATGCGGCTGCTCTTTGGTGTTGATATAGAAGAAGTGGACCACACCATCCCCTCTTATGAGCTTAGCCTTGCAGCAGGGATCACTTATGATGGGATAAGGAGGGATGTGCAGGGCTTGCCCAAGACAGGCCTCCTGTTAATCGTTCTGTCCATCATCTTCATGGAGGGCAACCGTGCCAGGGAGGAGGTGGTCTGGCAGGCACTGAATATTATAGAGGTGTATGCTGGAAGAGAGCACTGCCTCTTTGGGGATCCTTGGAACCTAATCATGGGAGATTTTATTGAAGAGGGATACCTGGAATACTGCCCGGTGCCTCTCAGTAATCCTGTTTGCTATGAGTTCATATGGGGCCCAAGAGCATATGCTGAAACCAGCAAGTTGAAAATCCTGCAACACTGTGCCCAGTTTGGTGGAATTGATCCTGTGTCCTTTTCAGCCCTCTATGAAGAGGCTGTGAGAGATGAGCAGCGTAGACATGAATGCAGTTAGGGTAACTAGAGAGAAGGAAGGGTGTTTTTTCATTTTTTTATTTAGAAAGTAAAGACAGTCTTGTTAGCATTAGAGCTCCAGTGGAACTTGGGAGGAACTTAGTATAAACCATTTTTGTCTTTCTATTCTGTTTGAGTGTCTTTGAGCAGGACCATGGTTTTGTTTGGAATTTTTTTTCAGATGTAAGGTTCAGGATGGAAGGTTATGAACAACAGCAGTCTTGCGTTTAATGCTACTAATAAAGGATAAGAGTTTGTCTGTTTAGGCCATTTTATTTTGTGACCTGGAACAGGATAATATGGCATTAGAGTAGAGATATCATAGGAAGTGGAAAAGGACATATAGCAGTACAACAAATTTCATGTTATTATAATTGAAGTTAATACTTGGATTCCATTACTCTTTTGGTTTTCTTATGGCATTAAAATTATATTTGTCAATGTAGAATTTTTCCCTTTGTTTATGTAGATGAAATTTTATTTTAGTAAATAATTTGTATACTTATATGTCTGATTTATTCTTCAAAACTTCATTTGAACAACTGCCTTGGGGTTGATCTTCAGTTAGTGGTATAAATATTAATAAACAAAGATTGGACAGTCTCATAATTACACATAGGTACACACATGTCAGGAGGATATCAAGACTTTCTTCAAAGAGGAAATGAATTAGGGGTGAGCAGTTGGAGCTTTAAGGAGAAAGCAACCCAATGTCAGTGCCCTGAGCTGAGCCAAGGCATTTTAGGAATTGGAGAAAATATAGTTTCTTCTTTGGGAGTTGATTGTAACAAAGCTGCAGTTTTTAGCAGGGCAAGCTCCTCAGTGACACACCTGCGAGAAAAGAAAATTGATCTGGCCAGTTTCTTTGTTCCTGTGTAAGGGAGAGGTGGCTCCACCTGTAAATTATTATACATGTAGCTAGAGAAAGCAGAATCTTGCATCTTATCTCATGCAGAATCACCCCCTACAACATGAAAATAATTACCTAAATTTACAGTGAGGAATATTTCAGGATTGTGAACATGTTGATGGGGAAAGAGTGAAAGGAGAGGATTATATCCTTGAATATTGTTAAAGTACAATATATGAATATGCAAATAGAATAATAAAGCCTATTTAAAAGAGGTTTAAAATAATGTGGTAATCTGGGGGGCAGGGAAGAGCTCAGAGAGAAGGGAGAAAATGGTCACAGACTCAAATTCTAGAGATTCCCAACAAGGAAGCATACTTTGTAATTAGATTTTGCAGTATCTTCTGAGAGCAATCTTTCCTAAATTTTATTCTTGACAGTGAATTTGGCAGATTAGCTCTTCCATGTCCTCCTAAGTTTAAAAGTGTTAGAGAACAGTAGCAATATGAATCAGGTGTTCTGATGAACCCCCCCCCAATGGAGAATCACAAAATAATCTAGCTCTTCTACTGTAATTAGCCCTGAACCTTGGGAGAGTCAAGTATACTCAACACCTCTAACCCTCACTAATCCCTTATTTACGATCAAGGACCCTGGGAGTAATGGCCTTGATCTCTGCTCCTTGGAGAGAAGGGAAGGCTTTGTAATGGGTCCAGATTAGAGGAAGTGGTAGACAGTAGAAGGTAGCCTCAGGTGAAACATCCTCAAATAATAAAACTATACCCCAGTTTTCAGCCCTACCCTGGGGTGGGGCAACAAATCGAGTCATGCTCTCATCCTTCCTTCTAAACCTAACTTTTGCCTTATATGTCCCTAAGAGTCCTATCTTTGGTTTGAGTCCCTTGGCTACAAGAAAAACAGGCACTACACTTGCCTTAGATTAGAGATTAGGGATGCAATAGGAACCAGCCATCCAATTCTGTTAAAGGGACACCCAATAATCTACCTGCAACATTGCTGTCAACCTTTCACACAGGCAGATAACTAGTCAGTAAAATAACCCTTTTATTACAGGGAACCCTGAGAGTCAGAGCCTGTTCTGAGACCTGAAGGTCTGAGAACTAAGAGTGGTTCTACCTTTTGGAGTGAAGGAGGTGGGACATGGAAAATATGAGGAAGCAGCACTTAAACTAGAATATACACAAATAATCCAGCTGATGCCTGATGACCTTCCTGAGCACCAAAATATTGAGTCGAGTGAGCATACCTACCCTTAGTACTATCATTATTGTTGTTATTTTAGTTGGTACTTCAGTTTTAAACTCAGGGCCTCATGCTAGCTAGGAAAGTCCCCTAATCTTTTAAGTCATTCTTTCAGCCCTATTTGCTTTATTTCTGGAATAGGCCTCAGCTTTTTGTCCAGACTAGCTGCTGAACCTAATTTTTTAAATTTATACTTACATATAGCTGGTGTGACGGAATAACACTGAGCCCAGCTTTTATTGGGTGAGGTGAGATCTCACTAACTTTTTGTGCCAATTAGCTTCAAACTGTCCTCATGATTTAATACTACTAAATAGCTTTATAATTACAAACTATTATGCCATGTTCTCCACCCTTTCTTGAATATAAGAGTACCATGGGGATCATAGACTTGATATGATGTGTTTGAAATGGAGAGCCAGAAGATCTCTGAGGGATCTGGTTAAGGCAGCCATACAAAGGGTGAGCAGAGGAAGATTTTCTCTGAGGTAGAAGGTGCCCATATATTCCAACTAAACTCAACACGTCAGAACCAATCCTGCACTAGTCTCATCTCTTCAGAGAAGTAGACTGAACCTTATTTCACATTTACTTCAGCAACCATGACAATAGATACAAGCCTTGTATGAGTGAAATTGGAAAGGAGGGGACCTGGCTCTGTGAGGGGGCTAGGCAGGCAGTTAGTGAGAAGAGGAATCCCCATTCCTAGGTAGAAGGTCACAAAATTATATACCTGTACCACTACAGCCTTCCCTGAGATGTTGAATCAGTCCAGCACCTCTTCACCAAGGGACTTTGGAAGTAACAACTTTACCTAAGGTTTTTGTTTGCAGGAAGGAGGTACTGTTTCAGTGAAGGATCCAGACATAAACAAAGGACCAAAAGTTCCCAGTGGATGCCCGGAGTAGGGTGGATATGTTTTCAGGAAATTTTTTCTACCTCTTCCTCACAACCATGAGAGTCACACCCTAAATCTGAGGTCATTGGAAGGAAGAGACCCAGGCTTTATGGATGCGCTTATGCTGTAGATAAAGCACTCCCTTCTGTAAAAGAGAGATCATCAATCTAAATGGCTTGCACACATAAACTTTTAATGAGGGAAACACCTCCTTCTGCCCCCAGGAAACTGGCATTCGGATCCTTCTCCTGTTCTTTGCATCTCTGCAGATGAAAATCAAACCCTGAATGTGATATATGTATGTATGTGATGATGTATGTGTGTGTGTATATATATATACATATATATCATATATATACATATATATCATATATATATATACATATATATATAAAACACTCAGTGTGAACAGAAGAAGCCACAGACCAAGATAGAGGATACCAAATATGGTGCCTACACAGTTGTTGTCATTTCTTCTCACTCTTGTACTGAGATCCTAGGAAGGCATGGACCCGGGAACTCTGAGTATATAGATGAGAGCAGTGTGTAAGCAGAGGAAATATCACATTAGTCACCTGCATCACTGTTTTCAGGTCTGTTCCCAGGGCCATCTGTTGAAATGAAGTGTCTTAACTACCTTTGGCCCTCTTTGCAGGAGACTGGAGACTCAGAGTCTTAGAGAATCTGAATGTGGGAAGAATAACAGACTACAAAAGGGATTGGTTGTAAATCAAGGATAGAATGGCTCTCCTCCAATTTAAGCACCCACAATAATCTAGCACCATCCTTTCAGTCCAGCACAGGTGGGTTTCTAGTCATGAGAGAGCCCATTTTGCACCTAGAGACCTGCAAGTCAGAAACACCTCCTCACTAAATGAAAAGTGAAAAGATAAGAACTCTGGGAGTGATGGAGGTGAGACCTTGAGGATGAATGGAGGAAGAGTCCACAAATGGAAGGATAGCTAATATATCAGGTGCACCCTAGTTGTGTACTCTGTGCAATTAGGCCTATCTCAACAGAGGAGCATTTCACTCTCCTTCCACCCTAGGGATCCTGGGGGCATTTCAATGTACATCTGATGTTCTTGGATGGAGGGCCCCACGCTCTCTGAGGAGTCCAAGAGAAGTATGATCTGATGAAGCATTATTTCCACAGGGTCTCAAAATAATCCATCTGGAAAAATCTTTGTTCTTGCACTCTGAAGTGGTATCACTTTAGTATAGAACCCCCAGTCCAGACATAGATCTTTCATCCCCCCTCAAGGGACCCTAAGAACAACAGACATCATCTGGTATCACTGGAACAGAGAAGCCAGAACTCTATGAGGTGCAAGTGGATGCAGAATATGAGCAGAGGAAGCTGTCTGTTCTAGAAGGTCTGAACATAATTCATCGGGATGTACTTTGCAGCACTTCAGCAGGTGGTGTGTGGTCAGGTAAGGACCTCACCACTCCACCTCTCATGGTTCTGGTGAAGGAAACCTTGGGAGAAATAGCTGATGTTCTTAGGAGAAGGCCGGCCTCTATAAGAGCTTATGTGTTGGCTTTAAGGTAGCAAGAGGCCTGGCCTACTCATCCCATAAAGGGACCATCAGCAGTCTAGCTACACCCCTTCTGTAAGGACTGCACACATGGACTTCTGTGCTAGGGCAACAAGTTAACCAGAGCCATATGCTGCTATTTTCAGGTATGTGAAGTGGAGAAGTCTGAACTCTGTGACTAGTGGAGGTGAAACTCGGGAGTGGACAGAGGTAGGTGCTCCCCCTGACATACTGGATCCACAGTGTCACAGCTTTGGTCACTCTTAACAGTCTTTCTTTGGAAGTGTATGTCTTCAGTGAGTATCCCTTTCCAGTCACTCACCCCTTCCTATAACACAAGGGAATCTGGGAGCCCTAGTTCTGCTTTGGATCTACCATGGATAAAGACTGGATGGTGGAAGTTTTCTTTTTCAAAGCAGAAGGTGATCAGAGGAAGCCCTTATCCCAGTAGAGAGATTCAAAATAGTTAATCTGGACTTCTGTTTTCAGCTTTCTACCTGCAGGTATAAGATCAGGTAAACCTCTTTTACCCATTTGAAGCCAAACTTGGCCTCTGGTCACATAAATTCATAGACTTGATCTAGGTCCTTTTTTTTTTTTTTGGCCAGTCCTGGGCCTTGGACTCAGGGCCTGAGCACTGTCCCTGGCTTCTTCCCGCTCAAGGCTAGCACTCTGCCTCCTGAGCCACAGCGCCGCTTCTGGCCGTTTTTTCTGTATATGTGGTGCTGGGGAATCGAACCTAGGGCCTCGTGTATCCGAGGCAGGCACTCTTGCCACTAGGCTATATCCCCAGCCCTGATCTAGGTCCTTTGAGAGAAGTGATCCTGGCTTGATTAGAAGTTGCCTGAGAGAGCTCAGATTGGTAAGAAGTTATCTAAATGCATCTGTGCTTTCATGAACATTTTTTTACCTATGCACTCGGGCATAAGGAGGGAAGAATCCCTCTCCCTCCTGCCTGCACCTACTTTAGGGAACTCTGGGAATTTGTAGTCTCTTCTGAAATACTTGGATTGGGTGGGCTCAGGCTCTGTGTGGGGTTCACATGTAATAAGTAGAGTGAAGCCAGGTGCCAGTGGCTGTAATCCAGTACCTGTAATCCAAGCTACCCAAGAGGCTTGGATAAACAAGAAAAGCTCAAAGCTAGCTCAAAAAGTAAAGTCCTTGAGACTCTTAACTCTAATCTTCCACCAAAAAAGCCAGACGTGGAGCTGTAGCCCAAGTGGTAGTGCATTAGCCTTAAGCAAATTAAACTCGGGGATAGCGCCTAGGCCCTGCATTCAAGCCCTGGGACCAGCACAAGAAAAAACAACAATAATAATAATCGAGCAGTTGTCCAGTCCCCAGGTAGAGAGTACTGAAATAACCCAGTTACCCCACTGTTGCTATTCCTGCATGCTACAGATTGTCAGGCCAGACCAGCACCCCATCTGTTCATTATCCCTATATCCCCTCAAGGCATTAGGAATGACAGGCCTAAATCTGAGATCCTTATAAGAGAGTGGCCCGGGGTCACTGAAAATGTCAAGTATAAGCAAAGGGTGGGCACAGAAAATATTGCCCCCAGAAGAAAGGTCCATAAACAACCCCAAAGCACCCAGTTTTCAGCTCTTCACTGTTAGCCTTCTCAGTTTATTGGCCTCAAGTTATGGTGAATTAGAGAAAATTAAGCATGAGAAATAGCAGCTAGGAATTTACAGACAAGCTCTATATTAATGAATTGAGTAAAAGCACATAAGCACTATTTTTTCTTTAAGTCTTATACTGGCCCATAAGCTGCAATGTCTGGTAAAAAAGGGGAGAAAATAAACATTACAAAGCAACCCTCTTCCTCTGACCCTTTCTGTTTGCCCAAATAATTAGTGTGCTCTGGGAACAGAACAAAGATATCTTTAAGAAAATTATCACGGGAAGATCTCTTCTTGGCACAAAACATGCTTAAGGGATAAAATTTATCTTGGGTATGGACACTTATCTTGGTGGGAGTGTGGAACAGAATCCATCCCTTACTTGAAAAGAAGCCCAAATACTAATGACCCAGTTTAATGAGCAGACCAACCTCAAAATCTCTGTCCCAGTTAATAAGACAGTGTAACATCAGGAGTGACAAAAATGAAGCTGGGTGTTAGTGGTTCATGCCTGTAGTCTTAGCTACTCAAGGGGCTGAGATCTGAGTACTACAGTTCAAAGCCAGCTTGGGCAGAAAAGTATATGGGACCTCTTACCTCCAATTAGCAACTGGAAAACAGAAAATGGCACTGTGGCACAAAGTATTAGAATACTAGCCTTCAGCACAAAAGTTCAAGGACGGTGTCCAGGACTTGAGTGCAAGTTCCAGGACTGGCACAAAAATTGCCAAATGTACCAGGTGTTTGATCAAAAGGAAACACTTATCCTAAGGAGTTTAGAATGAGCCACTAAATCCAGATCCTCAAACATGCCTTCTATATGAGGGAAAAGCTGCTAGTCATAGGTTTAGTGTAAAATTCTTCTTACTTTTTTGTCACTTGTGGGTCTTGAACTGAGCCAGGGCAGTGTCCCTGAGAATTTTGCTCAAGGTTACCATTCTACCACTTTGAGCCACAGAGATACTTCCAGATTTTTCAGTGTTAAATTGTAGATAATAGTCTCATAGACTTTCTTGCCTGGGCTGGTTTGAACTGAAATGTTCAGATCTGAACTTCTGAGTAGCTATGATTACAGGTCAGAGCAGCTGGAGCCTGGCTTCCTTTGAAATTCTTAGGAGGGATTCCGAGTCTGAGATGTTCACGTAGGAGAAGTGTTTAGAAGGTGAACAGAGGAAATCCTGCTATTAAGTGCAAAGATTTCACCTCAGTGTCAGCCCTTCCTCCAACATTCCACCCCTGGCCCAGCCTCCCCTTCAGAATCCTGTGACCATGCAGACAGATTTGAACAATAAACTTGTTGAGGAGAGGCAGTATGTCTAAGCCTGATCTAGACGAGAAGAGAAGTTGACAAAAGCTGATTCAGGTAGGGAATCATAAAATAATCAAAGTGTCACTGTTTTGACACTCAATGTTCTAAACCCTTGGGAGGGTCAGGACAGTTGAGGATTCCTCCAAAGTTTATGCACTTTAACCCTAACCAACCCAGGTAACCTTAAGAATTTCCTCATGATACTATGAAAATAACAGCTTAGTCTAGGGGCCTTGTATATAAGAGGTCTTTGGGTTACTGAAAGGGAGCAGAGAAAATTTCAAACTTTTTGTTGGGTCTCCTAAGTCTATATTCACCCTTGTTCTCAGCTGTGCTCCTGTTGGCTTCCAGGAAGGTGAAAAGTCTACCTTTTCTTCACTCCTTCCTACCACATGGGACACAGAATCTGAAGAAATTGGTGGAGAGGGTAGGATTCTATATGGCCTATATGAGTGTTAACATGCTCTGAGTAGAAATGTGTCTGGCTTATTAGTTTCCATTGTGGAGTGATAAAGGAAATGAGAGCCTTGGTTGATTAGGGTCAAGACTGGTAAGGACCTTAGTCTCCAGGTAAACGGAGACACAGAAGAAGTCTGCCCCTGCTATCAGGCCAGGGAGGCCCTGTACATTCTGACCATGGTAGTGATGTCATACTTACCTTCTAGGTCATAAAGAGCTAGGGATTAGGTGGACATATAAGTCCTGAATTTCACAGACTAAGAATCCAGATGCTCACTGAGGTCTCATGATGTAGAACCAGGAGCAGCTGGTATTCCTCTAGAGACAATATGACCCACTCATGCTGTGACTGTATGGAAGCCCCAGATAAGGTAATCAAACAATTGAGTACTTATTTCTGAATCTAGAGTACAGGGTAAGTCCTATAGGGAGTCAAGGTGAGATGACAGGAAAAGCAAGGATTGGTAATGTGCCCTTATTTCAGACTGATTCCTGATCTATTTTCACACTGACTCCTGATCTTCCTGCAAGTGTGTGGGAGGTGACTGGTATCATGAGAGTTGTGGGGCTTCTGTCTGGATTCCAGGGCAGGAATTAAGTAGGAATGTAGGGAATTGCACGTCAGATCAGAGGTAGATCATCCTAGGGAGGCCCAGCACAGCATGCCTCAATTAAGGGGACCTCACTTTAGGCTCTTATTTTCCTTTCTAGGAGGAGTGGAACTTGCTCTTAGAGATGTCCAACACCTCCTTTTCAAGATGTAGGGAAACTACTTACATTGTAAGCCCAGGGTAGCTCCAGGAACCACTGTGGGGTGCTTGCTCAGGATGGGCAAAGGAAAAAGGGAAATTGTAGTGTTGTCCCTCAAGAAAGATTCATAGATTTACAGAGTGAAACGGTCCAGACCTTGCAAAGAGTGATTATGATGACCTAGAGAGACTCCACACAAAAGGAAAGCCCTGGATCCTGCTCTCTCTGTCAGCCATAAGAAATCTCTCGGGGTGTTCACATGAACTGTTTATGTACTTCTGTCTCCCAGGAATCAAGAATCTGAGGCCTTTGAGGAAAGGAATTCAGTGGAACAGCGTCGTCAACAAGCAGGAGTGTCCAGAATCAATCGAGTTAAGGTGAAGAGAGGCATAAACTCCCCCTGCCCCTACTTATACTCATGGAACTTCACTGCCAATATTCCCTTCCTTTACATTTGAGAAAACCCAGATACCATAGGTGCATTCATCTACCGTTATGTTTTTTGCTTTAGGATTGTGGCTTCAGGTGCTCAGAAGGAAACTTCCCAATCTGTCATTTAACAAGGTGAACACTGAGCCAGTCCTCCATTCATATGTCCCATACTGCATGTGCTCACCTTTGCTGTTGCACCTGGTCATGTATGATGACCTCTCATTGCCTTTGGTTCCATTATAAGGACCTAGACACCAGTTGTGAGAGTGTTCCTCAGGCCAGCAGAGAGTAGTCCAGACATACCCAAAGGAACTTAGTGTGTCTACAGTGAGCTAAGTAGAGGTTCCGTATTGCAGAACATTTAAGAACTTTCAATCTACCTCACACTTACAGTCAAACCTGTAAGTCCAATATTGTCCTTGCATGCTGTTGGTCCAAGGGGGAGAGAGGTCTGATTCAGTACCTACTATACATACTCCTGGGATGCGGAGGCAAATGTCTGGCTGAAGTAGTGTCCTTATGTAATCCAGCAGAGGATTCTCTTGTAGGTTCAGAATTTAAGATTATGGTGCAGATGCTGAAATGGTACCAGAGGGTCTATTCATCCCACAACACAGAACTCCACATCACTCACCACTGCATACCCCACCAGTACCCCAGGGACTCAGACTCACTCAGCACCTTGTGCCTTGTTGAGTGGCTCCCTGATTCTTAGGCTTTAGGCAAGAAACAAAAATAGGGAGCTAGGAACCTATGTGGCCCTAAAACACCAAAGGGAAAACCAGGAATAAGTCCTAAGCAAGCTGCCAGGAGGAACATTCTCAGCTAAAACTGCTTCCATCCTTTCTCTCTCACAGGTCTAGGAGTCAACATTGAGCTGCTCTCCAACCTCATAGTTGTTATCTGGAAGGACAGCCATGATGCCTTACACTAAGAGCACACATCCCTCTGAGCTTGAGCCAGTCCCTCAGGCCCAAAGAAAGGAAGCAGGTCTAGTGGGTGAGCAGGTTCCCCAAGATGAGGAGGCTTCCACTTCTGTACTCTTCCCTGCTGCAAGGGACAATTCAGATGGTCCGTCTGGTGAGGTAGTGAGGGAGACAAATGAGGAATATGAGGGATGCAGCTATCAAGAAAGGGAAGATCTGTATCTCTGTGATGATGAGTTAGCACATATGGCCCTGCGAAAAGAAGCAATAGCACTGGTGCCATACCTGCTATATAAGTATTGGTCAAGAGAGACAGTTTCTGATGCAGATATGTTTAGTCTCATCAAAAGAGGTCACGAGTGTTACTTCCCCCAGATCTTAGACAAAGCTTCTAATTTCATGCAACTCCTTTTTGGTATTGATATGAAAGAGGCAGACCCTGTTCTCCACACACATATACTATTCATAGCAGCAGGGATCACTTATGATGGTGTTCAGAGCGATGTACAAGGCATACCCAAGACAGGACTGCTAATAATTGTGCTCTGCATAGTCTTTATGCAAGGCAATTGTGCCACAGAGGAAGCCATCTGGTCTGTGCTTAATAAGATGGAGGTATATTCTGACAAGGAACACTTCCTTTATGGAAACCCAAGGAAGCTGGTAACAGAAGATTTTGTATCAGAGCAATATCTTGAATATCAAGAGGTGCCCGGCAGTGATCCCACTATCTGTGAGTTCAGGTGGGGCCCAAGGGCCTTTGCAGAAACCACAAAAATGAAATTGTTGGAACACTGGGCCAAGTTCAGTGGAGTTGACCCAATGGACTTCCCATTACTCTATGAAGAAGCTTTACGAGAAGAACAGGAAGCAAACACTCATGATATCACTACTGCAATAGAAGAATGATTCTTCACAATTTTATAATTCATTTAATATTAATTGGAAATGGTCAAATTTTCTAGCAGTGAAATAAATTACAATACAGACAAGCTCATTGTTAATTCCTGTCTGACCTATTTTTTATGTAACATCAAAATATAAGTACGTTTTCTGTCAGTTGGCTGTGAGTGCTGTACTGGAAATTGTATCTTAAGCACAAGTGCCACCACTCAGTGACCAGTTTATTCTTTTTTTTTTTTTTAATTTTGCTCAAGGCTAGCACTCTACCACTTGAGCCACAGCACCTCTTCTGGCCGTTTTCTATATATGTGGTGCTGGGGAATCAAACCTAGGGCTTCATGTATAAGGGGTGAGCACTCTTGCCACTAGGCCATATTCCCAGCCCGACCAGTTTATTCTTGAAATCTTTATTTGAGTATTTGCTCGTGCTAATATCTTTATTTAACACACAATTGGGAGGAGACTTTCCAAGAAAGTCTTTCCAAGAAAATGTAGACGGAAATGAACTCCAGGAAATCAAGACAAAAGGTCATTTTCTTTTCTGCTGTTTTTATTTTCTTTTGTTTATCTTTGGGAGGGTACTGTGGGGGCACAGCAAGGGTGGGACAAAGGGTGAAGAAATGTACTAATGGAACTCACTAGACATTATGTTGAATGGAGGAAAAATGGATAGGGAGAAGGAAGGGGTGACATTTTCCAAAAAGCATGTGCCCTTTATCTGACTTTATCCATCAAAATAACAATAAAATCCATAAATAGAAAAAATTGCTGCGCACCAGTGGCTCATGCCTGTAATCCTATTCAGGAGGCTGAATCTGAGGATGGAAGTTTCAAGCCAGCCCTAGCAGGCAAGTCCTTGAGACTCATAGCTCCAAAGACCTGAAAGAGCTGCAAGTATCAAGGGTCAAGGACTATGCCCAGGCCCTGAGTTCAACCCAAGGACTGGCATACACAAAAATATGAAGTTATTGCAGAAAAATAGATGAAACTTGTGTGAAAGAGGCCAAATTGTGAGTGACCAATATTACATCTTTTCTCCTACATACAGAATCTTCAACACCAATAAAACACAAAGGAAAAAAGCTAAATGTAAAATGAGGATTCTATTGGGGGAGGATACCCAGCAGCCAGTAACAGGATGAGATTTGAGTATTATAAGACAATACATGAATATATGAAAATAGAATAATTAAGCCCAGTTAAAAAGAAATGCAAAAACTAAGAATAGTGATTTGAATGGGGAAGCAGCTAGCAGAGAGAAATAGAGCTGCCTTTGACTCAAATTGTAGGACCTATTTTTCATGGACATTTTTCAAGTGAAAATTTGCAAAGTGACTTCTAGTGGGGAAACTTCCTGAATATTAAGACAGTTCATTTTGGTTTCCTGTCCTCCTGAGCTGCATATCCTCTGTTCTCTCCAGGAGAAGAATGACATGAACAACTCTCAACATGGAAAAGGCTGGGATCTAATACCATTAGAAAGGACAGCCTCTGCCATTCACGACAGCTCCAGCACTCACAAGCATAACTCACTTCTTGAATTTAGCAGATGAAGGGACCAGACACACATTGCTGCTACTCAATTTGAGGACTTAGGGAAGGACTGAGATGACCTGTATAGGGCTAGGCCCACCCTTGCTGTGAGCCTTGAGATACACTGAGAAGGAAGACCAGGCAGCTGCTTTGTGACTTATACATCAGATTCTAAGAGATTGGGGGTGTAGTAGACTGAGCCCTGCCTCAGCTGAGTGGAGAGGTCTCTATCATAGGAAGTAAAGAGGTAGTAAAGCAAAGTGAGTGTTCCAGGACTGAGAGGTACTGAGAGATACAAACTTGTTCCTACTTTCAGACTGATTAATATCCTGTAACTGGTCCTTTCCAGTCCAAAGGCCTCAAGCAAATATGAATTCCAAGATCACCTTCACCAGAAGCAGTGGCTGAGAGAGTTATGGAAGTGCTTACCTGACCATATACCCAGGTGAAAACAGAGGTTCAGATAGATTGCATGAAGTCTATCCATAGGACATGACCTGTGAATTATCCTCTTACTCCATATGGATCACCACAATGATTTTGGCTTTCCCTTTTCAAGGACCCTAGACAGAGGTGGCTGTTATCTTGAGGGTCTCAACGCAGAAGGAAGACATGGTTAGGGCATGAAGGTGTTCCATTCAAGATGATCCCTGGTGCAAAACTGAACACCCAAATGCAGATGAAATAATTGAGAACCATACACCTGTGTTCCAGGGCCCCTCTGCTCTCACTCCAGAACCTTCTCTTAACTATACCACACAGATCAGTTACTCACCTTCAAGGACCTTAGACCAAGAATGTGATCCCCAAGATGCCCTGTGCCAGTCCAGCTCCATTTTGCTGTGAGCCCTGAAAATGTCAATGTAGGGTGAGAGGCAGCTGATTCCCAACTTCTGCAAGTGTATTTTGTGGAAAGCCCTGCCTCAACAGAAGATTGGGGCAAAATCCTCTAAGGAGGCCAGGTGAGATATGAGAATGAGGCTCCCAGAACTTAATATAGATGAGGTCCAACCTTGATCTTTCAGGATGAATCTTATTATTCAACAAATTTACAAACTGGGAGTGATTTGTCCAGGTCATGAGAAGGTAGAATGATATCTAGAGTCAAGGGAAAGAGTCAGGGAGGAACAGAGGTCAGATAGAAGCCAATGGATCCAGGTGAAAACTTCCTGAATACTTGCCCCTAGTCTTGGATGTATCCATTTCCTGGTGGTTATATTTTTCTATGATTACTACTATTTGATCATTTCATAGTGTCTATTACACTTAAGTTAATTCCATTGTAACAACTTGCATTCTCATATCAATGACCATAGTTGAAGCATTCCATGAAATACACACACCCATCACACTGAATGAGTCTAATGCCAGACCCCTTTCCTGGCACTATTGCTTTCCATGAAGATGATACACAGAATGATTATCTGGAGGCATTTCTTAGGCAAGCCCTGCTCATCACTCAGAATCCCATCATATATGAGCCCTGCCTCCGTGACAAACATAGGAATGGACTGTGGAGTCAGTAGACTTCCTTCCACTTCTATGCCCGAGAGAAGCTGCATTCTGGTATAGGCTTTGTATAAGATACCATAGGAAGAATGAAAATGGTCTGTGATGATGAAATTCAGCACTTCCTTCCTGAGAGCAAGAAGAACATCAATGATGTTGCATCTTGCTACAAGGACACAGAATCTACCAGTGTGAGCTAGGAAAATAGAACTACCCCCTCCTCAACAGTGAAGCATTAATTGGATTTGACACAAGGAGGGAAGACCATGGCATGGGAGGAGAAGGACAGCTGAGGACATAGAGGACTCTATTGTAGCCCAGCAGCAGATGCCTCCATGGCAGTGTCTAGAATCAGAGGAGTTGAGGAAGAGATGAGGTAAGTGACCTGTGCCTCAACCTGGGGGACCTGCTCACCCACCAGGCCTGCTGACTCTGTTTGGGCCTGAGGGACTCCTTCAAGCTCACAGGGCTGGCTCCTCTGACTATGACACCTCATGACTTTCCTTCAGGGCAACAGACACAAAGGTAAACAAGTATGCAGTGAAGGGAACACACATGACAGTTGAGTGGATTCAAGCGTCAGTGCCCTCTTGGGGGCTCTCAAATGCTTGTGACACATCTTCCCTTTAGTGCTTTAGCGCCAGGTAGGCTCCTGTCTCCCTGTTGAAACTGTTCTCTAAAGCCTGTGGGAGTAAGTGCAAAGCTCAACAGGATGCAGGGTGCTAACCGAACTTGAAGTTTTGCGGCTGCTTGTAGGGTATATGAGACTAGGCAATGTGGGCTTTTTTGGGTTCTGGTACACATTCTGAATGTGCATCTGGCTTATGCTCTTGATTCTCCCTGGGAATTGTCTGCTTGATTGCGGGAGGGCACCGTCTCAGGCAAAGACCTTCACTTCCTGGTCCCTGGAGCATGTCCAATAGGCACTGTGTAAGGTTTCTCTCCCTTGAGCATGCAAGGACTACACTGGGCCTTGAGGCCTGACAAGAATCATCCATTAGACCTGGAGTGGTTCTCAAAGTCATGGAGTTGTCAGACTCCTCTGTACTCTCTAAGTTCCCCTGTAAGTTCCTAGACCACAGCATTCTGCTGGCCCTTGATAAACAGATTTCCAGAAGATCCCTGTAGTGGAACAAAAAGCAGAGAGGGGGCCCCATATCTGACCACATCTGACCAGGAGGAACATCAAGTGACGAGATTCAGTGTGGGCCACATGGATGAGGTCTGCCTGAGTCCTCACCTTGTTAAATGCTAGGTTAGGAACTCTCCTTTTGGGGACATGAGATCCTGTGCTTAAGCCAACTCCTTGTTTCTGGGAGACACCAGAAATGAGGGAGGCCAAATTTTCCGTGGTTTGTAGGTCCTTACATTAAGGTAAAGCAAGTTAAACTGGTGTCCCATATATTTGGTTGAAGGTGTTTACTATGTTCTCACCTTGACTCTTAGATCATAGTTGATACTTGGCCCTACTAAGCACATCTGATGATTCCTCTCATTGTAAATCCTCAGCTTCCTGACACCTGAGAGACAGAAGTGAGCATACAGTTTCTGTAGACAGTTCTGTGGAGATTTCTTCAGGCTGACAGAATGAGCAGGGATCAAGAGCCCCTCTTTTCAGAGGAGTGTCTTCCAGGTATGTGTATGTTATCCTCCCAAGGATTGGACCCTTTCCCTCAGTTGACCTGCAGATCCTTCTTGCAGGCCAATATCAGCATCTGCTGACCACTGACCACTATCCAACCTAGTGTAGGAAACCAAATGTGGCATCTTTTCCAACAGTGTCACCTGGAAGGATCCTGACCTCTCAAGACAGGCAGTCTTCCCACATCTTGCATTGGGTCATCCTTAGTCTTCCCTAAGGACTCTGCTGAGCAAAGGCTGCACTCCTCAGACCAAGCCCCTCTTCTCCATGAGGTTGGCTGCAATGCAGAAATTAAAGTGCCCTGAATCATAAACTATGCAGTGGATCTCCCAGGGCTGATGGAACTGTCCAGATTGCCCTGGTATTCAAACTGCAAGATAATTTTATCCTTTCCCCCAAATCTCCTCCTCCCATCAAGGCAGGAGCTCCACTCCTCTAATGAAATAAGTCATCTGCCTTGACCTTAGAGAGCTACGGGGAGGCCAAGACTCAGACTGAAAGTAACATCAAGCTTGGACCCAGTCTATAGTGTGCTCTGAGCCTTTCACACTTTATTTTCTACAGAACCTACCTTCCTCCTCCTGATGAGGCAATGCTTTTCCTTCCAAATCCATAAAGTTTCTTAGACTCAGATGCAGAATTCATGAATCAGATGTTTGTCACCTTTCATGGGTTCTGCCAGGATTCACAGTATATGTGAGCCTCATCATGACCCAGTAATAACAACCTTCCTGAGTCCCCTACTTGACTTCCATCAGTGTCTTTTGCTAAATACAAAACTTTCTTTCTCATTTCAATCATGAATCCTTCCAAAACTTTGAAAGATAATTTGTGAAAAATCATCCTAGTCAATAAGGAATGGAGTCTCCTTGGACTGGCAGCAGAGGAGGTTGTTTGTCAGGTTCCCACTTAATGTGGAATCTAAGATCCTCTCCTCAATAGTCTGGGCTATGGTTCTCTGATTAAGGCTCTTGTGTCTTTTCTCATCCTTGGGAGCATTACTGAGAATAGGGAGAATATGATTATTTGAGGACCCTTTATAGAGCTTCCTCTTTTCATTCTTTGATCACACACAGAGCACAGATTCAAGGCCTTGTATCCATGCACCCCAGACCACCTTCAGGGAAGTTAAAGTTAGGTGATAGGTTAAGGTTAGGTTAGTGGGAAAAGTATGGGAATGCTGGCTATATGTGGAGTCTCTAGTGGTTCAGGACGGACAACAATGGTGTAGGTAGATAATTTCATGATTCTACACCTGGGTTTTGGCTTTCTCTAGTCAACTTCTGCTCTCAATTGGATCCACCTAAGAGCCAGCACTTCTACTCTGTAAGTCATATCTCTGTGGCTGCAAGATTCAGAAGTAGAGTTTGATGGAGTGATTGGAGTATCCATTCCTCTTCCTGTGTGAACTCCGGATCAGGGCTGACATCAGGAATTTGGATGCAATATTTGTGCACCTTTTACCTGGGGATAACACTTCTCGTGCTCACCCTCTCAAATGCAGCATTTCCTGGACTTCTCACAAAACATGGGCCTCACTCTCCCAAGCAATTTAGAGCAAGTGACTAGGAGAAGTGGCTAGAATGGTAGAGTGCAAGCCTAGCAATCAGAAGCCCCTTCATTCAAACATTGCAGAAGACCAAAACAAAAAAAAAGTAGAAGGGAGAGACTGAGGAGGCTGCATGCAACTAAACGCAACTTGATGCCTGGATCACCTTGAGTTCAGGAAACACAGCCTGGATTCAGAGGGATTATATCTAGAACAAGTGTCTGGAGAGGCACTTTCTGCCCCCACTGGCATATGCCCACCTCCACTGCTTACACGGCTACGGCCTCTCTAGTTCTCACACCTGCAAATATAACAACAAAGATCTCACAGCCATCATTTCCTGGGATATAAGGATGTTCTCTTGATTAGACGTTCTGAGACATGACTGAAACAATGCAACTAGATTACTGTGGATCCTTCTCACAGAAGTCGGAATCTTTCGCTCAGCAAAGGGCCACTAACATATGTAAAACACCATTCATATCCCACCCAAAATTATCAAGAATGGTATATGTGCTGAGAAAGCATGTGTGTTTCTTTCCCCTCATATACCAATGATTTCGTGGTATTTATATGGCTAGGACCTCAGACATGCCCCACCTCTGATAGGAGAAGGTATGATATTTTCACCACACTAAGCTCTCATGTCAACCACTGGGAGTTCCTGTAATTAATCCTTCCAAGTACCATACAACCAAGATCTGACATCTAGGGTCCCATACGCAAACAAAAAAATGTAGTATAGTTTTGGCATTTATCTAAATAGTAGCTTGTCTGGGAAGGCTGACAGAGCACTGCTTTAGGATCATTATGAGACCTTCCACTGGAGGGCAGTGTTTGTTCTGTCTGTACTCTGCTCAAACCTGGACCTTTCAGAAAACCCAGAAGCCTAGGAATCCAGAGCAGAATGCTAATGCAGAGCCTTTGAGTGAGAAGGAAGGGGTGAGGAATGCGCTGGCATCACCTGACCACAACAGGGAAAGAAGTGACAGCAGTGATGCAGCTGGGTTATTTTAAATTCTCCATTTGGGGACTGGAATTCTTCTGCTCACCCCTTGATGTCACCTGCACCTTTCACATGACCCTGATCCCTTCCATCCAAACACATCAGAGAAAAGTTCTAATTCTTCCAGGCTCCCCTGACTTATTATGTTTGGAGGGAAAGCAAGAGGGGCTCTAGCCTGAGGAGATACGCTCCTGGACACAGATGTAAGAGCAGGGATGCAGTTACATTATTGTGGGTTCCAGGTCTTTGAGAATTGATTTATTCCTCTTCTCCAGCCCGTTCTCATCAATGTCCTGCTAGAGGCAGAACCAGTCCCCTCCAAAGACCATAGACCAAGGACAGTGTCAGAAGCAGGTGTTGGTAAGTGATGGATACATTTATTGCCAGATTCCTCAGCATGCAAGACTACACGCAGGTTGCAAATGGATTATTTGGGTCCAATCTCTCCACTAGAGGCAGGGATTCATTAGGGTCATTAAATGTTTTCAATTGGCTCCATCTCAGAACTAAGGCATATAAACTTGTTGGGATTTTACAACAAATATTGGACTCCCAGGGTCTCTTAGTTACAAGGAAGAATGGGCAAATGGGAAGGACATATACCTGAGCTATACCTCCAGGCAAGGAGTTGGAAGTAGTGGTGTAGCTGCAGCATTTGAGGGAACTTTTGTGGAGGAAGTGGAGGAAAACTCGCCTTCACCAATCAGGCTTTAGTCTTCCCCATCTCTCTGTCCAGGAAGCATCCTCTATTCACGCTCAGGACGCATAGGAAAACTGGAGTCCTCACAGACAGCAAACAGCTTCCATGAGTATATTACAGGCCAAGACTGTGACCTACAAAGCCCCATCAGTTGGAAAGGTGGATGGCAGAGACAGGCACAATGACTCATCCCTATAAACCTAGCTACTCCAGGGCCTGGGATCTGTGACATATCAAGCCCAGCCAGGACAAAGAGTTAGCAAAAACAAAAACAAAAACAAAACAAAAACAAACAAACAAAAAAACCCCTCATTCCAACCAATGAAAACCTAGGTGCAATATTTTGCCTTCTAAGCCAGCTAGGTGGCAAGTACAAAATGGTGCATCAATTTCCAGAGACCCACCAAGACAAAAAGGAAGAATCTATGCACAAAATAACAAAGCATAAAGCCAGGCACCAGTGTCTCATGACTGTATTTCTGGCTACTCACTAGGCTGAGATCTGAGGATCATGGTTTGAATCCAGCCAGGGTAAGAAATGCCAGTGAGACTGTTACCTCTACTCTAATAAACCAGTCAAAAACTAGAAGTGCAGCTGTGGCTCTCTAGCTAGGCTAGAGCAAAAAGAGGCTCATGGACAGCACTGAGGCCCTGACTTCAGGCCCCAGGACCAGAAAAAAAAATTACAAAAGCACATAAGGGTTCATGTGGTAGAGAGCATTCCTGTCAAGCAGAGGGTCATGAGTTGAGATGGATTCCTCAACATGCAAAATAAGTCAATGTGGTAGTGGTGAGGCAGGTTAACTACATTGATGAAAGCACAGATCATTCCTCTCCAGGTCATGCTTTGGGAAACACCTGTGAGTTGGCTCTCCTCCCAGCATTACTCAGGGCTATGCCCCCTTGCAGTAGCCCATGCTTAGTCAGAGTTTACATCTTCTTCCTAGCAGGCAGGGAAATTTCAAGCTGATTCCACCCAGACAGAAGCACATGGTGATAGAAACCAGTGTGTTTATTTTCTGATCTTGTTGTAAACAACAACACCCTCTCCTCCTTCTTCTAACCTAGGCACCCTGGACCATTTCAATGTAGATCTGATGTTGTGGTGGAAGTGCCCCATGCTCTATGAGGAGTCCAAGAAGCGTATGGCCTGATGAAGCATTATCTCTAGAAGGGCTCAAAATAATCCCTCTGGAAAAATCTGTGACCTTGCTGTCTGATGTGGTATCACCTCAATATAGAACCGTTACTTCTCACTGAGCCCTTTGCTATACTTCAAGGGACTTAAGAACAACAGACTTGATGTGGCATCTCTATAGCAGAGAAGCCAGAACTCTATGAGAGGTGCAAGTGGAAGCAGAATATGAGCAGAGGAAGCTGTCTGTTCTAGAAGGTCTGCACATAATTCATCGGGATGTACTTTGCAGCATTTCAGCAGGTGGTGTCTGGTCAGGTAAGGACCTCACCACTCCACCTCTCATGGTTCTGGCAAAGGAAAGCTTGGATTAAATAGCCTGGTTGATGTCCTAAGAAGGAATAAGGCTGGCCTCTATAATGGTTTATGTGATAGCTTAATGTAGCAGGAGATCCTGCCTACTCATCCCATAAAGGCACCAACAGCAATCTAGCTGTACCCCTTCTGTAAGGACTGTACACATGCACTTCTGTGCCAGGGCAACAAGCAAGCCAGAGCTCTCTGCTGATATTTGCAGGTATGTGAAGTGGAGAAGTCTGAACTCTGTCATTAGCGGAGGTGAAACTCAGAGAAGAACGAGGGAGATTCTCCTACCTATGTAGAGGATCCAGAATATTACAATTTTGGTCCCTCTAACAACATTTTGGAGGTATGTCTCTTCGATGAAAACCCCTCCTAGTCACTCATCCCTCTTCATTACACAAGAGAATCTGAGAGTCCTAGTTTTGCTTTGACTCTACCATGGTTAGAGACTGGGTTGTGGAAGTGGACCCATTGAAAGCAGAGGGTGATCAGAGAAAGACCTTATCCTAGTACTGAGTCTGAAAATAATCACTCTGGGAGCCTTATTCAGCTCTACACCAATGAGTACCTGATAAGGTGAGCTTCTTTTATGCATTTCAGCCCTGACTTTGGGCCTTTGGTCACATGAGTGAATACCTAACTACCTCTTTTTTTCAGAGAATTTCATTAAAGCCATCAAAAAGTCATGGTGTGGTTCCATCTAACTGATCACGGGAGCCCAGTATGATGATAAAGAAGCCATTCATCCTAGAATAACGGGGATCTCATCAAGTCCAGTCTCATCTTCTTGTCAATTTTGGGATCCCAGTGTTGTCTTTGAAGGCTGTATACCAAGGGGTAGAGAACTCTCAAACTGCATCTTATGTATGTTCCACAGACCAGGGGACAATGCTCCTGTCCTGAAATGCAGTCCTGAGATAACACAGCAGACAAAAACAAGGTGAGGACAAAAACAAAGGTGAGATACCCCCTCAGATGTATATTAAGGGCTCTAAAAAAGGAATTTTAATATTTTCACTGTAAATATAATAGTTCATTTATTCTTATGGCAAAATAGGTGAAAATGTGTATGTTTCTGGCTATTTCAATTACTCAACTCCTGTTCTTAGGACACCATAGCTTGAATCTGGTGTGTTATATTTTAAAGCTGTGTTATGGTTTTTACCTATAGATGCCTCAGATAGATATGTGCCTCAAAGTCACATTCACATACATAATCCTGTTCTCATCTCTTTTCCATTGACACTTAATAGAAATAGATGTAGGATGTTCCCATGATAGCACATGTAACTTCATCCATGGATCCTGACAGACAAAATCTTGTTGTCAGGTACTAGAAAAGGATAGGTTTTGACCTTATGAGATCAGAGAAACATGATTCATAGTTGAAGGTTCCCCAGATAATCTATGTACAAAACCACTGTGAGTTGGGCACAATGGGGGGGATACTGAAGAAAGTACTTACTTTTGTATTAGGGAACCATGAGAGTAACAATCTTCTGGAGTCTGCAGGTCATACAAGCAAAGAGCTCAGAACTCTGTCAGTAGTTTAAAAAAAAAGAGAATTTCACAATAATTTCCCTCATATGCAAGATGTTATAGCCAAGGCATGTACATTGAGGCGCTAATCATCTGTGAACCCTTCCTCCACTCACCTCTTCTACTTTATATTTAGTATTTTGTGGGATTGTGGCTCAAGCACTTATGCGGGACAGGCAATTGGGATCTATTTGTTTTTGACTGAGAAGCCCTGGACCTCCAAGCCCTTCATCATACTTTGTACATATCCTTGGTGATTGTCACAGTCATTATTTCATTGTTGTTGTTTTTTTTTTTTTTGGCCAGTCCTGGGGCTTGGTCTCAGGGCCTGAGCACCGTCCCTGGCTTCTTTTTGCTCAAGGCTAGCACTCTGCCACTTGAGCCACAGCGCCACTTCTGGCCATTTTCTATATATGTGGTGCTGGGGAATTGAACCCAGGGCTTCAGGTATACGAGGCAAGCGCTCTTGCCACTAGGCCATATCCCCAGCCCATTATTTCGTTGTTTGACAAAAGGTCTCCCAAAAGTTTAGCCCAGGCATATTTCAAATTCTGATCCTAACAATCTCTGGCTCCTGATGAAGTATGATTTCACTAAGTCACTGAATTCAGCTCTTCAGACACACCTTATATATTGGGGAAATTACTGTGAAATTCACTTTTTTCTTTTTTTATCAGTTGTGGGACTTGAACTCAAGGCTTGAGCGATGACGCTGAACTCTCTCACTCAAGGCTACAACCTACTAATATCAACCACAGCACCACTTTTTGCTTCTTCTGTGTTTAATTGGAGATAAGAGTCACACAGACTTTCCTGTCTGGGCTGGCTTTGAACAGCAATCCTCAGATCTCAGCTGGTTTAGTAGGTAGGACGACAGGTCTGAGCACTTGGTACCTGCCTTAGAGTAAAATTCTGAAGAGCAATTCAAACTCAGAGAAATTCAAGTAGGTGATGTGCCTAAAAGGTGAACAGAGGAAATCCTACTATCAAAAGAAAAACTGTCACCCCAATGTCAGCCCTTCCACAACATTCCACCCATCCCCCAGCCTCACCTTCAGAATCTTGTGACCAAGGAGACAGATTTGAACAATAAACTTGGAGAGGAGAGGAGAGGCAGTGTGTCTCTAAGCTGGATTAGGAGAGAGGAGAAATTGACTGGCAAAAGCTCAGATACGGGTAGGGAATCATAAAATAATCAAATGTCACAGTTTTGACACTCTTAGTCCTAAACCCTGGGGAATGTCAAGAGGGTTGGGCATTCTTCCACCATATATGGACTTTAATCCAAATCAACTCATTTAACCTTAAGTTTTCCCTCGAGGTACTTTGAGAATTACAGTCTTAGTCTAGGGTCTAGGGTCCTTGGATATAAGAGGTTTTGGATATTTGAGGGGAAGCAGAGGAAACAAACTCCTTGGTGTATGCCCTAAACATTTATACATATCCCTATTCTCAGCCACGATCCTGAGGGCTCAACACGGTGAAGAGTCTACCTTTTCTTCACTCCTTCCTACCACGCGGGACACTGAGAATCATTGAAAACATTATTGTGGAGACAGCTGGACTTCAGAGGGCCTATGTGAGTAGATAACAAACTCCTGGCAGAATTGTGTGTGGGACATTAACTTCCACCATGGAGTCATAAAGGAAATGAGGGCTTTGGCTGGTTAGGGTCAAGACTGTAAAGAAATGGACCTTAGACTCTAGGTTAAGGGAGACACAGAGGAAGTCTACCCCTGCTGTCAGTTCAGAGAGGCCCTGTGCATTCTGACCAAGTATTGATGTCATACTTACCTTCTAAGTCATAGATAGGGATTAGTAAGATAGATAAACCCTGAAGTTCACAGGCTGATGTTCCAGATGCTGACTGAGGTCTCACATTGGAGACGCAGGAGCAACTGGCATTGCGCTAGAGAGAATATGACCCACTCATGTTGTGACCTAATGGTAGCCCTAGATAAGGTAATCAAACAAATGAGTATTGATTTCTAAATCTAGGGGACAGGGTAAGAACTGCAGGGAGTCAAGGTGATATGTCAGCGAACACCGAGGATGGGTAATTTTCCCTTATTTTCAGACAGAGTCCTGATCTCATTCTTAGAATAAGCCCTGATATTCCTGCAACTGTGTGGGAGATGACTGGTTTCATGAGAGGTGTGGAGTTCCTGCCTGGATTGCAGATCTGATCACAGGCAGACATCTACTGTCTCATCATTCTAGGGAGGCCACACAGCATGCCTGGATTCTGGGCTCTTTAGCCTCTTTTGCTTATTTCTGTGAGGAGTGAACCTTGTTCTAAAGAGTATAACCTTTGTTCAGCAAAGGCTTTAGAGAAGACTAAAATCTTCTTTTCAAGATATGGGGAGTCTACATGCATTTAAGGCCCAGGGTGGATCCAGTTAGAACTGTCGGGAAGAAATGACACCAGTGGTTTCTCAGGATGGGCAACAAGATGGGGAAAATGGTATTCTTGGCCTGCAAGATGGACCTGGATGTTAATAGAGGGAAAGGTCTCAGAGGTTGTAAAGAGTGATTATAATTATTTTGAAAGACACAAAGCAAAAGCTAAGCTGTGGGTCTTGCTCCCTCCCTCAACTTTAACAAATCACTGCTAGGGGTTCACATGAATTGTTGTTACACTTCTGTCTCCCAGGAATAAAGAAGTAGAGGTCCCAAATTGAAGGAATTCACTGAATCAACATAGCCAGCCAGAGGGAGTGTCCAGAATCAATCTGGAAACAAGGTGAGGACAAGTATAACAGGTACCACTCCTACACATGGGGCTCCACTACCATAGGTCCTTCCTCAACCTGTAAGAAAACCCAGACAGCATAGGTGCATTCGCATCCCTTTGAATCTTTAGAATTTCTCACAGAAATAAGTTTTTGCTTTAGTGGTTTTTTTTTTACTTTTTTTTTTTTTTTTTTTTTTGGCCAGTCCTGGGGCTTGGACTCAGGGCCTGAGAACTGTCCCTGGCTTCTTTTTGCTCAAGGCTAGCACTCTGCCACTTGAGCCACAGCGCCACTTCTGGCCATTTTCTGTATATGTGGTGTTGGGGAATCGAACCCAGGGCCTCATGTATACGAGGCAAGCACTCTTGCCACTAGGCCATATCCCCAGCCCCTTGCTTTAGTATTTTGACCTCAGGTGCTCAGAAAGTTTCCAATTTAGCATAAAGCAAGGGGAGCACTGAACCAGTCCTCCACCCATAAGGCCCCTTTCTGGGTCTGGTCAACTTTGCTTTTGCCCATGGTGACCTGTGATGACCTCATATTGCCTTTTGTTTCATTGTGAGGACCGGGACCTGTGAGAATATGCCCCAAGGACAGCAGAGAGTAGTCCAGATATCACCAGGGGAAATTTTGGAGTTTCAAATGAGCTCTGTAGGAACTGTTTATTGCAGAACATTGAGGAACATGAAATCTTACCTCCCTTTTGCTCTCAAGCCTGGGGGCCCCATGTTGGCCTTGCATGCTGGGGCCCAAGGAAGAGAGAGAGGTCTAAGTGCCCACTGTACATACTCCAGGGAGCAGGAGGAAAAAGTCTAGGTCTGAAGTAGTATGTATCATGCAATCCAGCATATGATTCCCTGCTAGGGTCAGATTTTAAGATTGGGGTGTATATGCTGACACTGGACCATGGCTCTATTCCCATCACAACATGCAACTCCACAATACACAATACTGTACACCTCTGTCGGATCCCAGGGACTCAGACTCACTCGGTACCTGGAGCCTTTTTGAGTGGTTCTCTGACTCTTAAGCTTCAGGCAACAGACACAAGAGAAGCCAGGAACCTATGTGGCTCTAAACCACCAAAGGAAAGACTAGCAACAAGTCCTAAGCAAGCTGCCCGGAAGAACATTCTCAGCTGAAACTACTTCTCTGCGTTCTGTCTCATAGGCCTAGGAGTCCTCATCATCGAGCTGCTCTCTACCCTCATACTTGTAATCGGGAAGGGCACCCATGATGGACGCTACAAGCACGCATCCCTCTGAGCTGGAGCAAGACCCGCAGGCCCAAGAGCAAGACCCGCAGGCCCAGGAGCAAGACCCGCAGGCCCAAAGAGAGGCCACAGGCCTGGTGGATGAGCAGGTTCCCCAGTCTGAGGAGGATTCCATTTCTAAGCTCCTCCTTACTGCAAGGGACGATTTAGATGGTATCCTGGGTGAGGAAATTAGGGAGAGAAATAAGAAATATCAGAAATCCCACAATGAGGAAAAGGAAGAGCTGCCCCTTGAGGGTGAGGAGGAGCTGCAGATGGACCTGCAGAAATCGGCACTACAATTGCTGCCATACCTGCTGCATAAGTATTGGATCAGCAAGCCAGTTTCTGAGAAGGATATACTGAGTCAAATCACAGTTGGTCACCAGCATTACTTCCCAGTGATACTAGACAAAGCCAATCTATTCATGCAGGTCCTCTATGGACTTGAAATGAAGGAGGAAGACTCCATTCTGCACACTCGTGTGCTTGGTCCAGCAGCAGGGATCACTTATGATGGTGTAGTGAGCGATGTGATAGGCATGCCCAAAACAGGCCTGCTGATAATGGTGCTGTGCACTATCTATATCAAGGGTGGCTGCGCCTTAGAGCAGGACATCTGGCATGTGCTGAATAAGATGGAAGTGTACTCGGATAGGGAACACTTCCTTTATGGAAAACCTAGGAACCTGCTCATGGGAGATTTTGTGTGGGAGCAATACGTGATATATGAAAAGGTGCCCGACAGTAATCCCGCTGTTTATGAGTTCATGTGGGGCACAAGGGCCTATGCAGAAACCACCAAAATGAAGCTCTTACAACACTGGGCCAAGTACTGCAGAGTTGACCCTAGGTCCTTAGGATCACTCTATGCAGAAACTTTACAGCAACAACGGGGAAGATATGTCTTTCACTAGAAAAGTGACTTTAATTTGAAAACCCGTTAGAAATCCATTTTATATGAACATCCCAGTGGAATAGAGACTTTTTTGGAAATGGTCAAAATTTCTATCCTTAAAATAAATTATAATACAAAGAAGCTTAGTGTTAATTCTTGTCTTGCCCATTTTCTATGTCATATCAAAATATAAATACATTGTCTTGATTTTGGTTGGTTATGTGTATTGTACTGGAAATTGTATCTTAAAGAGAAGTCCCCCCACTCAATGACCAGATTCCTCAGCAAATCTTTAGTTTAGCATCAGTACTGGGTAATGTCTTTAATTAACACACAATTTCTTAGGGATTTAGGCAATAGCCTTCCTTTCCATGAAAATTAATCTAAATGAACTCCAGAAAATGGAAATAAGAGGGTTTTTTTTGTCCTTTCGTGCTGTTTTGTTTCCTGTTCCTTTTGTTTACCTATCTTTGGGAGAGTAAGGGGTGCACCCAGAATGGCCGGGACAAAGGTGAAGCAATGCAGCAGTGAAACTCACTAGATCCTATGCTGAATGAACGTAAGTCTGGTGGATGGGAAATGGAGGGAATACTTGAGAGAGAATGAGGGAAGAGGTGACAATTTCCAAAAAAGTTGTACCCTATATTTGATTTATATAGTTATAAGCCTTCTGTATATCTCCTTCAAAATAACAATGAAAAATGCATAAATAGAAACAAGTTATGCCTGATGCCAGTGGATCAGTCCTGTAATCCTATTAAGAGGCTTAACTCTGAGGATGGAGGTTTCAATCCAGACCCATCTAGAAAGTATGTGATTCTCATATCTCTAATTAAGCACCAAAACCCCATAGCTGAGCTACAAGTACAAAAGGTCAGGCAAGGGACCCATTGCACTGAGTTCAAGCCCAGAACCAGCACACAGAAAAATATGAAATGTTATAGCTTGCAGAAAAATAGGTGGAGTTTGTGTTAAAGAAGTTAAATTGGAAATGATGAATGTTCCTTTTTTTTCTACGTATAGCACTCCATCAATAAAACAAGAAAAAAAGATAAATGTAAAATATGAGTCTCTTGGATGAGAGCATCAATGGAAAGTTATAGCTAAATGACTGTGATATTTGAGTACTATAGGATGACAGTACATGAATATATGAAAATAGAATAATTATTTCCAATTTAAAAGAAATGTCAAAGCTAAGAAGAGTATATTGAGTAAAGTAGCTGAGGTGCAGAGAGAAAAGGAGCTGGTCTTTTACTCAAATCCTAGGGTCTATCATTCACAGATATAATTCAAACCAGAATTTGCAAAGTTACTTTGAATGGGGGAACATTTTTTTCTGAAATTTATGACAGTTCATTTTGGTTTCCTGTTCTCCTGAGCTACATATCCTCTGATATGTCCAGGAGAAAAATGACATGAACAACTACCAACATGGAAAGGGCTGGGATCAAATACCATTGAAAGACTGCCTCTGTCATTCACTACAGCTCCAGCACTCAAAAGCACAACTGACTTTTTATATTTAGCATCAATAGGGTCCAGACACACACTACTGTTACTTAGGTTGGGCACTTAGGAAGGGACGGAGATGACCTGTATAGGACTAATCCTGCTCTTGCTGTGAGCCTTTGGAGGTACTGAAAAAGAAGACCTAGTGTCTGCTCTGTGATTTTACATTAGATTCTAAGATTAGGGATTTAGTAGACTGGACCATGTCTTAGCTGAACAGAGAGGCAGATGTCTAGATGGTAAATAGGCACTAAGCTAAACAGTATTCCTGGCTCCAATACTGAGGGGTACAACCTTGTTCCTAATTTTAAACTAATTAAATCCTGTAACTGGTCCTTTCTGGTCCATGTACCTCAAGCAAATATGAAATTTAAGACAATTTCACCAAGCAGTGGCTGAGGGAGCTATGGAGGTGTTCGTCTGACCACATACCTAGGTGAAAACAGAGGTTCAGATGGATTGCTTGAGGTCTGCTCTAAGGAAGAAGATCTACTCTTCTTATAATCAGCTTCCCAACAATGATTTTGGCTTTACCTTTTCAAGGACTATACAGTAAGGCTTTAGTGTGTAAGGGCATGAACACCTGAGTGCCACTGAAATAACTAAGCACCATCCACCTGTGTTCCAGGGCTTCTCTGCTCACACTCCAGAACTTTCTCTTAATGATACACCACAGAGAGATCAATCATTCTCCTTCAAGGATCACGGATCTAGATTGTTACCCCCAGGATCCCCTGTCCAGTCCTATTTCATTCTTGCTGGAAGCCTTGAAAGTATCAATGTAGGGTGATAGGCAGCTGATTCCTGCATGTGGGTTTGATAGAAAGAGTCCTGCCTGAACAGAAGATTGGGGCAAGATCCCATAATGAGGCCAGGTGAGATATGAAGCAGGACTGAGGCTTCCAGAAATGAGTACAGGTCAATTCTCAACTTGCCCTAACTTTCAGGATTTTTTATTCTTCATCATACTTTACAAACTGAGATTTACACCGGTCCTGAGAAGCTAGAATCATGCCAAGAGTCAAGGCCAATACTCAGGGAGGAATAAAGTGACAGATATATTACACTTTCAGATTATGAGAGGGACATTTCCATGCTCCCATCAGTCATGGAAACTAAAGGATAGCGTGGCCTGAGTGAAGACACCTTCACGTTTGCAATTAGAATTTGTGTCAAAGTGTATGGGGACTTGATCAGTTGATTGTGGCTCCTGTACAGTAGAATCCTATGTGAGGATGAAGGGTATTCCTGATGCTCTAAAGAGTAAGTATAAAAGAAAGGACAAAACACAGTTGGCATAGAGGCATGGCTCAGTTGGTAGAGTATCAGCAAATGAGCAAAATTGTTCAGTACTGAATCCAAGTCCTGGTCTGAGACCGAAGAGACAGAGTATCCCCAATGTATGATCCACAAAATATTCTAGTACTATCCATCCAGGGATGTAAGGAAATGAGCACTTCTGACTGACTGCTTAGGGTTGGGGTGAGTGTCACAGAATTGGTGGCCTTTGTTCATAAGCTGGATCATCATATTGACAGAGAAGTGACCAGGCCTCTTCATGAGTAATTATGTACACTTTGAGAATTTTGGAAAAGAGGGCCTTTGAGATAAATCTACTTGAGTATCCAAATGAGCAACATCTTTTTCCTTGTTCCCAGGGAGGTGCCTAAAATAGTCCAACTACTACCTTGTTTTTATCCCTGTATTTGAAGATACACACTCATACACATACACATACACATACTTTCTCTCTCTCTCTCTCTCTCTCACACACACACACACACACACAGACAGATAGACAGAGAGAGAGAGAGAGAGAGAGAGAGAGAGAGAGAGAGAGAGAGAGAGAGAGAGAGAGAGAGATCATGCAATTATGTGAAAGCTCTCTGGCCTCTCAGAGCCCATGCAGTAAGAGCTGTGTTCTGAGATCTGCAATACTTCACAATATAGACAATACAAGTCTGCCAGTTCTTAAGCTGAGACCATGGAGTTGGACTGTAGAGACTAAAGCCTTGCTTATGAAGATGTTCTCCAAATATGCAGCCACATCCCAGTTTGCAGACCTGCTACAGGATCATTTTGTCAGGTGAATACCTTCATGCCTCCCAAACTCTTCCTTCAATATCACTGGGTTCTGTGAGTAATAGACTAGCTTCAAGGGGAGATGACTGATCCTTGCAGAAACAGACTCTGTTTGGAATCAATGAAAGGATCCTTATAGAGGAGAGAAGACCACCAAATCTGATTATTTCTGTGGTGTTCACCTTAACTAGCCTCATCTGAGTGGCCTGGTGTTCATTCCCTTAATTTTGTCCCTAGGTCAAAGAGATGACTGAATTCTCATTGCAAGGGATATGGACTGGAATTTTTAGGGAAAGAGGTCTTAGACTTGAAGAACATTCTGGGCACTGGTGGCTCACACCTGTAATCCGTGCTGCTCAGGAGTCCAAGATCTGAGAATGGAGGTTTGAAGGCAACCTGGGCAGAAAAGTCAGTGAGACTCTAATCTCCAATTAACCACCCCCAAAATCTGGAAGGTGAGGTATGGAAGAAAGTGCTAGAGCTAAAGGACAGTGCCCAGGCCCTGAGTTCAAACCCACATTAAAAATGCAACACACACCACAGAATCCATTCCTGTTATATTTCTGGGAAAGCCCTACTCAGTGTGATTAGAGGTGTGATGCCTGATATCCAGTGAGATCTGTGTCTCTATCTGCATTGGATTATACTAAGAGAGCTTTGTTCTGAGGTCTACAGGACACTGAACAGTGAGGCCTTGTCTCTACAAGTGTTGGTGGTGAGGTTCTGAGGGAGAACAGAGGATGCTTTCCTTAGACAGACGGTCCTGAACCCTTGCTATAGTTTATTGTTTCTGATCTTTGACTTATGTTACATGCTTTTCTCAGAAGCCTGTCCCTGGTGTATTTCTAGAGAGGCCCCATGCAATGTCTCTGAGAGATGATGGGGGAGTAAATCATCTGCATCTATGGGATTAGACCCAGGATTAGGCAGATGGAATGGGTCCTTCATTTACTAGAGTAAGAAGCCGTATACTGCAGAAAGCAAAGGTGAGATTTAGAAAAGAGTGGGTTTACCTTGCATGTGTCCAGCCCCACAAAATCTTTGAGGCTGCTGAGGCCCCATATGGAGGACAAGGCTGCTGCTTTATGTTTTTAGCATATTGATCCAAAAGATGTTGGGAGCTTGGAATAAAGAGCCTAGCTTGATCAGATGAGCTATTCAGGTCCTAAAGGAACTCAAGGTGAGATGTGAAATGTGGCTGAAGGGCTCAAAACTCAGTAGACACAAAGGGACACTCCACTCTGAAACAGAGAGCAACCTCCAATCTTCCTTATTCCTGGGATGCTCTGAGCTGTGGCTAGAGTCAGGACATCTTCATCCTGTCTTTGGGCTGGTTTCAGGGAGGAATTGTGGAAGTATGATGTGTGTGGCATCTGCTCAGCAGAGTCCTGAGCTGGGCAAGGAATCTCCAGAACAAGTTGTGAGAATCTTGTCCCTCTTTGCAGCCCAGGATGTTTCCAGTCATCATGATGGGAAAAGATGCCATGACTGGCTTTCTACTCAGGGTTTGATTGGTGGTTAAGGCAAGGTGATTTGGTGGCCCTTGCCTTCAAGTTGGATCTGGAGGTCAATAGTTGCAAAGGGTCAAAGTCTCATGATGACGAAAGGGGAATATCTTGAGTGCATTCCACAAAAGGACAGAAGGAAGTCTTCCCCAGGAAGTGAGATCCCAAACAATCCAGCTGTTAACCCATCTCTTCAGAAAAACATCTGGGCTCATCTAATCAGAGGAACAGCTTGCCACTATACCAAGCACTTGTTCCCCTACAAGTTTCCCTGTGGGGAATAACCTTAGTCTCACATGATAGGGTCCAGATCTCTAGAGTTTGAAATTAAAGCTGAGTGGTGACAGACGGACAATGCCACCCAACAAAGACTAAAGATAATTCAGTTGCTCCCATATTATAGCTCTGAACATGTAGGTGTTTAGTCGGATACTCCTCTCTTCTGCCTCAGAAGTCCCTGGAAGCAGGAGTTCAGAGATTTGGGATAATAGAATCATTATGAAGTTCATAAAGGAGGAAGCTGAAGCTTCATGAGAGGTGAAAGTGACAGTTGAACCTGAGCATAGGAATCCTCTCTTCTAATAGTGAGCCTTCTGTTGGGGATTCAGCTTGGCCTTGAGGGGGAAAGGGCGATGAGAGCGCTCCAGAGATGCTACCCTTCCCCCCGCCCTGGGGCAGTGTGGAAGTTAGCCACACCTATCTCCTTCTGGGCCCGCAACCGGAAAGAGTAGCTTTGAGACCATCCCCCACCTCTTGCCAGCTAACACGTGTGCCCCCTTGGCGCGGGCAATGCCAATATGGCGGTACTATGGAAAGTGACGTTAGCCCACGAGGGAGTTCCTAGGGAGCTGCTCTTGGACGGACAAGCTCGCCAGCCTATCAGTTCTTGGTTTATCACCCCCTTTCCTCGTCATCATTGCTATATGACTGTTAGCCCCTCCCTTGAATAAACAGATTGCTCTCTGAAGCTTCTCCGAGACCCGTGCGTGCCTGGCTTCCTTGGTGGGTAAGGAGGGAGGAAGGGGTCTCGTTCAGCCACGTGCACCTGAGGCTAGCCCGTGTTCCTTCACTCCATCTTGGCCGCCCGCAGGTCAGGCGGCCAGGGGAGAGGGTGAAAAATGGAGCACTGATAAGGGAGTAAGCTTAGCAACCCCACAACAGGGGAGGTAAATCTAGCCCGGCAGCCTTCAAATCATTCAGCTGTGCTCAGCATGTCTGCCTTGCTCAAAAAATCTATTCAGAGGACCAGGCATCCCCTATACCACCCACTCTTTACAACTCAAGGGGATCTAGGAGAAACAGCCTTGGTTTGTGAAATTGAGAAATCTTGGCTTTGTGAGGGAAAAAGCTGCAGAGAAGAATGTTCTTCCCAATAAGGGCTCCAAGTAGCTCATGCTGTCAATAGTGCACATATATGCATGTAGTAAGGAAAATGCATCACTCTAATGCAAGGGACTCTGGCAATCAGAGCTTTTCACTGAGTTCTACAAGACCAGTGAATGGGAAGGATCTTTTCTGCCAATCATGGAGAAAAGATTCTGAAGGTAGAAAGAAGCAGCTCCCCATCTTGTCCTGAATCCAGCTACATCTGTACTAGGTTTACTTTCCTTGTCTCATCAACACAAGCAAGTTTATATAACCCCCTACTCTTACCAATACAGAGCTGCTTGGGAGTCACACACTTTATTTCTTTGATCCTTTCAAAGTGAAGGCTTGAACTGTGAAGGTTAATGTGAATGAAAAGAATGAGCAGATAATGTCTTGTCCTTAAATGCAGGGACTGCAAACAATCCAGCAATGGCACTTACTCTCCTTCTTCCCAGGTTGATTCTAGCCAAGAGACTACTCCCTGCCTTCCTATATAATTCATTTGCAAAACACTGACCTGTGGAGCCTAGACTTGGATTTTGGTTTATGGAAAGGACAGGTGGAGGATCTAAAACCAAACAAGATTAGATCTCAGGGTGGATAAAGGCAGCTCACGCTCAAGATGTAGTGGCTTCTAATATTCCAGGTGCATGCTTGCTGAAATATCTATTCACCACACCTTATCTCCACAGGTTATTTCCACAACTTTTCTTCCTGTTCTTTGAACTGAAGGATACTGCTATGCCCCATTCTAGGTCTAAAGTTCTTGGATGGAGAATCCTGTGCTTTCTGACGGGTCCAGGTAAAACAAAGGAGGATGAGAAGAAGCTTCTCTCTCAAGAGACCATCTTGAAACAATAAATTCTGCATACATGAGTTTCTGATGAAGAGAGGGGAATCCCAAAGTCAGACTTATCTTCTGATACCTGCAGATCTGCAAAGTGGAGTAGACTACACTCTAGGATGGATGGAGGTGAGACTCTGAGAGTGGGCAGCATAAATACTCTATCTACTACCATCACTTATCAAAATGTTCCACCTGCAATCCTGCTTCCTATTTGGTTTGAAAGTGTATCTCAGGCCCACTCAATTGCAGATCCCTCCTTATAACTAATGGACTGTGGTGACCTCATATTTATTCTGAACTCCCTGTAATGTTGAGAGTCTTCTCAGTAGAGAGAGATTTAGTCCATGTGTACGCTGATTTTTGCCTTGTACCCAGGGACATCTATACAGGAAAATGTGTCCACCTCTTCCAAACCCCTCTGCCACAGTGGCTTTTGGAGACCTTTTCTTGCTGAGGTCCTTGTTGGTAATTGGTCCTGGCTTTATATGAATTTAGATGCCAACTTAGGTTAATAACAGGAATAATTTTCTTCTCTCAGAGAGAATGTCCCACCATAATCAAAATGCACTCTTTCTGTGAACTCTGTGCCCAGTGTTGTGTCTCCTCAAGAAAGAGTCTCTCCCCTCCTATACCCTTACAATTCAGACAGTTTTCTCAGATACTTGAATGGGAGGAGGACAGGCCATATGGGACGTCCATGTGGGATCAGAAGCTGAGCAGAAGAAGCCATTTCCAAGGGCAGAGTCAGAAAATCATGTAGAATATATTGTCAGCACTGCCCTGGATGTTGTCAGACCAGACCAGCATCAAACTCATTCTTCAGCCCTTTATGACCCTTCATGTGACATGAGAGTAACAGACATTCTCTGTAGTCCCTGGAGAAGAGTCCTTAGCCTTCATCTCTGAGGGGTCAAGGTGGGAGCCAACTGCCCCCACCCAGAAAGTTTCTGAATATTTCAATGGCTCATCTTTTGGTAGCCTCTCACAGATGGGCATGTACTAAGGTAGCCGTGTTCAAGTCTTTCCCATCATTACACTTTTATTAGGAGACCTTGGATTTCAAATCCTTGTTGGCTGATATTTGGAGGGTGGATTCCCAGGGTCTATAGTGACTAAAGTGAGAGTTCAGGGTAGGAAGACGGAGTCTACCCCTTCTCATAGAGACACCCATAACAATACAGCAACACACTTTTCAAATCTTTCACATATGTGTTTCTTATCAGGAGAGAAGCCCTTTATGTCCCTTGAAGACAAGGCACTGAGGGCCCTTTTCTAACACCTGCAGTTCCATGAATCAGCTCGGGCTGGGAGTATGGCCTAGTGGCAAGAATGCTTGCCTCATGTACATGAAGCCCTGGGTTCAATTCCTCAGCACCACATATATAGAAAGCGGCCAGAGGTGGCGCTGTGGCTTAAGTGGCAGAGTGCTAGCCTTGAGCAAAAAGAAGCCAGGGACAGTGCTCAGGCTCTGAGTCCAAGCCCCAAAACTGGCAAAAAAAAAAAAAAAAAAAAAGTCTCAGCTCTATGAGGGCCACCCATCTGAACAATTCTTCAGTTGGGAGCATCATATCCTAGTTGAAGCCAGGCTTTCTTTCCTGAGTCTGAAGTCCTCTAGGCATCTCCTTGTGAATGGGTAATTCCTATAGGAAGTCAAGGTGAGATGTCAGGCAACACCAAGAATGGGTGCCGGGCTCGGGTAGCTGGCACGGGGATTCAGGCTCTGCTATCCGCTAACAGCTCCCTTTCTCACCCTCTCCCCTGGTCACCTGACCTGCAGGTAAGGCCAGGGTGGAGTGGGGGGCTCAGGAAAGACCTCAGGTGCACAGAGCCGTACGAGATTGCTTTACCTCCCTCCTTACCCATGAAGAAAGCCAGGCATACACTGACCTCGGAGATGCTTCGAGAGCGAATCTGATTTAATAAGGGACGGGCTAAGGCTGATATGGTAGGAGGTGACGAGAGAAAGGGGTGACCGACCAAGGGCTGACGTTTGGCTGCGAGCTTGTCATAGGACCCCCTCATGAGCTAACGTCACTTGGATAGCGATACCCCAGGAGTGAAAAGCCCACGAGAATGGGGGGCACATGGGCTGGCGAGAAAGTTGGGGGCTGGTTGCAAAGCCAGTTCTTCTGGTTTTGGACCCAGAGAATTGTGGCCTGCTTCCGCATTCCCCAGGGCTGGGGGAAGGGTGGCATCTCGGGCACGCTCTCCAATGCCCTTCCCCCTCAAGGCCAAGGCTGAACCCCAACAAATGGGGACCAACCTTGCCCTTATTTTCACATTCAGTCCTATTGCAACTCAGACAAAGGTGTCTGGTATCATGAAAGAAGGGGGCTCCTGCCTAGGTAAACAGGGAAGACTAAAGTAGGAATGAAAGGGTATTGTGCTTCAAATCAGAAGTGGATCACAACCTCCTCAGCATACTCTGCAAATAGGTTAGGTGTCAGTCATGGTAATTTTCCCACCAATTGGGACACCGTTTGATCTGTGGCCAGGAACAAGGTAACATGTCAGTAGAGGAAGTATGTTTTAGAACTGAGAAAGAAATTAGCAACTAAATAAATAGGGATAGAGAAATTGAAAGCAAATTCGTGTGTGTGTGTGTGTGTGTGTGTGTGTGTGTATGTGTGTGTGTGTGTGTGCTGTTACAAGGGTTGGAAGTAAGGGTCTGGGACTCTGCTTGACCTTTTTGTTTGCTCAAGACTAGCACTTTAGCACTTGAGCCACAGCACCACTTCTGACTTTTAGTGGTTGAGATAAGAGTCTCGTAGACTTTTTTGCCCATGCTGGCTTGAAACTACACTCTGTAGATTTCAGCCTATTGAATAGCTAGGATTACAGGTTGGAGCAGCCAGCACGAGCAAGAGCTAATTCTTTCATTACTTTATTTTTTGTCTTCTTTGTACATTAACAATTGGACCATAAGTGTGGATGAGGATGAAGCCAAAGGGAACTCTACTTGGTAGGAATGTAAGTTTGTTCAATGACTCTGAACAACAGTGTGGCTGTTCCTGCCAAAATAATTATAGGTGTATCTGTTGATTCAGCAATCTCACTGAAGGGTATTTAGAGACAAACAATATTAATGAGTAGCTTGAGTAAATGCACATGAGCACTATTTTTTCTTTAAGTCTTATAAACCCCCATAAACTGCAACATTTGGTAAAAAGGAAAAAAAAGGCGAAAAGCAGCTCTCTTCCTCTGATCATACATACTTGTCCCAATAATTAGTGTATTCTTGGAACTGCACAAAGATCTTTAAGAGGAAAATAACCTTTCTTGGCACAAAACATGTTTAAGGGAGAAAATTTATCTTGGTATGGACACTTGGTGGGAGTGTGGGACAGAATCCATCCTTTACTTGAAAAGAAGCCCAAACATGAATGACCCAGTTTAATGAACAGACCGACCTCAAAAATCTCTGGCCCAATTAATAAATTAATAAAAGAGTGTGACATCAAGAATAATAAAACGAAGCAGTGGTTCATGTCTTTAATTCAAGCTACTCGGGAACTGTGTTATGAGGACTACAGTTCAAAGCCAGCCTGGAAGGGAAAGTCTATAAGAATCTTATTTCCAATTAACAACCAGAAAACTGAAAATGAAACTGTGCCTCAGTCTTGAGCACAAAAGTTCAAGGACAGTGCCCAAACCTTGAGTTCAATTCCCTAAACTGTTACAAAAAAAAAAAAAAAAAAGCTCAAAGTCCAGGTATTTTATCAAGCAGAAATACTTACCCTGATGTGAGTATGAGTCATTGCATCTGCTATCAGAGTGGCTGTACCTATTTTTTAGGTAGTGAACTATATTTTCTCTTTCATTCATGTTACTTATAAACTATCTCAATTTTTATCCTGATATGTCCTCACATTCTCTGTATGAAAATATCTAGAACTCATTATCCAAGGGTCAGGCGTAGGCCTCCTGCCATTTGAAGACTTCCTCCCTACAGCATCCTAGTCACTGAGCTGGTGGCAGCCTCACCATTCCTATTCCCCTCCACTGGCCTTAGCCCACCTACCATTCAGCTTGTTGGTCTGTAATCCTTTGAGCTTGGGTTCCCAGGCAATTTAAATAACTGAGATGAGAGTTTAGGGTGGTGAGAGAAGCCATTCTTAGATATTTTTTGCCAGGCATGAGGCTTGAAATCTGGGCCTGGATGATGCTCCTAAACTCATTTGCTCAAGTCTAGCATTCTACCCGTGTGCAACAGCATCACTTGTGACTTTTTCTGAGTAATTTGAACCTAGATGTTCAGATCACAGCCTCCTGAATAGCCTTGAATAGAGACATGAACCTCTTTGAACCTAGATGTTCAGATCACAGCCTCCTGAATAGCCTTGAATAGAGACATGAACCTCTGTATGGGCACCCGGCCCATACTGACTTTGCCTAGATGCACCCACAGTAATCAAACTGCACCCATGTTATGAGCCTTGTCCATGTCATTGTCCAGATAAGAAGATACATTCTTATGTCTCAGGAAGGTCTTCCATCCACATGGCCCATACTGAGTTATGTCAACTCAGGCTGTTGTCCTTGAGCAGGTATAGAATATGGGAGGATACCTAACTACTGTTTTCTGAGAATTTGATTAACGCAAAGAGAAAAGGGGGTCTGGTCACTTCTAAGTGATCACAGGATCCAGTGTAAGCCCAGAAGAGGCCATTCACTCCAGAATAATGGGGAGCTCACAAATTTCAGCCCACTCTGCTTGTCCATCAGGGGGAGGGCAAGTTTGTCATTGAAGGCTATATAACAAGGGGTAGAAAGCTGTCTCACTGTGACTTATATATGCTCCACAGACTAACTGATAATAGTATTCTTCTGAAAGAGTATCCACAGGTAACCAGCAAAAAAACTCCAAGTGAGGTCAGGAGCCAGAGTGAGATACAAACTCAGATGTGTTTTAAGGGCCCAGAATCCTATAATAGGGGAATCCCACATTGCCCTTGCTCATATGTCCTCCATGTAGCCCCAAAGCCTGAGACTTCCTTAGTCTTCTCCCTGAGGAGCTGTCTCACTTCCTACCTCAAGGTTCTCAAGGTGAAGAACTACCAGGGAGACATGAGCCTCTATGACTCTAGAGTACCAAACAGAGAGAGCCCATGTTGTGGGCCTCGAAGGGTAAACGTCTCAGGTAAAGGCACATCCAAATTTCTTCTCTTCCCAACGCCAATACATCCTCATCACAGAGCTTCTGCCCACCATACTTCCTGTCATCCTCAAGGAAAGCTACGATGATTCACAGTCCATTGATTCATGTTCCTCCCAAACTTGAGGGATGCCTTCAGTCCCATAGAAAGGCCATGAGTCTGGTGGATAAGATGGTTTCATGACAAAGGAGGAGCTCTTACCATGACCTCTCTCACTTCTGCCCTCCCATCCAAAACACCTTATCACATTATCCTGAGTACTCACACAACTCTTTTGTTTCTAGCACTATGGTTTCCACTGCACAGGTTCTAATTAATACTATTTCCAATAGAAACCATTCCACAGAAGAGGTTATCTGATAGGCTTAGTATGATGAGTATGTGCTGTTAGGTCTTAGCTCATTTCTGTGTTACCACTCTTTTCCTGTAGCCATCTCACTTCTTCCCTTCAATCCAACTCCACAGTCTGCACCACAGCCACCCACAGCACTTTGTTTTGTGGGAGTTAATTGGAGATAAGAGTGTGTCAGGGCTGATTTCAAATTGCAACTCTCAGATCTCAACCTCCTGAGGTAGCTAGGATGAGTGGTATGAACCATTGGTGCCTAGCTAAATTCACTTTCTTTGTATTGCTTGTTGCCTAGAATCTGCTCCACCAGAAAACACTTCCTTTTGCTTATTGCACCTGTACAGGTGTTTAGGTATTAATGGTCACATAGGGAATAGTGCTGTCACAGGTGATTTTACCCTTGTCTAAAATGGAAGGAGAAAATCCACAGCCTTCCAAGAGGAGAAGATAGTAGTGCAATGCAAATGCAGAAAATGGCTGGTGAGTGACAACGGGGGAACATTCTATAATGCCCTTTCCATATCCTCTTCAAATGAGACAGAATAAGGTAGGGGTTAAACACATTTATCACAGAATAGGTACCTGAGAACACATAGATTTTTAAAGTAAATCTTGTCTTCTCTAAAATCTCCCAAGAGCTAGGAACTGGTATCTCATATCTATAATCCTAGCTAATCAGGTATGTGAGATCTAGTCATAGTTCAAAGCTGGCCCAATCAGGTACATACATGAGACTTAATTCTCCCAATAACAATCAAAAAGGTTGAAAGTGAAATTGTGGTTTAAATGATAGTGTGCCATCCTTGAGCAAAATAAGACAAGTGAGAGTACCAGGAATGAACTCATGCCCCTGCACTGGTGCAAATATAAAAAGGAAAGAAATCCTCCATGCACCCTCAAAAGAGAAAAACATGTTTTACCCAATAAGCCAAGTCACTGATTTTGCTGATGATTACTGTGCAAACATTTGTGGGAGGGAGCACAAGAATCCATCAGAGAAGCAGTGCTCTCCACTGTAGTCCATGTGATGGTTACAGATACTTGAAAGCCAGTAGGAATTTCCTTGCTGCCTAATTTCTGTCAATTGCAGATATATCCATGGTCATTGAGTCACTAATAAGCTGAGGGCCGAGGGCCCCTCTTCCACTCACCTCTTCTACTTTATTTTTAGTGCTTTGTGGGATTTGAGCTCAAGCCATTTTAGTTGCTAGGCAGGCACTCTATCAATTTAGCTACGCCAAACTTTTTCTCTGGCTAGCTTTCACACAGGAATTAATACTTTTTTTCCTGAGTAGTCCTGGACCTCAGAGTTCTTCATTACACTTTCCACATATTCTTGGTGATAAGACACACTGTCAATGTTACCATTTCATTGTTTGACAAATGATCTCCCAAAAGTTTAGTGCAGGCATGCCTCAAATTCCAATCCTCACAATCTCAGACTCCTGAGGAGGTAAGATTTTAGACATGAGTCCCTATATCTAGCTCTTCAATCACACTTTATATATGTGGTAAAATTGCTAGTCATAGTTTTAGTGTGGAATTATTCATTTTTATCAGTCAAGGGGCTTGAACTCGGTGACTTGGTGCTGTCCCAGGCTAGCACTCTAGCACCACTTCCAAATTTTTCTTTGGTTGAGATAAGAGTCTCACAAATGCTCATCACCTTGCTTGCCTTGAACTGCACTCCCCAGGTCTCAACTTCCCAAGTAGCTAGCTAGAATTACAGGTGTGAGCAGCTGATGATTAGCATAGTGTGAAATGCTTTGGAGGAATTCAGAGTCTGAAAGATTCAGTTCAGAGAAGTGTCCTACTATCAAGTTCAAAGCAGATACCCCAATATCATCCCTTTCTCCACCCCTCTCTCAGCCTCCCCTTCAGAATCCTATGACCATGGAGACAGATTCGAGCAGTAAACTTGGAGAAGAGAGGCCATTTGTCTAAATTGAGAGAGAGAGAGAGAGAGAGAGAGAGAGAGAGAGAGAGAGAGAGAGAGAGAGAGAGAGAGAGAGAGAGATCCAGGAGATCCAGGATCCAGGAAAGAGAAGCTGATTGGCAAAAGGCCAGATTCGAGTAGGGAACCATAAAATAAGTAAACAGCCTCACTGTTTTCACATTCAGCGCTGAATCTTGGGTAGGGGAAGGACAGTTCAGCACTCCTCTACCACTTATTCACTTCAGTTCAACCCTAACCAAGCCATCTAATATGTTTCCTCTCAAAGTACTGCAAAAATAACAGTCTTAGTCTAGGGCCCATGGATATAAGAGATCTTTGGGTATCTGAGGGGGAGCAGGGAAAAGTTTAAACTACTTTGGTTGTTCCCCTGAAAATCTATACTCACCCTTGTTCTCAGCGACATGCCTGAGTGACTCTGGGAAGCTGAGGGGTCTACCTTTTCTTCACTCCCTCCTACCACATGGAACACTGAGAAAATCTTTGATATAATAAATGTATAGGGCCTGTGTCAGTGGTTAATACATGCATGGTGGACATGGGCCTGGGACATTAACTTCCACCATGGAGTGAAACAGGATATGAGGGCCCTGGTTGGTTAGGGCCAAGACTGTTAAAGAAAGGACCTTAGACTCCAGGGTAAGGGAGTCTACCCCTGCTGTCAATTCAGGGAGGCCTTCTGCTCTCTGATCAGAGTAGTGATGTCATACTTACCTTAAGAGAAAGTTAGGGACTATGTAGACAAAGAAATACTGAATTTAGCAGACTAATGGTCCACATGATGCCTGAATTCTCAAGATGAAGACTCAGTAGCAATTCAGAATCCTCTAGAAATATTATATCCCATTCATGTGGGAAGCCTGTGTAGGTCCCAAATTTGGTGATCAAACAACTGAGTCTTCTGAATCTAAGGCATGGGGTAATTCATGTAGGGAGTCAAGGTGAGATGTCAGGAAACAACAAGAATGGGGACTTGCCTTCATTTTTAGGCTGAGTCCTATTCTTCCTCTGTCTGTCTGGGAGGGGACTGGTGTCATAAGAAGTTGTGTGCTTCTGCTTAGATTTAAAAGGAGTACTTAGTTATGAATGAAGGGAATGAAGGAATCAGAGGTAGACATCCACTCTATCATCATCTTGGGGAGGCCGAGAACAGCATGCCTCGATTCAGGGGTCCTTACTTTAGCCTCTTACTCTCTTTTCCAGGAGGAGTGAAACTTGGTCTGAAGACTATGCCCTCTTCCCAGCAGAGCCCTTAGAGATTGTTGGGCTTTTTTGCCCCTCCCGGCTCGGACTCTTACTTCTTCCTTTCCACTCTCCCTTTCACGCCCTCTCCCCTAGTCATCCGACCTGCAGATAAGCTAGAGTGGAATGGGGGAGTTAGCTCCGACCTGTCGCGCACGTGATCTACCGCAGATGTGTGCCCGCCTCCTTACCACTAGAAGTCTGGCGTACACATGCAACGGGGCTAGCTTCTTAGAGCGAACTAACTTTATTGAGACAAGGAAAAGGGGAGATGATTCCGAGGGAGGGGTTTGGCCAGGATGTCGATAGGCTGAAAGGTATCACCTGACCCCCAAGGGCTAATGTCACTCGAGCGCGCCGAGCCAGGGCGGGGTTGGTAGGCGCCGGGCTGGCTAGTGTGGGTTGGGGGCTGTTTGCCCAACCGGTTCCTCTGGATTCTGATCCAGAGGGGGTAGCAGGGCCGCTTTCCCCAGGGCTGGGGGAGGTTCATCAAGCCCCTTCCATCAAGGGGAAAGATGGATCCCAACAAGAGATGACCAACACTTCCTTTTCAAGATGGAGGGAAACTACTTACAGGGTAGGTCCAGACAGCACTGGGGGAAGAAATGGTATAGATTCGCTCTCAAGATTGACAGGGAGATAAGAAAAAAGGTAATCCTGGCCTGCAAGGTGCATGTGGACATCAACAGAGGGGAAAGGTTCTGAAATTGTGAAAAGTGATCAGGAAAACCTTGAGATACCACACATAAAGAAAAAGCCCTTGATTCTGCTCCCTCTCTCAGCCTTGAGAAATCTCTGCTGGGGTGTTCACATGAATTGTTTACATACTTCTGTCTCCCAGAAACAAAGAAGGTGGGCCTTGTGAGTAAGGGAATTCAATAAAACAATGTGGTCAGCAGGAGGGACTGTCCAAGATGTATCTGGAATTAAGGTGAGGGCAGCTATAAACCCCCACTCATACACATGGGATTGCACTACCAATTTTTCCCTCCTGTACCTGGAGTTGAAGGTCGTGGTTTGAAGTAGTATCCTCATGGACTCCAGCAGACAATTCTCTGATGGGGTCAAAATTTAAGATGGAGGTGCAGGTGGTAAAATTTTACCATAGGCTCCATTCACTCCACCACACAGAAGTCTACATTACTCAACACTATGCGCCTCACCAGCACCCAGGAGACTCAGACTCACTCAGCACCTTGCATCTTGTTGAGTGGTTCCCTTACTGTTAGACTTAAGGCAACAGACACAAGAGGGATCCAGGAACCTATGGGGCCATAAAGCACTAAAGGGAAAACCAGGAATAAGTCCTAAGGGAGCTGCAAAGAGGATCATTCTCAGCTGAAACTGCTTCCCTGCTTTCTCTCTCACACAGGCCTAGGAGTCATCATAACTGAAATCCATTCCACCTTGGTACTTGGGATCCAGAAGGGAAGCCATGTTGCCTTATATTCAGAGTACTCATCCCGCTGAGCTTGAGAGAGGCCCTCAGAAGGGCTCCTTGATGGTGTAGTCAGGGGGACAAATGAGGAAGGTCAAGAATCCTCCAACCAGAGAAGGGAAGATCTGTGCCTCCAGGATGACGAGATAGTCGATATGACCCTGCGGGAAGAGGCACTAGCATTGCTGCCATACCTGCCATATAAGTATTGGTCAAACAAGCCAGTTACTGAGGTGGAAATGCTGATTCACTGGGAACACTTCCCTGTGATCTTAGACAAAGATTCTATACGTACAAACTATTGATGGCATTGAAATGAAGGAGGAGGTGGACCCAATTATCCACACCCATGTGCTTGTTAAAGCAGCAGGGATCACTTATGATGGTGTTCTGAGCCATGTTCAGGGCATTCCCAAGACTGGCCTGCTGATAATCATTCTTTGCATCATCTTTATAAACGGTGGCTGTGCCACAGAGGAAGCTATCTGGCAGGTTCTGGATAAGATGGAAGTGCATCCATAGTCATGTTTCTCTCAGTAATTTGAAGTGGAAGAGAATACTAATTCCCTCACGGTCCCTAGATTTTATCATAACTAATGGAAAGGTCAGGAGAGAGCTTCAGTGAGGTGTGTTCGGGTTGGGAATTTAACCCTGTCCACAATTTAACTCCTAGTAGATACTGGACACCTCCATCAGTTGACTAGGAGTGGTTCTCTTTAGTTTGAAATCTTTCCTCACTCCAAGTTCTTACCAGCTCCTGACCTCTGGAAGATGGAAGTGAGGCTACAATTCATGGGAACATCCATAAATGGGATTCTCTCTCTCTCTCTCTCTCTCTGTCATCCTTCCTTTCTTCCTTCCTTCCTTCCTTCCTTCCTTCCTTCCTTCCTTCCTTCCTTCCTTTCTTCCTTCCTTCCTTCCTCCCATTTTTTTGCCAGTCCTGGGGCTTGAACTCAGGACCTGAGCACTGTCCCTGGCTTCTTTTTGCTCAAGGCTAGCACTCTACCACTTGAGCCGTAGTGTCCCTTCTGGCTTTTTCTATATATTTAGTGCTGAGGAATCAAACCCAGGGCTCCATGTATACAAGACAAACACTTTGCCACTAGGCCATATTCTCAGTCCCCCTTCCTTTCTTGCCTTTTTTTTTGTAAGTCTTCGGTGTTAAACTCAGAGTTTGAGAGCTGTCCATGAATTTTTACACTCAAGGCTAGCCCTCTACTACTTTGATCCACAGCTCCACTTCTCATTTTCTGGTGGTTATTGGAGATAAGTGTCTCATGGACTTTCCTATCCAGGCTGGCTTTGAACCATGATCTTGAGGTCTCAGTCTCATGAGTAGCTAGGATTACAGGCTTAAACTACCATCTTCCAGTCATGAAGAGGATTCTTATCTCCATCATCTCATCTCCATGACTTAAATCATGAGTAGGAAGCCAGGGATAAGGTTTCTTGCCTATACCACTACTTGGAGCAACTCTGGGCAGACAGTTGGCTGGGTATCCTGTGTTTTACATTGGGGATTTCTTAAGTCCTCCCTAAGGGATCTTCTGAGAAGATGGCATACCCAGCAGAATAAGATCCATCCCTTCCTGAGACAGGTCATAAGATCACAATTAATGATGACTTGAAGCCTGCTACCCTTGGCTGACCCCTATAATGCTAGCTACTCAGGAGACTGAGATCTTGGTTAGAAGCCAGCTTGAGCAGAAAATTCCATGAGAATCTTATCTCCAGTTAACCACCAAAAAGCCACAATGTGAGCTGTGGCTCACATTAAGCTGTGGCTTAACCTTGAGCACAAAAGCTCAAGGATAGTACCCAGTTCAAATTTTAGGACCAACACACTAACAAAGAATAAGGACTTAACTCATGCCACTATAAACTGGGTCTGTCAGGGCTGCTGGGAATGGGGAGAGCCCTCTATCATTTCTCCCTAAGTCCTACCGTTTACTCTAGGCAAAAACCTGTCCCTCTTAAGGCCTGAATGTGCTCCTTCAGATTGCAGAGTTAAATGAGGAATTGAATTTCATGTGAACAGTAGAGGGTGAACTCCATTTGTACTGGGTCCTTAACCCCTTGGTATTGCCCCATATTTCACCTGACTCCCTACGGACCTGGACCATACCTCTGCTGAGGTAGTGTTCTTCCCACCAAACCCCTCCCCGCTCTCAGACCAGGTTGCATAGTCAGGAATCAGCTGCCTAGTCTCCCTGCATGAGGCTCTAAAGGCCTCAGAATAAGGGTGGCACAAGTTTCCTCAGCTTATTCTTGGTCTCCCTCAGGACTCACCTTGACTTCCAATAGGGTCTGACGCCTCTGCTACATTCAAAAGCAGTTTCTTTTACTCACACCTTAACCCCTGTCAGACCCAGAGCATAAGACAGGCAACATTCCTCAGGTCACAAGGAATAGGGCCTTCTTGGAAATACAGCAGGTGTAGCCTTCCCAGGTCTGTGCTGCATTTTTTTTTTATCAGTTGTCGGGCTTGAACTCTGGGCCTGTGCACTCTACCTGAGGATTTTTGTACAAGGCTAGAAAGTTCTATCACTGGGTCCAAAGCTCCACTTCTACATTTTTTGTGGTTAATTAGAGAGAAGAGTCTCACAGGGTTTTCTTCCCCGGCTGGCTCAAACCTCCATCCTCAGGTCTCAGTCCTCTGAATAACTAGGATTACAGGTGTGAGCCACCAGTGCCCAGTGTATTCATTATATTGGAGCCTAAGGTCTCTCTCCATAAAGATGCATGCCATGTCCCTTCCAATGAAAACTCTGTCTTCTTTTTGATCTAAGGTCAAAATTAAGGGAACATATAACAGGTTACTCATCTGGAGTAAATAATACATGAGTAACCTGATTTAGGAGTCCTCCATCCTCTTTAAGATTATGTGATTGATACCAAATAGAGTTTTTCCATCCCATTGCAAATCAGTCTTCTCCCCTTAAAGCAGGTCTAGTACTCCCAGAATGTACTGATGCTGAAGGAGGAGGTGGGGGCCTGAGTGTATTCACCTGATAAAATGCCCCTTTGGCAGATATGATAATTGGGTTGCAGCTGCATATTTGGGGAACCTCTTCCTGAGTAGGTCTTTAATCTGTTCAACACCATGGTCTCATCTTCAGCACTGGCAGACTCGTACTCTCTGTATTGTGCAGAATTTTAGACCTAAGCATACAGCTCTCACTGCATGGGCTCTGTGAAGTCAAATCTCTCTCTCTCTCTCTCTCTCTCTCTCTCTCTCTCTCTCTCTGTGGGGGTGTGTGTCTGCATGTCTATCTCTGTTGTTGTCTGTATCTCTCCCTGTCTGTCTGTCTCTCTGTCTGATATCTGTCTGTCTGTCTCTCCCTCTCCCCAAATACAGAACTGAAAACAAGGTAGAGCTGTAATAGTAAACAAAACTAGTAAATGTTCATGTGGAAACTCAGAAAAGTTTTTCTCAGGGGCTTTATTTTCAACATTATCAAGGTATATATAGTTACTCTTGAAGAAGACTGGACCCTTTTCCTCTGTTGTTCTGATGATCCATTTTATAAGCAAAGGCTGGCAACTCTGTGACACTCACCTCAACACTAAGAAGGCAATCAGAGGAGCTTCTTTCACAAGAAGTACATACAGGAACAACCTTGGATCTATAGGAGTAGCATATATTCTGGGTTGTGCACTGGGGATACACCATTTTTTCTGGGGGTCTAAATAAAGGACCTGAACTCAGTACTAACACTTTAGCGCATTGGATGGTACTCTACCAACTGAGCCATGCATCCAATACCAAGGACTGCTTATTTCCTTTTCTGTTATTTTTAGAGCATTGGGTTACCAATGATCCTCACAAAGAATTCTATTGTAGAGGAGACAAGTCCCCATACGCTTTGACACAAATTCTAATTGCAAAAGTGAAGGTGTCTTCAATCAGGCCACGCTATCCTTTAGTTTCCATGGCTGATGGGAGCATGGAAATGTCCCTCTCATAATCTGAGAGTGTAATATATCTGTCACTTTATTCCTCCCTGAGTATTGGCCTTGACTCTAGGCATGATTCTAGCTTCTCAGGACCGGTGTAAATCTCAGTTTGTAAAGTATGATGAAGAATAAAAAATCCTGAAAGTTAGGGCAAGTTGAGAATTGACCTGTACTCATTTCTGGAAGCCTCAGTCCTGCTTCATATCTCACCTGGCCTCATTATGGGATCTTGTCCCAATCTTCTGTTCAGGCAGGACTCTTTCTACCAAACCCACATGCAGAAGTCAGGAATCAGCTGCCTATCACCCTACATTGATACTTTCAAGGCTTCCAGCAAGAATGAAATAGGACTGGACAGGGGATCCTGGGGGTAACAGTCTAGATCCATGATCCTTGAAGGAGAATGATTGATCTCTCTGTGGTGTATCATTAAGAGAAAGTTCTGGAGTGTGAGCAGAGAAGCCCTGGAACACAGGTGGATGGTGCTTAGTTATTTCAGTGGCACTCAGGTGTTCATGCCCTTACACACTAAAGCCTTACTGTATAGTCCTTGAAAAGGTAAAGCCAAAATCATTGTTGGGAAGCTGATTATAAGAAGAGTAGATCTTCTTCCTTAGAGCAGACTTCAAGCAATCCATCTGAACCTCTGTTTTCACCCAGGTATGTGGTCAGACGAACACCTCCATAGCTCCCTCAGCCACTGCTTGGTGAAATTATCTTAAATTTCATATTTGCTTGAGGTACATGGACCAGAAAGGACCAGTTACAGGATTTAATTAGTTTGAAATTAGGAACAAGGTTGTACTCTGTCAGTACTGGGTCCTGGATCACTGTTAGGATTACTGACGTTTACTTCCTGTATGATAGGGGCATCTCTGTTCAGCTGAGACATGGTCCAGTCTACTAAACCCCTAATTTCTCTTAGAATCTAATATAGATATAACAGAGCAATATCTGGTCTTCCTTTTCAGTGCATGTCAAGGCTCAAAGGAAGGGTGGGCCTAGCCCTATACAGGTAATCTCAGTCCCACCCTAAGTCTTCAAACTGAGTAGCAGAAGTGTGTGTCTTGTCCCTTCCTCTGCTAAATGTAAAAAGTCAGTTATACTTGCGAGTGGTGGAGCTGTAGTTAACAGCATAGGCAGTCCTTTCTAATGGTATTTGAACCCAGATTTTTCTATTTTGGGAACTGTTCATGTCATTTTTCTCCTGGATATATCAGAGGACATGAAGCTCAGGAGGACAGGAAACCAAAATGAACTGACAAAAATTCACAAAATATTCACCCATTCAAAATAACTTTGCAAATGCTGGTTTGAATTATATCTGTGAATGATAGACCCTAGGATTTGAGTAAAAGACCAGCTCCTTTTCTTTCTGCCTCCGGCTTCCTAATACAAATAACTGAATTTAGCTTTGACATTTCTTTTAAATTGTACATAATTATTCTATTTTCATATATTCATGTACTGTCATCTTATAGTACTCAAATATCACACTGTAATTTAGCTATAACTTGAAAGTAGATGCTACTTTACATTTATCTTTTTACATTTATTTTACATTTTATTTTACATTAATCACTTTTTCTTGTTTTATTGATGAAGTACTATAAGTAGCAGAAAAATGTAACATTCATCATTTCCAATTTAACTTCTTTAACACAAACTCCACCTATTTTTCTGCAAGGTATAACATTTCATATTTTTCTGTGTGCTGGTTCTGGGCTTGAACTCAGTGCAATGGGTCACTTGCCTGACCTTTTGTACTTGTAGCTCAGCTATGGGTTTTGGTGCTTAATTAGAGATATGAGTATCACATACTTTCTAGATGGGTCTGGGTTGAAACCTCCATCCTCAGAGTTAAGCCTCTTAATAGGATTACAGGACTGATCCACTGGCATCAGGCATAACTTGTTTCTATTTATGCATTTTTCATTGTTATTTTGAAGGAGATATACAGAAGGCTTATAACTATATAAATCAAATATAGGGTACATCTTTTTTGGAAATTGTCACCTCTTCCCTCATTCTCTCTCAAGTATTCCCTCCATTTCCCATCCACCAGTCTTATGTTCATTCAGCATAGGATCTAGTGAGTTTCACTGCTGCATTGCTTCACCTTTGTCCCGGCCGTTCTGGGCGCACCCCTTACTCTCCCAAAGATAGGTAAACAAAAGGAACAGGAAACAAAACAGCACGAAAGGACAAAAAAAAAACCCTCTTATTTCCATTTTCTGGAGTTCATTTAGATTAATTTTCATGGAAAGGAAGGCTATTGCCTAAATCCCTAAGAAATTGTGTGTTAATTAAAGACATTACCCAGTACTGATGCTAAACTAAAGATTTGCTGAGGAATCTGGTCATTGAGTGGGGGGACTTCTCTTTAAGATACAATTTCCAGTACAATACACATAACCAACCAAAATCAAGACAATGTATTTATATTTTGATATGACATAGAAAATGGGCAAGACAAGAATTAACACTAAGCTTCTTTGTATTATAATTTATTTTAAGGATAGAAATTTTGACCATTTCCAAAAAAGTCTCTATTCCACTGGGATGTTCATATAAAATGGATTTCTAACGGGTTTTCAAATTAAAGTCACTTTTCTAGTGAAAGACATATCTTCCCCGTTGTTGCTGTAAAGTTTCTGCATAGAGTGATCCTAAGGACCTAGGGTCAACTCTGCAGTACTTGGCCCAGTGTTGTAAGAGCTTCATTTTGGTGGTTTCTGCATAGGCCCTTGTGCCCCACATGAACTCATAAACAGCGGGATTACTGTCGGGCACCTTTTCATATATCACGTATTGCTCCCACACAAAATCTCCCATGAGCAGGTTCCTAGGTTTTCCATAAAGGAAGTGTTCCCTATCCGAGTACACTTCCATCTTATTCAGCACATGCCAGATGTCCTGCTCTAAGGCGCAGCCGCCCTTGATATAGATAGTGCACAGCACCATTATCAGCAGGCCTGTTTTGGGCATGCCTATCACATCGCTCACTACACCATCATAAGTGATCCCTGCTGCTGGACCAAGCACACGAGTGTGCAGAATGGAGTCTTCCTCCTTCATTTCAAGTCCATAGAGGACCTGCATGAATAGATTGGCTTTGTCTAGTATCACTGGGAAGTAATGCTGGTGACCAACTGTGATTTGACTCAGTATATCCTTCTCAGAAACTGGCTTGCTGATCCAATACTTATGCAGCAGGTATGGCAGCAATTGTAGTGCCGATTTCTGCAGGTCCATCTGCAGCTCCTCCTCACCCTCAAGGGGCAGCTCTTCCTTTTCCTCATTGTGGGATTTCTGATATTTCTTATTTCTCTCCCTAATTTCCTCACCCAGGATACCATCTAAATCGTCCCTTGCAGTAAGGAGGAGCTTAGAAATGGAATCCTCCTCAGACTGGGGAACCTGCTCATCCACCAGGCCTGTGGCCTCTCTTTGGGCCTGCGGGTCTTGCTCCTGGGCCTGCGGGTCTTGCTCTTGGGCCTGCGGGTCTTGCTCCAGCTCAGAGGGATGCGTGCTTGTAGCGTCCATCATGGGTGCCCTTCCCGATTACAAGTATGAGGGTAGAGAGCAGCTCGATGATGAGGACTCCTAGGCCTATGAGACAGAACGCAGAGAAGTAGTTTCAGCTGAGAATGTTCTTCCGGGCAGCTTGCTTAGGACTTATTGCTAGTCTTTCCTTTGGTGGTTTAGAGCCACATAGGTTCCTGGCTTCTCTTGTGTCTGTTGCCTGAAGCTTAAGAGTCAGAGAACCACTCAAAAAGGCTCCAGGTACCGAGTGAGTCTGAGTCCCTGGGATCCGACAGAGGTGTACAGTATTGTGTATTGTGGAGTTGCATGTTGTGATGGGAATAGAGCCATGGTCCAGTGTCAGCATATACACCCCAATCTTAAATTCTGACCCTAGCAGGGAATCATATGCTGGATTGCATGATACATACTACTTCAGACCAAGACCTTTCCCTCCTGCTCCCTGGAGTATGTACAGTGGGCACTTAGTCAGACCTCTCTCTCTTCCTTGGGCCCCAGCATGCAAGGCCAACATGGGGCCCCCAGGCTTGAGAGCAAAAGGGAGGTAAGATTTCATGTTCCTCAATGTTCTGCAATAAACAGTTCCTACAGAGCTCATTTGAAACCCCAAAATTTCCCCTGGTGATATCTGGACTACTCTCTGCTGTCCTTGGGGCATATTCTCACAGGTCCAGGTCCTCACAATGAAACAAAAGGCAATGTGAGGTCATCACAGGTCACCATGGGCAAAAGCAAATTTGACCAGACCCAGAAAGGGGCCTTATGGGTGGAGGACTGGTTCAGTGCTCCCCTTGCTTTATGCTAAATTGGAAACTTTCTGAGCACCTGAGGTCAAAATACTAAAGCAAGGGGCTGGGGATATGGCCTAGTGGCAAGAGTGCTTGCCTCGTATACATGAGGCCCTGGGTTCGATTCCCCAACACCACATATACAGAAAATGGCCAGAAGTGGCGCTGTGGCTCAAGTGGCAGAGTGCTAGCCTTGAGCAAAAAGAAGCCAGGGACAGTTCTCAGGCCCTGAGTCCAAGCCCCAGGACTGGCCAAAAAAAAAAAAAAAAAAAAAGTAAAAAAAAAAACCACTAAAGCAAAAACTTATTTCTGTGAGAAATTCTAAAGATTCAAAGGGATGCGAATGCACCTATGCTGTCTGGGTTTTCTTACAGGTTGAGGAAGGACCTATGGTAGTGGAGCCCCATGTGTAGGAGTGGTACCTGTTATACTTGTCCTCACCTTGTTTCCAGATTGATTCTGGACACTCCCTCTGGCTGGCTATGTTGATTCAGTGAATTCCTTCAATTTGGGACCTCTACTTCTTTATTCCTGGGAGACAGAAGTGTAACAACAATTCATGTGAACCCCTAGCAGTGATTTGTTAAAGTTGAGGGAGGGAGCAAGACCCACAGCTTAGCTTTTGCTTTGTGTCTTTCAAAATAATTATAATCACTCTTTACAACCTCTGATACCTTTCCCTCTATTAACATCCAGGTCCATCTTGCAGGCCAAGAATACCATTTTCCCCATCTTGTTGCCCATCCTGAGAAACCACTGGTGTCATTTCTTCCCGACAGTTCTAACTGGATCCACCCTGGGCCTTAAATGCATGTAGACTCCCCATATCTTGAAAAGAAGATTTTAGTCTTCTCTAAAGCCTTTGCTGAACAAAGGTTATACTCTTTAGAACAAGGTTCACTCCTCACAGAAATAAGCAAAAGAGGCTAAAGAGCCCAGAATCCAGGCATGCTGTGTGGCCTCCCTAGAATGATGAGACAGTAGATGTCTGCCTGTGATCAGATCTGCAATTTCTCTACATTCCTAAATCTTGCACGGGAATCCAGGCAGGAACTCCACACCTCTCATGAAACCAGTCATCTCCCACACAGTTGCAGGAATATCAGGGCTTATTCTAAAAATGAGATCAGGACTCTGTCTGAAAATAAGGGAAAATTACCCATCCTCGGTGTTCGCTGACATATCAACTTGACTCCCTGCAGTTCTTACCCTGTCCCCTAGATTTAGAAATCAATACTCATTTGTTTGATTACCTTATCTAGGGCTACCATTAGGTCACAACATGAGTGGGTCATATTCTCTCTAGCGCAATGCCAGTTGCTCCTGGGTCTCCAATGTGAGACCTCAGTCAGCATCTGGAACATCAGCCTGTGAAATTCAGGATTTATCTATCTTACTAATCCCTATCTATGACTTAGAAGGTAAGTATGACATCAATACTTGGTCAGAATGCACAGGGCCTCTCTGAACTGACAGCAGGGGTAGACTTCCTCTGTGTCTCCCTTAACCTAGAGTCTAAGGTCCATTTCTTTACAGTCTTGACCCTAACCAGCCAAAGCCCTCATTTCCTTTATGACTCCATGGTGGAAGTTAATGTCCCACACACAATTCTGCCAGGAGTTTGTTATCTACTCACATAGGCCCTCTGAAGTCCAGCTGTCTCCACAATAATGTTTTCAATGATTCTCAGTGTCCCGCGTGGTAGGAAGGAGTGAAGAAAAGGTAGACTCTTCACCGTGTTGAGCCCTCAGGATCGTGGCTGAGAATAGGGATATGTATAAATGTTTAGGGCATACACCAAGGAGTTTGTTTCCTCTGCTTCCCCTCAAATATCCAAAACCTCTTATATCCAAGGACCCTAGACCCTAGACTAAGACTGTAATTCTCAAAGTACCTCGAGGGAAAACTTAAGGTTAAATGAGTTGATTTGGATTAAAGTCCATAAATGGTGGAAGAATGCCCAACCCTCTTGGCATTCCCCAGGGTTTAGGACTAAGAGTGTCAAAACTGTGACATTTGATTATTTTATGATTCCCTACCTGTATCTGAGCTTTTGCCAGTCAATTTCTCCTCTCTCCTCATCCAGCTTAGAGACACACTGCCTCTCCTCTCCTCTCCAAGTTTATTGTTCAAATCTGTCTCCTTGGTCACAAGATTCTGAAGGTGAGGCTGGGGGATGGGTGGAATGTTGGTGGAAGGGCTGACATTGGGGTGACAGTTTTTCTTTTGATAGTAGGATTTCCTCTGTTCACCTTTTAGGCACATCACTTACTTGAATTTCTCTGAGTTTGAATTGCTCTTCAGAATTTTACTCTAAGGCAGGTACCAAGTGGTCAGACCTGTCGTCCTACCTACTAAACCAGCTGAGATCTGAGGATTGCTGTTCAAAGCCAGCCCAGACAGGAAAGTCTGTGTGACTCTTATCTCCAATTAAACACAGAAGAAGCAAAATTGGTCCTCTGGCTGGAAGTAGTAGAGTGCTAGCCTTGAGTTAGAGACCTCTGGGAAAGAATTCAGGCACTGAGTTCAAGTCCCACAACTGACAACAAACGTAAAAAGTATTATGACAAGCAATTTTCCTGCATATAGAAGGCGTGTTTGAGGACCTGGATTCAGTGGCTCAGTCTAAAATCCTACCTCCTCAGGAGCCAGAGATTTCAAGGATCAGAGTTTGAAATAAGCCTGGCCTAAAATTTTGGGAGATCTTTGGTGAAACAATGCAATAATGACTATGACATTATGTCTCATCACCAAGCATATGTAGAAAGTATGACGAAGAACTTGGAGGTCCAGCCTTCTCAACCAGAAACAAATAGATCCTGTTTGAAAACAAGGTGAAGAAAAATGTCTGGATTAACTATATTTTGAGATTGCCTGCCTGTCATAAGTGCTAGAGCCCCAAACCCAGAAAGCACTAAATATACAATAGAGGAGGTGAGTGGAGGAATTCTTCATAGCTGATTATTGCCTCCATGTCCATGGCTTAGGAATAGCATCTTGGATTCAATATTTGAGGCAATATCTATGGTGAGTATATATATTTTTTGTTTATCTTGTTGTTTTAACTTTGTCCCTAGGAATTGTCCGTTAGCTTTTGTGTTCAAGGTTAGCATTCTACCATGTGATTTACAGTTCACTGCTGTATTTATTCATTTTATTTTATTCTTTAGTTACTCAATGTGGGTAAAAGTCTTCTGGACTTTTCTTCCTATGCTGCCCTTTAACCACCATCCTCAGAAGGAGGTAATAAGTTATATAAGAAATGTACCCATTGACTTATATATGAAATTGTAACCCCTCTGTACATCACATTGACAATAAATAAATAATTAAAAAAAAACTCAGCCTCTTGAGTAGCTAGGATTTGAAGCATGAGCCACTGGTGCCTAGTAGGAAGAGGACTTCTTATATCCACCTTTAAAAGTACCTAAATGTTGAGACTTTCTCGAGCTGCAGCCTTTCTGATTCTCAGACCTACAGATGTCTGGACAGTGTTCTCAATGCCACAATTACTTGGGGCAGGGCTGAGACCATGCTGGGAACATTCACTGGTGTTGGGGTTTCCTTTTACTCACCCTTTGCCCTCATCTGCATCTCAGAGCCTGAGGTCTCTCAGGCCAAGAATCTCTGTCCCACCCTGGGAACCCCAGTATTCCTTGAGTGACAAGGAGGGGTTCACAGTGTTCAGAGTCATTTTCTGAACAAAATATGACTCTTCATTGTGGAGCTAAATGCAGAGCTACAGATGGAATATTTGGAGACTCTGAGTCCAGGTCCATAACTTCCTTTGTCCCCCTCAGAATCTTTCTTTCACTTTGGATACAGTTCTGAGTTCTCTACATGCCTGCTCTGCAGACTTTAGAAGAAGTTTGTTACTCTCAGGGTTTTCTAGTATAGACAGAGGTACTTTCTTCAGTACACCCCATTGTGCCCAACTCACAGTGGTTTTGTACATAGATTATCTGGGGACCCTCCAACTGTTTCAGATTTCCTTTGTTATCCTCAAGATCTCACAAGGCCCAGGCCTATCCCTTTCTAATACCTTAGAACAAGATTCTATCAGGTTCCATGGATGAAGTTACATGTGCTGCCATGGGAAGATCCTTACCTATTTTTGTTAAGTGTCAAATAATTATGCAATTATGTATTTATGTATTTTAATGTGACTTTGACAGACATATTTATCTGAGGCATCTATGGGTAAAAACCATAACATAGCCTTAGCATATAACATGTCAGATTCATGGTCTGGTGTCCAAAGAGCAGGAGTTGAGTTATGGAAGTAGGAAGAATCATATACACATTTTTAGCTATTTGGACAACAAGAATAAATGAACATTATCTTTGCAATGAAAACACTTAAATAAGGACTGTAGGGCCCTTAATATACATCTGAGGGTGTATCTCACCTTGGATTGTGACCTCACCTGGAGTTTGTCTGCTGTCTTGTCTCAGGACAGCGTTTCAGGACAAGAGCATTATCTCCTGGTCTGTGGAACATGCATAAGATGCAGTTTAATAGCTCTCTACCCCTTGGTATACAGCCTTCAAGGACAATACTGGGACCCGAAAATTGACAAGAAGACTAGACTGGAGCCAGTGAGATCCCATTTTTTCTGGGGTTAATGACCTCTTCTATGATCACACTGGGCTCCTGTGATCAGTTAGAAGGAACAAGACCATGCCTTTTTGCTTGCCTTAATGAAATTCTCAGAAAAAAAGAGGTAGTTAGGTATTCACTCATGTGACCAGAGGCACAAAGTCAGGGCTGCAAATGGGAAAAAGAAGTTCATCTGATCAGATACTGAATAGATACTGATCAGAGCTGAATAAAGGCTCCCAGAGTGATTATTTTCAGACTCAGTACTAGGATAAGGTCTTTCTCTGATCACCCTCTGCTTTTAATGGGTCCGCTCCCACAGCCTAGTCCCTAACCATGGTAGATTCAAAGCAAAACTAGGATGCTCAGATTTTCTTGTGTAATGGAGAGGGATGACTGACTCCCAGGTGTGCTCTCCCAAGAGACACACCTCCAAAAATATTGTTAGAGGGACCACAGTTTTAATATTCTGGATCCTCTCTATAGGAAGGAGAATCTCCTGTCTGCTCTGAGTTTCACCTCCACTAATGACAGAGTTCAGGCTTCTCCTCTTCACATACCTGCAAATAAGCAGAGGGCTCTGGCTTGCTTGTTGCCCTGGCACAGAAGTGCATGTGTGCAACTAGATTGCTGGTGGTCACTTTGTGGGATGAGTAGGCAGGGCCTTCTGCTGCCTTAAGCTATCACATAAACCCTTTTATATCCCAGGCTTATTTCTTCTGAGGACATCAACCAAGGTTGTTCCTTCTAAGGTTCCTTTCACCAAAACCATGAGAGGTGGAATGGTGAGGTCCTTACCTGGACACACAACCTGCTGAAGTGCTGCAAAGGGACATCTGATGAATTATGTGCAGAGCTTCTAAAGCAGACAATTTCCTCTGCTCATCATCTGTTTCCACTTGCACCTCTCATAGAGTTCTGGCTTCTCTGCTCTAGTGATGCCAGATCAAGTCAGTTGTTCTTAAGTCCCTTGAGGTGTAGGAAAGGGCTGAGTTAGAAGTAGTGGTTCTATATTGAAGTGATACCACATCACACTTTAGGTCAAAGATTTTTCCAGAGAAATTATTTTGAACCCCTATAGAGATAATGCTTCATCATATGATACCCCTCTTGAAGTCCTCAGAGAACTTGGGGCCTTCCATCCAAACCATCAGCTCTACATTGAAATGACCCAGGATGCCCAGGTTAGAAGGAGGAGGAGAGGGTGAATAAATGCTCTTCTGTTGAAATATGCCTAAGTGTACAGAGTGGACAACAAGGGTGCACCTGAAATATTAGCTATCCTTCTTTTTGTGGACTCTTCCTCCAGTTATCCTCAAGGTCTCACCTCCAACACTCCCAGAGTTCTTATCTTTTCACCCTTCAGATCTTCAGTGGAGGAATATTTCAGACTCATAGTATTCTAGAGATAAAATGGGCTCTCTCAAGTCTACTAACTGACTTTTGCTGGACTGAAAAGCATGTTGCTGGGTTATTCTGGATGCCTATATTGGAGGAGTGATGGTGCCTCTCTATTCACAATTTCCAACTAATTCATTTTGTAGTGTCTTCTCTCCACATGAAGATACTCAGACTAACACTTTGACTTTCCAGTCTTCTGCAACAGGAAAGGGTGAAGGCTAGTTAGACACTTCATTTCACCAGATGCCTCTGGGATCACAGCTGAAAACAGTAATACAGGTGATTCATTTATTGGTATTTGCAATTCCTTGTGGCTCACACTTGTAATCCTCATTACTCAAGAGGCTGATATTTGAGAATTACAATTCAGAAGCATCCCAGGCAGCAAAGTCCATGAGATAGTTTTCTCCAATTAACTACTAAAAAAGCTAAAAGTACAGTTGTACCAAAAAGTTGTAGAATGCTGGGCAAAGCAGATAATCTCAGGGACAATGCCTAGGCCCCGAGTTCAAGCCCCAGGTCCAGCACACACACATGCACACTCACACACATTCACACACACACACACACACACACACACACACAAAGGGAAGTGATTGAGGTTAGGACAGTGAGGAATCAGGGTGAAGAGTGACAAAGAGATCAATGTAGAAGTTGGGTTAAGCAGTTTTGTATGTAGACATAGCAATTCTCTCCTTCTGGCTGGTTCATCAAGATATGGAACCAATCCAGATGCCCCTCAGTAAATGAATGAATCAAGAAAATGTGGTACATATATACAATGGAATTCTATGCTTCTATCATAAAGAATGACATTGCTAGTGCTTAGTGCTAGAGTGCTTGTTTAGCATGCATGAAGCCCAGGGTTTGATTCTTCAGCACCACACAAACAGAAAAAAGCCAAAAGCAGTGCTGTGCCTCAAGTGATAGAGTGTTACCCTTTAGCCAAAAGAAGCCAGGGACAGTGAGTTCAAGCCTTGAGTTCAAGCCACAAGTCTGGCAAATAAGAAGAAAGAGGAGGAGGAGGAGGAGGAGGAGGAGGAGGAGGAGGAGGAAGAGGAGGAAGAGGAGGAGGAGGAGGAGGAGGAGGAGGAGGAGGAGGAGGAGGAGGAGGAGGAGGAATAAATGGAAAGACTTGGAAAAAATGATACTAAGCAAAATGAGCCAGACCCAAAGAAGCGAATACTCTATGGATTCCCTCATTGTTAATACTTGGTATATGTCTAGGATAGTCCTAGCAGAGGACTAGATTGCTCAATGACTATGCACATATGATTATATAAGAAGATGCTAAATGAAATGAACCCTAAAATATGGAAAAAGTAGTTTTTCATTATTATTTTTAATACACTGTTTGAAATTATTTCCTTTTTCTTGCAGTTTTCTTCGATATGGTTTAGCCCTTGTTGTCACTGTGTTTGATTTTTATACCCTGGGTATTTTATATACGTTTATCTGAATTTGAGAAGGGAAGGGGAACATCAAACTTATGAGACAATGGATAAAAATCAAACCTATGCAACAGTGATACTTACAAGACAATAGATTGTGAATTAATGTACAACTGGGGGGAGTGGAGAGCCAGGGAGGTAGGAGATAAATAAGCGAGGAGGTAAAAAGTTTCACAAAAAAATGTATGTACTACCTTACATATGTAACTGTAACTCCTCTGTACATCACATTAACACTAATTTTTTCAAAGATGTCACCAGCATCTTGGAGGAGATGCTCTCAAGATCTTGGCACCCAGAGCAAGACACTGAGCACAGAAACACACAAAAGTGAAGTAACAATGCAAGGAGTTTAATGGACAAGACGAAAATGCAATAATATGGGAAACATCAGGCTCAAGGGAGGTAGTACAAGAGCATCCAGACTGCTAGAGAATTCCTGTTACATAGGGGTCAGGGAATCGGGGAGGAGTCCATAATGGCAGCAGTGGTGGGTTGCTTTTGGAAAAATGAAGGATCACGATGGCAGATTTCACTAAAAAATAGAAAAGAGAAAAAGGCAAGAGGAAGGAAGCTGCACATGCACATGACCACAATCTCATAATCTTAAGTATATGTGTGAGATGCAGTTCATACAGATGAAGCTCTAAGAGCAGGGTATTTTGTTGTCAATATTGTTTACAAAATGATCAGAAAATAAACACACTGGTGTCTATCACCCATATGCTTCTGTCTGGGTGGAATCAGCTTGAAATTGCCCTGCTTGCTAGGAAGAAGTTGTAAACTCTGACTAAGCATGGGCTACTGCAAGGGAGCATAGCCCTGAGTAATGCTGGGAGGAGAGCCAACTCACAGGTGTTTCCCAAAGCATGACCTGGAGAGGAATGATCTGTGCTTTCTTCCATGTAGTTAGCCTGCCTCACCACTACCACACTGACTTATTTTGCATGTTGAGGAATCCATCTCAACTTGTGACCCTCTGCTTGACAGGAATACTCTCTACCACATGAACCCTTATGTGCTTTTGTAATTTTTTTCTGGTCCTGGGGCCTGAAGTCAGGTCCTGGGTGCTGTTCATGAGCCTCTTTGTGCTCCAGCCTAGCTCTCTATCATGTGAGAGAGCCACAGATGCACTTCTAGTTTTTGACTGGTTTATTGGAGGTAAGAGTTTCACTGGCATTTCCTACCCTGGCTGGATTTGAACCATGATCCTCAGATCTCAGCCTAGTGAGTAGCCAGAAATACAGTCATGAGACACTGGTGCCTGGCTTTATGCTTTGTTATTTTGTGCATAGATTCTTCCTTTTTTGCCTTGGTGGGTCTCTGGAAATCGATGCACCATTTTGTATTTGCCACCTAGCTGGCTTAGAAGGCAAAATACTGCACCTAGTTTTTCATTGGTTGGGATGGGGTTTTTGCTACCTATTTATCCTGGCTGGGCTTTTAATGAAATTTCACACATCCCAGGCCCTGGAGTAGCTAGGTTTATAGGCATGTGTCATTGTGCCTGGCTCCCCCACCCACCCTTCCCACTGATGGGGATCTGTACGTCACAGTCTTGACTTGTAATATACTTAGGGAAGCGGTTTGCTGTCTGTGAGGACTCCAGTTTTCCTATGGGTCCTGAGAGTGAATAGAAGATGCTTCCTGAACAGAGAGCTGGAGAGGATGAATGTCTGGTTGGTGAAGGTGAGCTTTCCTCCACTTCCTCCACAAAAGTCCCCAAAGTGCTGCAGCTACACCTCTACTTCCAACTCCTTGCCTGGAGGTGTAGCTCAGGTGTATGTCCTTCCCATTTTCCCATTCCTCTTTGTAACTAGGAGAACCTGGAAGTCTCTTATTTGTTCTAAAATCCCCACAAATTTAGGGACCTGGACTTTGAGATGGAGCCAGTTGAAAACAGAGGTAATCCTAATGAATCCCTGCCTCTAGTGGAGAGATTGGACCCAAATAATCCATTTGCAACCTCTGTATAGTCTTGCATGCTGAGAAATCTGGCAATAAATGTATCCATCACTTACCAACACCTGCTTCTGCCACTGTCCTTGGTCTATGGTCTTTGGAGGGGACTGGTTCTGCCTCTAGCAGGACATTGATGAGAATGGGCTGAAGAAGAGGAATAAATCAATTCTCAAAGACTTGGAACTCACAATAATGTAACTGCATCCCTGCTCTTACATCTGTGTCCAGGAGTGTATCTCCTCAGGCTAGAGCCCCTCTTGCTTTCCCTCCAAACATAATAAGTCAGGGGAGCCTGGAAGAATTAGAACTTTTCTCTGATGTGTTTGGATGGAAGGGATCAGGGTCATGTGAAAGGTGCAGGTGACATCAAGGGGTGAGCAGAAGAATTCCAGTCCCCAAATGGAGAACTTAAAATAACCCAGCTGCATCATTGCTGTCACTTCTTTCCCTGTCGTGGTCAGGTGATGCCAGCGCATTCCTCACCCCTTCCTTCTCACTCAAAGGCTCTGCATTAGCATTCTGCTCTGGAGTCCCAGGCTGCTGGGTTTTCTGAAAGGTCCAGGTTTGAGCAGAGTACAGACAGAACAAACACTGCCCTCCAGTGGAAGGTCTCATAATGATCCTAAAGCAGTGCTCTGTCAGCCTTCCCAGACAAGCTACTATTTAGATAAATGCCAAAACAATACTACATTTTTTTGTTTGCGTATGGGACCCTAGATGTCAGATCTTGGTTGTATGGTACTTGGAAGGATTAATTACAGGAACTCCCAGTGGTTGACATGAGAGCTTAGTGTGGTGAAAATATCATACCTTCTCATACCAGAGGCGGGGCATGTCTGAGGGCCTGGCCATATAAATCCCATGAAATCATTGGTATATGAGGGGAAAGAAACACATATGCTTTCTCACCACATATACCATTCTTGATAATTTTGGGTGGGATATGAATGGTGTTTTACATATGTTAGTGGCCCTTTGCTGAGCGAAAGATTCCCGACTTCTGTGAGAAGGATCCACAGTAATCTAGTTGCATTGTTTCAGTCATGTCTCACATGTGAATGTCTAATCAGAACATCCTTATATCCCAGGAAATGATGGCTGTGAGATTTTTGTTGTTATATTTGCAGGTATGAGAATTAGAGAGGCCGTGATGTTGGGGTTCAGCTTTGGCCTTGAGGGGGAAGGGCAGAGGAGAGCGCTCTGGAGACGCCGCCCTTCCCCCCAGCCCTGGGGGATTGCGGAAGCAGGCCACAATTCTCTGGGTCCAGAACCAGAAGAACTGGCTTTGCGACTGCCCCCCAACTTTCTCGCCAGCCCATGTGCTCCCCATTTTCGAGGGCTTTGCCCAGGGGGTGGTGCTATGCAGGTGACGTTAGCTCATGAGGGGGTCTTATGACAAGCTCACCAGCCTATCGCCAGCTCTTGATCTATCACCCCTTTTCTCGTCACCCCTTACTATTTCAACTGTTAGCCACTCCCTTATTAAATCAGATTTGCTCTTGAAGCATCTCTGAGATCCGTCTGGGCCTGGATTCCTTGGTGGGTAAGGAGGGAGGAAAAAGGGATCTCGTTTGGTCACGTGCACCTTAGGCTAGCCCATGTCCCTCACCCCATGTTCGTAAGCAGTGGAGGTGGGCATATGTCAGTGGGGACAGGAAGTGCCTCTCCAGACACTTGTTCTAGATATAATCCAGCTGAATCCAGGCTGTATTTCCTAAGCCCAATGTGATACAGGCATCTAGTTGCATGTAGTCCTGTGAGCAGCCCTCTTCCTGTCCCTCCCTTCTACTTTTATTTTTCATTTTAGTAATCTGTGATGTTTGAATGAAGGGGCTTGTGGATGTTGGGGTGTCACTCTACAACCATCTAGCCAATTTTCCATTCTTTTTTGCTCTGGATAGTTTTCAAAACTGATCTAGATTTTGCCCTGGATCTCAACTCTACTAATTATGATAAGTATATACTCTTGAATGACAGGACACACTGCTCTACTCAGTTTTTATCATGAGATAGTTAGCCCTGGATCTCAACTCTACTAATTATGATAAGTATATACTCTTGAATGACAGGACACACTGCTCTACTCAGTTTTTATCATGAGATAGTTAGCTAGGCTGTCCTCCCATGGTGATTCTTCCGATCTCAACCTCAGAAGTTGATTTGCACTCATATGTCACCCCATCCAGTTGCCAGGCACTTCATCTATATTAGGGAATTTTAAGATTGTGGTTTTGGTCTAAAGTTCTTGGGAGAGTGAGGTCCAGGTTTAGTTACAGGTGGAGGTAAGGGTGATTTCTAGAGGGTGAGTACAAGAACCCCCATCCCTTGGTAGAAGATACACAAATATTGCATCTATATGTATGCTGTTAGCCCTTCACCAGCATTCATATCTGAAGAGAAATGGATATTGCTATCACTCAGCCAACCTCAACTTTTGAATATGGTAAACATAGAGGTATGACTTACAGAGTGAAAGTGATTGCTTTTTGAAGGATGGAGATGAAAGCAGAGGTGGACCAGAGAAAGCCCAAAACCAGGTGTAGGGTCATGATATAATCCTCCTGCACCACTGTTGCCAGCCCTGAACCCTTAGACACTTGAAGTATGGCCTGCACTCCTACACCTTTCCTGCATTATCCTAATCTCAACCTACCACCTAACTTTAATGTTCCCCTGAATGTGCTTTGACAGGAACAGCATGGTCTGTGGTGCGGGGATATGAAGTCTTGACTCTGTGTTCTGTGTGTTATGAGAGCATGAACAGAGGAAGCTCTGTAGAGTGTGCTCATATAATCCATATTCACCTTGTTCCATGCCTGCTCCCAAGGGTGAGAAAAGGCATGAGGGCCTTAGTCAGAGAACCATGGGTCAGTCACTTAAGGAGAGAATCTTCGACTCCAAGATAAGGGGGAACTTGACCAAAGCCCACCTTTACTATCAGGCCAGGGAGGGCCCATTCCTTATTGATTGGGATGGTGTTGCAGCAATGACCTTCTGGATTTTAGAGGGTTACAGATTGAACTGGTATTGCAAGTTCTGAAGTTAGAACAAGATACTGATGGAAGTCAAGTAGAGGACTCAGGAAGGATTGATATTCCTGGGAAATGATGAGGCTCACATATACTCTGAGCCTGAGGACAACCTATGAAAAGTTACCAAAAAGCTGGTTCCTGACTTTTGCTTCTAAATCCAAGAAAGATTATGGATTTGGCAAAAAAAAAAAGCATTGCCTGAGCAGAAGGAGGAAACCAGATACAGTAGAAAATCAGGATAAGATATCAGGAAAGTTTAAAAGGCCCAAGGCTGGGAGTGTGGCTTAATGCTTGAGTGCTTGCCTAGGTTGCATGAAGCCCTGGGTTCAATTCCTTAGCACCACATAAACAGAAAGAGCTGGAAGAGACACTGCAGTTCAAGTGGTAGAGTGCTAGCCTTGAGCAAAAACAAGCTCAGTGAAGGTGTTCAAGCCCTGAGTTTAAGCCCCAGGACTGGCAAAAAATTGCCCAGGACCCAGTATGAAGAGAGTTCAACATTGTTTTTACTTGCCAGTTGAGTCCAGGCATGTCCCTTTAATGAACCTCACACTAATGCTACTTCTCCCAGCACCCCTTGAGAAGGAATGATTACAAAGTTTCTGTTTTTCTACTGACTAGATAACTCCTTGTCACTTGAGGGATGGGTTTCCTTTGTCTACTATCAGAAATTGCTTCTTCTACTCACAGAGCCTTGTTCCTGTCCTGTAAACACCTCAGAACAAGGCTTTGAGCCCCAGGACCCATTGTTACAGGAGATGCTGCTCGCTTGACAGGACAGGAAGTGGGCAGTGTGGATGAAGAGAGAACAAGCTGGTCCTCACCTTGATATATGCAAGGTTGAGAATTCTCTCTGGATGACCTAAAAGCACTTTTCTAAAATCCATAATCATGTTTCTCTCAGTAATTAGAACAGGAAGTAAAGGGAGACTAATTCCATTATGGTCCATAGATTTTATCATAACTAATGGAAAGGTTAGGAGGAGATTGTAGTGAGTTGTATTTTTGGGGGGGGTGAATTTAACTCTGTCCTCATCTTGATTCCTAGTAGATGCTGGACACCTCCTTCAGTTGACTAACAGTAGCTCTCTTTGCCTGATAACTTTGCTTACTCCAAGACCTTACTTCCTAACTTCTGGAATATGGAAGTGAGGCTGCAACTCACGGAGACATCCATGAAGGGGATTATTTTTTGTTTTCAGCCTTAGGTCTTAAATTCAGAGCCTGAGCTCTGTCCTTTCCTACCCAGGCTGGCTTTGAACCAGGATCCTTAGATCTTAGCCTCCTGAGTAGCTAGGATTACAGGCTTAAGCCATCAATTCCAGACATGAATTAAATTCATATCTCTATCACCTTATTTCCATGATTTAAATCATGAGTAGGTAGCTATGGATAGGGTCTCTTCCTTATACCAATGTCTGGAGCAACTAGGGGCTGAGAGTTGAGAAGGTTTCCTGTGTTTTACATTGGGGATCTCCTAAGTCCTCCCTAAGGGCTCTGCTGATAAGAGGACATACCCTGAAGTACAAGATCTCCCCTTCCTGAGATTAGTCTTGAAATCAAAATTAAAGATGACTTGAAGCCTGGAATGCTTGGCTCACACCTAAAATCCTAGCTATTCAGGAGGCTGAGATCTGAGGATATTGGTTGGAAGCCAGCTTGGGCAGAAAAATCCATTAGCATCTTATCTCCAGTTAAGCACCAAAAACCAGAAGTGGAGTTTTGGCTCAAGTAGTAGTGAGCTAAAGCTCAAGGATAGTACCCAGGCCCTGAGTTCAAGCCCCAGGACTGGCACACTCACAAAGAAAGATGACTTGAATCAGGGCACTGTAACCTGGGCCTCTCAGGGCTGTTGGTTTGTGGAGGAGCCCTCTGTATCTCATTCTTCCCTGAGTCCTACCCTTTACTCTAGGCCCATCCTTGCCCCTCAGGACCTGAATCTCCTAACTCAGATTTCAGAGTTTAATGAGGAATGTGAAAAGTAGAGGTAATGTTGAACTCAATTTGTATTGGGTCCTGGACCCCTTGGTGTTGCCCCATATTTCACCTGACTCCCTACAGACCTGGACCATACCTCTGCAGAGGTAGTGCTCTTCCCACTAAACCCCTCCTCTCTCTCAGGCCAGGACACATAGTCAGGAATCAGCTGCCTAGTCGCCCTGCATGAGGCCTTAAAGCATTCAGACCAAGGGAGGCATGAGCTTCCTCAGCTTATTTTTGGTGTCCCTAAGTACTCACCTTGACTTCCTATATTGCCTGACACTTCCGTCACATTCAAAAGCAGTTTCTTCTACCCACACCTTAACCCGTCAGACCCAGAGAATAAAGTCAGACAACACCTCTCCTCACATCACAAAGGGCTCCCTGGAAATAAAGCTTCTGTGGTCTGTGGTATATTCTTTTTATTGGCTGTGGGGCTTGAACTCAGGTCCTGGGAGCAGTCCCTTAGCTTTTTTACGGAAGGCTAAAGTTCTATTACTTTGGTCCACACCTGAAACTTTTGGGTTGTTCATGGTTAATTGGAGAGAAGAATCTCAATGACTTTTTTCCCCAGGCAGGCAGGCTTCAAACCTCCATCCTCAGATCTCAGCCTCCTGAGTAGCTATGATTACAAGTGTGAGCCACCAGTGCCCAGCATGTTCTTTATCTTGGAGTCCAAGGTCTCTCTCCATAATGATCCTGGCCATATCCCTTCCAATGAAAACTCTGTCTTCTTTTTTACCTAAGGCCAACATTAAGGAAATGTATATCAGGCCACATAGTGGGGCTAGCAATGGTAAACACCACAGAAATATTCAGATTTTGGAGACTCCTTCTTTAAGATCCTATCATTCCATCCAAACACAGTCTGTTTCCATCCCGCTGCATGAATCAGTCTTCTCCCCTTGAAGCAAGTCTCTTACTTCCAGATTCCACTGATGCTGAAAGAGGAGGTGGGTGGCATTAATGTGTTCACCTGACAAAATGCTCCTGTGGCAGGTCTGATAACTGGGATGTAGCTGCATATTTGCAGAATCTCTTCATGAGAAGGGCTTTACTCTCTTCAACCCCATGGTCTCACTTCCAGCACTGGAAGATTGGTACTATCTCTATTGTGCAGAATTGCAGATCTCAGAACACAGCTCTGACTGACTGGGCACTCTGTCAGGTCAAAGAGCTAGTGTGCTATCTCTCTCTCACACACCACACACACACACACACACACACACACACACAGAGAGAGAGAAATACAGAGTTGAAAACAAGGTAGCAGTTGGACTATTTCAGTCACCTCCTTGGGAACTAGGAGATAGAAAGATGTTCCTTTGGATACTCAAGCAGGTTTGTCTCAAGGGCCCTCTTTTCTGACATGCTCAAGGTATATATAGTTACACTTGAAAAGGCCTACACAATTTTCCTCTGTTGATCTGATGATCCATCCTATAATCAAAGGCCACCAGCTCTCTGACACTTACCTCAAACCTAAGCAGAAAATCAGAGGTGCTCTTTTCCCCCTAAGTACTGCATGGAACATCCCTGGATAGTTAGCAGTAGCATACTCCCTAGATCATGCATTGGGGATATCTGTATTTAGATCTGAGATCAGGACTCAGACTCAGTACTAAAGGTTTCTACTCGTTGGCTGATACTCTACCAACTAATCCATGCCTCCAAATCCAAGGTGGTTTCTTTCTGTATTTTTATTTGTTTTTTAGAGCACTTGGGATAGCTTTGATTGTCATAAAGAATTATAGTGTAGAGGAAACACACTCATCAGATCAAGTCCCCATACTCTTTAACACAAATTCTAATTGCAAAAGCGAAGGTGTCTTCAATCAGGCTACTCTGTCCCTTATTTCCATGGCTTATGGGAGTATGCAAATGCCCTTCCAATAATATGAAACTGAAATATACTTGTCCTTATATTCCTGAGTCTTTCACTTGAATCTAGGCATGATATAGCTTCTCATGCCCTGTGTAAATCTCTCCTGTTTTGTAGTGTAGGATGAAGAATAAGAATCATCCTGTAAGTAAGGCAAGGTTTGGCATCATCTGTACTGAGTTCTGGGAACCTCAGTCCTGCCTCATATCTCACATGGCCTCCTTAAGGGATCTTGTACCAATCTTCTGTGAGGCAGGGCTCTTTGCCACCAAACCCACTTGCACAAGTCAGCAATCAGCTGCCTGTCACCGTATATTCACATTTTCAAGGCTTCCAACAAGAATGGAGTTGGAATGGCCTAGGGGATGTTGGATGTCACAGTCTTGGCCTGAGGTCCTTGAAGGGAAATGACTGACTCCTCTGTGGTTTATACTTAAGAGAATGTTTTGGAGTATGAGCAGAGGAGCCCTGCAGTACTAGTAGATGGTTCTTAGATATTTCAGCTACACTTGGGTGTTCAGTTTTGCACCAGGGATGATCTTGAATGGAACACCCTCATTCCCTAACCATGTCTTCCTTCAGCCTCAAGAGACCCTGAAAACAACAGCTTTAGGATCCTTGAAAAGGGAAAGGCAAATTTATTCTAGTGATCCATGTGGAAGCAGATTATAAGAAGAGACAGATAGGCTTCTTGCACAGACTTCATGCAATCTATCTGAAGTTCTGTTTTCACCTGGGCATGTGATCAGGAGGAGCCCTTCCATAGATCCCTCAGCCACTGATTCTGGTGCAGATGATCTTGGAATTCATATTTGTTGTACTCCTTAGTACTATGCCCCAGTATACTCATTTTGCCTTACTGTCTCTTTACTCCCTATGTGATAGTCACCTCTCTGTTCAGCTGAGACAGGGCCCAATCTACTAAACCCCTAATCTCTCTTAGAATCTGATGTAGAAATTAAAAAAGAAGCTACCTGGCCTTCTTTCTCAGTGATTTTCAAGGCTCCCAGCAAGGGCAACATAGCCCCATACAGGCTCCCTCAGTTGCTTCCTAAGTTGTTAACTGGAGTAGCAGCAGTGTGTCTGCTCCCTTCCTCTGGTAAATTCAAGGAGTAAGTTATACTTGTGAGTGCTGGAGCTGTAGTGAACGGCAGAGGCAGTCCTTTCTAATAGTATTGAATTCAAGCCCTTTCCACATTTGGATGCTGTTTGAGTCTTTCTTCTACTGGACATATCAGAAGACATGTAGCTCAGGAGGACAAGAACCAAAATGAACTCCCATAAAATCCAAGAAAAGTTCCCCATTGGAAGTCATTGCAAATCTGGTTGTGAAGAATCTCCTAGAATGATAGATCCTAGAATTTCAGTCAAAGACCAGCTCCTTTTCTCTCTGTCATCTGCTACACTATTCAAGATATTGTTCTTAGTTGTTTTTTTTTAACTGTGCTGGTATGATCTATCTTCATACATTTGTGTATTGTCCTCCTATAATACTGAAATATCATCATATCATTTAGACTTCCATTGCCACTGGTTGCCCTAAGCTGAGAGAGAGTCCCTATTTTACATTTACCTTTTTTGTATTTTACTGGTGGTGGAGAAGATTTTGTATATGGAAGAAAAGATGTAATATTGGTCACTCTCAATTTGGCTACTTTCACATATTTTTCTACAAATTGTATACATTCATATTTTTGTTTATGCTAGTCGTGGACTTGGACTCAAGGCCGGGGCACTGTCCCTCATGTTTTGTGGAGCAGGCCAGGGAGGGGGGGGGTCATGGAGCTTAAACTCTGGGCCTTGACTCTGTGCCTGAGCTCTTCAGCTCAAGGCTAGCACTCTACCACTTGAGCCACAGCAACACCTCCACTTTCCTTGTGGTTAACTGGAGTTAAGAGTCTCAGGGACTTTCTACCCTGGGCTGGCTCTGAACTGTACTCCTCAGATCTCAGCCTCCTTAGTACCTAGGAATACAGGAATGAGACACCGGTGGCTGGCTAGTCCCTCACTTTTATACTTGCAATCTATACTCTCAGCTTCTTGGTGGTTAATTTGAGATACTAATCTCAAGGACTTTTCTGCTGGCTTCAAACTTCCAATCTTGTTGGGCTCTGGCTATACCTTTAAGGGGCAGTCCTGAGAGTCCACCCCTTCTCCCGCCCTGGGGCTGCTTGGCTGTTAGCCACTCCTACCACCTCTGGGTCCAGAACCTGAAGAGGTAGCAAACTAGCCCCGCCTTCCTCCTCGGCCACGTGTGTGTGTGTGTGTCAAAATGGTGCCGGGCCAGGCCCAAGGGCCGGTCCTAAGCGATGTGATGACTGCCCATAGAGGAAGTTCCGTAAGATCACTGTGATGGACAGCTCAGATTAGCCTGTCGCTAATCTGCGCTAATCTGTCGCTAATTAGCGACAGGCTAATCTGAGCTAGCGACTCCAGGTCCCTCCCCTTCCTGCTGCCATTACTGTTATATAAACCCCTCCCCTGAGTAAAACTGGTGGAAGTTCCAGAAGCTTACCCTGAAATGTCCGCGTGACTCCCATGTTGTTCTTTAAGTGTGCTTGGGGAGGAGGGGCATCTCATGACTACACACCGCCAAGGTTTGCCTGGCGGGACAGGGCGGGACCCGCACAAGGGTGAAAGGGTTCCTGACACAATCTCATATCTCAGCCTCCTGAGTAGGATTACAGGCATGAGCCACTGGCACTCAGCATAAATTCTTGCTATTAATATTTATTGTTATTGTAAAGGTTGTGTACCGACAGAATACAGTTATATAAGGCAGACAAAGAATAAATTTCCTTTTAAAAAGTGTCACCCCTTACCTCACTCGCTCCCAATTTTCCCTCAGATCCCCCACCCACAGGTTGTATCATTCAAAATATAGTGTCAACTTCAACATAGTGACCCCTGCATACCACTGCTGCATTTTTCACCCTTTGTCCTATGCTTTCTGAGCCCACATTACCCTCCCAAAGACATAAACAAACAAGCAAAGGAACAAAAACAGCAAAAAAAGAACCTTGTTCTTTCAATTTCCTAGAGTTCATTTCAATCTATATTTTCTTAGTATTCATGTTGCTTAAAACTCTACCAAACTATGGGTTAATAAAAGATACTACTATAAGTGGATGCTAAAATAAATTGCCGAAGAAATCAGTCAATGAATTGTGTGACTTGTCCTTAAATTATAATTTCCTAGAAATATATATAGCTAATCAAATTCAAGAACAAAATGTTTATTTATGGATTTTTCAGAGAGCATTTTTGAAGAAATCCCTATTCTACTGGGATATTAATGTGGAACTGATTTCTTAGCTGGTTTTAAAATTAGGAAGAGTCACCATTCTGTTATAGGAACATTGTCATGGGTATCCTCTTCCTCCTCTTCTTGTAAAGCTTCTTCATAAAGTGAGGGGATGGACCTTGGATCAATTCTGCTGAACTTGGCCCAGTGTTCCAGGATTTTCATTTTTGTGGTTTCTGCATAGGCCCTTGGGCCCCACCTGAATTCATATGCTGTGGGATCACTGTTGGGCACCTCTTGACATTCTAGGTATTGCTCCCACACAAAATCTTCCATAAGCAGCTTCCTAGGGATTCCATAAAGGAAGTGCTCCCTGTCAGGATGCACTTCCATCTTACCCAGAACCTGCCAGATAGCTTCCTCTGTGGCACAGCCACTGTCTATAAAGATGATGCAAAGAATGATTATCAGCAGGCCAGTCTTGGGAATGCCCTGCACGTGGCTCAGAACACCATCATAAGTGATCCCTGCTGCTTTAACAAGCACATGGGTGTGGATAATTGGGTCCACCTCCTTCATTTCAATGCCAAACAATAGTTGTGTACATATAGAAGCTTTGTGTAAGATCATAGGGAAGTGTTCCCAGTGACCTCTCGTGATGCGATTCAGCATTTCCACCTCAGTAACTGGCTTGTTTGACCAATACTTATATAGCAGGTATGGCAGCAATGCTAGTGCCTCTTCCCGCAGGCTCTTATCGACTATCTCGTCATCCTGGAGGCACAGATCTTCCCTTCTCTGGTTGGGGGATTCTTGACCTTCCTCATTTGTCTCCCTGACTACATCATCAAGGAGCCCTTCTGACACTTGCATTGGAGTCATGAGAATGGCCATGGCCATGGCCTCCTCCTCATCCTGGGGGACCTGCTCACCCACCAGGCCTGAGGCCTCTCTTTGGGCCTGAGGGCCTCTCTCAAGCTCAGCGGGATGAGTACTCTGAATATAAGGCAACATGGCTTTCCTTCTGGATCACAAGTACCAAGGTGGAATGGATTTCAATTATGATGACTCCTAGGCCTGTGTGAGAGAGAAAGCAAGGAAGCAGTTTCAGCTGAGAATGATCCTCTTTGCAGCTCCCTTAGGACTTATTCCTGGTTTTCCCTTTAGTGCTTTATGGCCCCATAGGTTCCTGGCTCCCTCTTGTTTCTGTTGCCTTAAGTCTAACAGTAAGGGAACCACTCAACAAGATGCAAAGTGCTGATTGAGTCTGAGTCTCCTGGGTGCTGGTGAGGCGCATAGTGTTGAGTAATGTAGACTTCTGTGTGGTGGAGTGAATGGAGCCTATGGTAAAATTTTACCACCTGCACCTCCATCTTAAATTTTGACCCCATCAGAGAATTGTCTGCTGGAGTCCATGAGGATACTACTTCAAACCACAACCTTCAACCCCAGGTTCCTGGAGTATGTACCACGGGCACTGAGTCAGACCTCTCTCTCTCTCTCTCTCTCTCTCTCTTTCTCTTGAGCCCCATTGTGCAACGATTACATGGGGTCTCCAGATTTGACAGTAAGTGGAAGGTAGATTATAAATTCCTGAATGTTCTGCAATAGGCAGCCTCTACTGAACTCACTCTAGGCCCCCAAATTTTACCTGGATATGTCTGAACTAGTCTTTGCTGGACTGGGGCAAACCCACAGGTCCTTATGTTAGAAGAAAATAGGTCATCACCCAAGACAAGGGGCAAAAGCAAAGATGCCAAAATGAAGTATGGGTGGAGTACTTGCTAAGTATTCACCTTGTTAATTGCTAGGAAGGAAAATTTCTCTCTGAGGACCTGAGACCTCAATACCAAACCAGAAACATATTTCTCTGAGAAAAACTGAAGATATAATGGGAGACAAATGCAACTATGCTTGCTGTGTTTTCTCATAGGTACAGGAAGGAAAGATTGGTAGTGCAGTCCCATGTGTATGAGTGGGGGATTGTACCTGTCCTCACCTTAATTCCAGATACATTGTGAACACTCCCTCCTGCTGACCAGGTTGGTCTACTGAATTCCCTCGCTCATAGGTCCAGCTTCTTTGTTCCTGGGAGACAAAAGTATGTAAAAAGTTCATGTCAACAGAACACCCCAGTAGACATTTCTTAAGGCTGAGAGAAGGAGCAGGATCTAGGGCTTTTCTTTTTTTTCACAATTTCAGAACCTTTTCTTTCTGTTGATGTCCAGATGCACCTTGCAGGCCAGAACTACCATTTTTTATTTCCCTGTCTAACTTGAGAAAGTACCTGTGCCATTTCCCCACTGTGCTGCCTGGAGCCACCCTGGGCATACAATGTAAGTAGTCTCTCCATTCTGTGTCTCCCTTACCCTGGAGTCTAAGGTCCTTTCTTTAACACCCTTGGCCCTAACCAACCAGGTCTCTCAGTTCCTGTTTTACTCTGTGTTGGAAGTTAATGTCCTGGATCATACGCACCACCAGTGTATTAACCACTCACATAGGTTCTCTACAATTCTGCACTATCCACACCAGTTATTTCAAAGATTTTCTCAATGTTCCATGTAGTAGGAGGGAGTGAAGAAAAGGTAGACCCCCCAGCTTCCCAGAGTCCCTCAGGAGTGTGGCTGAGAACAAGGTAGATTTTCAGGGGAACAACCAAAGTAGTTTAAACTTTTCCCTGCTCCCCCTCAGATACCCAAAAATCTCTTATATCCATGGGCCCTAGACTAAGACTGTTATTTTTGCAGTACTTTGAGAGAAAACAATATTAGATGGCCTGGTTAGGGTTGAACTGAAGTGCATAAGTGTAGGGGAGTGCACAACTGTCCTTCCCCTCCCCAGGATTCAGGACTGAATATGAAATCAGTGATGCTGTTTACTTATTTGATGGTTCCCTACCCGAATCTGACCTTTTGCCTATCAACTTCTCTCTCCAGGATCCTAGATCTCTCTCTCTTTCTCTCTCCAGATTATACAAATCTCTCCTCTCCAAGTTTACTGTTCCAATCTATCTCCATGGTCACAGGATTCTGAAGGGAAGGCTGGGGGAGGGGCGGAATGATGGAGAAAGGGCTGATATTGGGGTATCAGCGTTGAATGTTATAGTAGGATTTCCTCTGTTCAATTTCTAGACACTTCTCTGTCCTGAATCTTTCAAGAGTCTGAATTCCTCCTAAGAATCTCACAATAAGCCAATTGTCAGCTGCTTTCACTTGTAATCCTAGCTACTTAGGAAGCTGAGATCTGAGGATTGCACTTCAACGCCAGCTTGGGCATGAAAATCTGTGAGACTTTTATCTCCAATTAACCACAGAAAAAGCTGGAAAGTGGTGCTGTGTCTCAAAGCGATAGAATACTAGCCTTGAGTGAAAGAGCTCAGGGACCACCCACAGGCCCTAAGTTCAAGCCTCACAACTGAGAAAATTAATAATTTCAGACTAAAAGTATGACTAGTAAGTTTTCCACATCTATAAGGTATGGTTGAAGAGCTAGCTATAGGGGCTCATGTCTAAAATCCTCATCCTCATTAACCTGAGATTGTGAGTGTCAGATTTTGAGGCATGCTTGGGCTAAAATTTGGGGAGAACATTTGTCAAACAATGAAATGATGACATTGACAGTGTGTCTCATCACCATGAATATGTGGAAAGTGTAATGAAGAACTCTGAGGTCCAGGAGTGCTCAGGAAAAAAAAAAACTATTAATTCCTGTTTGAAAGCTAGCCAGAGAAAAGTTTGGCATAGCTAAATTGATAGAGTGCCTGCCTAGCAACTAAAATGGCTTGAGCTCAAATCCCACAAAGCACTAAAAATAAAGTAGAAGAGGTGAGTGGAAGAGGGGCCCTCGGCCCTCAGCTTATTAGTGACTCAATGACCATGGATATATCTGCAATTGACAGAAATTAGGCAGCAAGGAAATTCCTACTGGCTTTCAAGTATCTGTAACCATCACATGGACTACAGTGGAGAGCACTGCTTCTCTGATGGATTCTTGTGCTCCCTCCCACAAATGTTTGCACAGTAATCATCAGCAAAATCAGTGACTTGGCTTATTGGGTAAAACATGTTTTTCTCTTTTGAGGGTGCATGGAGGATTTCTTTCCTTTTTATATTTGCACCAGTGCAGGGGCATGAGTTCATTCCTGGTACTCTCACTTGTCTTATTTTGCTCAAGGCTGGCACACTATCATTTAAACCACAATTTCACTTTCAACCTTTTTGATGGTTATCTGGAGAATAAAGTCTCATGGATGTATCTGACTGGGCCAGCTTTGAACTATGATCAGATCTCACACACCTGATTAGCTAGGATTATAGATATGAGACATCAGTTCCTGGCAATTTAGAGATTATAGAGAAGACAAGATTTACTTCAAAAATCTATGTGTTCTCAGGTACCTATTCTGTGATAAATGTGTTTAACCCCTACCTTATTCTGTCTCATTTGAAGAGGATATGGAAAGGGCATTATAGAATGTTTCCCCGTTGTCACTCACCAGCCATTTTCTGCATTTGCATTGCACTACTATCTTTTCCTCTTAGAAGGCTGATGACTGCCTCCTTCCATTTCATACACAAGTAAATCACCTGGGGGCCCACTATTCTCTATGTTACCATTAATACCTAAATACCTGTATGGGTGCAATAAGCAAAATCAAGTATTTTCTGGTGGAGAAGATTCTAGGCAAGAAGCAATACAAAGAAAGTGAATTAAGCCAGGTGCCAGTGGCTCATGCCACTATACTAGCTATTCAGGAGGTTGAGATCTTTGGGTTTCAGTTTGAAACCAGCCCGGACAGACTCTTACTTCCCATTTTCCACTAGAAAATGGAAAGTGCTGTGGATGGCTGTGATGCAGACTGTGGAGATGAATGGAAGGGAAGAAATGAGATGGCTAAAGGAAAAGGATGGTAACAGGAAAATGATAAAACTTAACAACACACACTCATCATACTGAGCCTCTTAGATAACCTCTTCAGTATAATCGGTTCTTCTGGAAATCTTATTAAGTAGAGACTGTGGAGTAGAATCCATGGAGCTATAAAGAAATGAGGTGAGCACTCAGGATAGTGTGATATTTTAGTAAGAGGCACCTACTGTAAAGGGTTTAGAATGGGAGGAGAGAAGTAGAAAGAGGTTATGGTTTGAGCCCCTCCTGAGACATGAAACTATTTCACCTACCAGACTAATGGCCTTCTCTTGGGACTCAAGGCATCCCTCAAGCTTGGGAGGAGTGTGACTCATTTGACTGTGAAGCATCTTAGCTTTCTTTGAGGATGACTGGGAGTATGGTGGGCCTGGGGGAGAGAAGAAACATGGAAGTGCCTTTACCCAAAAAGTTTTCCCTTATAGGCTCTCACATGGGCTCTTTGTGTTTCGCACTCTAGAGTCATAGAGGCTCCTGTCTCCCTGGTAGATCTGAGGTAGGAAGTGAGACAGCTCCTCAGGGAGGAGACTAAGGAAGGCCCAGGCTCTGGGGTTACATGGAATACATATGGGCACAGGCAATGTGTGATGCCCTCTATTCCAGGATTGGAGGGTCCTTAATATACTTATTATGTGTATCTCACTCTGGCTCCTTACCTCACCTTGAGTATATCTGCTAGGTTTTCTGAAGACATTGCTTCAGAAGAAGAACATAACCAATTGGTCTGTGTAACATATATAAGAAGCACTGAGATAGCTCTATCCTTTGGTATACTGTCTTCAAAGACAACCTTGGCCCCCCGCAATTGACAAGAAAAGTGGGCTGGACTCTGTGAGATCCCCATTATTCAGGAGTGAATGGCCACTTCTGGGCTCACACTGGGATTCTGTTATCATTTAGAAGCAACCAGACCTCACCTTTCTCTTAGCCTTAATGAAAGTCTCAGAAAACGAGGTAGTTAGTTATCCTCCCATATACTACAACTTCCCAAGTACAACAGCGTGAGGTGTCCTAAATCTGTGTGTGCCATGTGGATGGAAAACCTTACTGATGTATAAGGATGTATTTCTCTACATAGACAATGACATGGGCAAGGCTCACAGCAGGGGTCCTGCTAGATGACCTTGGGTGCATCTAGCAAAAGTAAGTGTAGGCCAGTTGCTGGTCGTTCATGTCTATAATCAAAATTATTCACTAATCCACAGATGGCAGGAGGCCTCTGACTGGGCCTTTGATAAAGTCTTCTTGATGTTATCACAAAAATATGTAATTTTATTGGAACTAGGGAAGGGGAACACCAAAATGTAGAGACAAAGGGTAAAAGGAAAACGGATGCAACAGCAATACTTACAAGACAATATGCTTTAAACCAACTGTACAATTCGAGGGAGGGTGAGGAAGGAACCCGGGAGGGGGAAAGGTGAGAGAAAAATGAAGGAGGAGGTAACAAGTTTGATAAGAATTGTACTCACTGCCTTATGTATGAAACTGTAACCCCTCTGTACATTACTTTGACAATAAAATAAAATAAATATTTGAGGGAATATCTGGATAAAAATTGAGCTAGATTATATATAAAGTATCATGAAGGAAGGAGAAAAAAACAGTTCACCACCCATAAATGGGTACAGGCACACTGATAACAGATGCAATGTGTGCTGTAATATCACATCTTGGAGTATGCCTTATATTCACCTTAGGATTAGTGTTTCCATTTGATAAAAACACCTGCCCTTTGAGCTTTTCTTGTGGGTGACCATTTAGGGAATTGAACCCAAGGTTTGGGCACTGTCCTTGAATTTTTGTGCTCAAGCTAGTATTCTAATACTTTGAGGCACAGTACCACTTCTAGTTTTCTGGTTGTTAATTGGAGATGAGGCTCATAGTGTTTCCTTCCCAGATTGGCTTTGAACTGTAGTCCTCAGAGCTAAGCCTCTCAAGTAGCTAGGATTAGAGACATGAATCACTGACACCCAGATTCATATTGCCATTCTTAATGTCACACTGTCTTAATAATTGGGCCAGGGATTTTGAGGTTGGTCTGGTCATTAAACTGGAACATTAATGTTTGGACTTCCTTTCAAGTAAAGGATGGATTCTGTCCCACACTCCCATCAAGTGTCCATCCCCAAGATAAATTTTCTCCCTCAAAATACTTTGTGCCAGGAAGAGTCATTTTCCTCTTAAAGGTAGATATCTTTATTCAGTTCCTAGAGCACAGTAATTATTGGGGCAAGCATGTGTGGTCACAGGGAAAGAGTTGCTTTTAAACTTTTTTTTCTTTTTAAACAAATATTGCAGTTTATGAGGGAAAATAAGGCTTTTAAAAAAAGAGTATGCATATGCTTTTACTGAAACTACTCATTAATAGAGTGTTTTCTCTAAATACCCTGCTGGACCAACAGATACAATTATGATTATTTTTTAGGAACTGCTGTTCATAGTCACTGAACAAGATTACATTCCTAACAATAGTGTAGTACAGTTCCCTTTTAGCTTCATCCTTACCAATTCTGTCACTTAGGACTCAATTTTTTTTTTTTTTTGGCCAGTCCTGGGCCTTGGACTCAGGGCCTGAGCACTGTCCCTGGCTTCTTCCCGCTCAAGGCTAGCACTCTACCACTTGAGCCACAGCGCCGCTTCTGGCCGTTTTCTGTATATGTGGTGCTGGGGAATCGAACCTAGGGCCTCATGTATCCGAGGCAGGCACTGTTGCCACTAGGCTATATCCCCAGCCCTAGGACTCAATTTTTAATGTACAGAGAAGATAAAAAATAAAGTAATGAAAGAATTAAGTTTTGCTAGTAGATGTGGCACTCACCTATAATCCTAGCTATTCAGCAGGCTGAAATCTATGGAGTATAGTTTCAAGCCAGCATGGGCAGAAAAGTCTATGAGACTCTTATCTCAACCACTAGAAGTCAAAAGTGGTGCTGTGGCTCAAGTGCTAAAGTGCTAGTCTTGAGCAAAAAAAAAGGTCAGGGAGAGTCCCAGACCCTGATTTCCAGCCCTTGTACCAGCATACATACACACACACACACACACACACACACACACACACACACACACAAGAATTCACTTTCAATTTCTCTATCCCTGTCTATTCCATTGCTAATTTCTTTCTCAGTTCCAAGAACAGACTTCCTCTACTGACATGTTATCCTGTTCCTGGTCACAAAATAAAATGGTTGTCCAATTGGTGGGAAAATTAGCATGACTGACTACTAACCTATTTTCCATTTTCAAACTTAATAAGCATTGATTTAAAATCAACACCGAAAAATTCCCCAAGTATATGTAAGTCAACTTCATACACAAATAAAACAGGAAAACAAAACTGCTATGCAACATGTTCTACTCAACCACACTCTTGCTCCACTACTCAGAATGCTGCCTTCTGTCTTCAAACACAAAATGAGGACTTGGTTCACTTCCCATGATGCAACAGGACCTACTACATGTGAGTTTGGACAATTCCGTGGCACTAGAAAGTCACCAGCCCGCCTGCACTGAGTTTTCGTTCACATAATGCATGAATGTCCTCTTGCCCCAAGTCCTCATCCCTCTTTTACTTTTCTTTATGTCTTGATATCTTCCTGGTAAAGCTGCTGCTCAAGACTAGCATATTAGGGAGAAGGTGAGCCTATGTAATGATAGTTTATTAATATCTGCAATATTGAACAAGGACCTTTACAAGATTATATGCTAAAGAAAAAATTGTAGATAATAGGAAATTTGTACATAATAGCAAATTAACCAAAATTATATTCATATATATGTATATATACATATATATGTATATATATGGAAGAAACAAGACTAAGGGACGGTAAGTCTTAATTTTCACTTTCTCCTTATTATAATTATTTTTGCTGCTAGGAATTTCCAGTTCTAAGGAAATACTCACTGTGAGGTCAAATAAAAGTCGGTTTGCAATTGTCTGTACAACTAGCAAGATTCACTTCTCTATATCAGCACAAATAGGCAGATATTTTCTTCATCTCTCAAAGCTTCTTCATAGAGGGATGAAAAGGATATGAAATGAACACTACTGAGCTGGGCCAAGTGTTCCAAGGTTTTCATCTTGCTATATTCAGTATGTGCCTTTGGTTTCTACACAAACTCATAGTGAGCAAGATCACTTCTGAGCACCTGTCACTATTCTAAGTACTGTTCCTGCTCAAAATCTTCTATTTCAGCTTCCTAGGATTTTCATAGATACAGGATTCCATTCCAGCATACAGTTACTCTCAGCACCTGCCTGATGTCTTTTTTGATGGCATAGTTACCCCATGAGGATAACACACAGAATGATTAGCAGGAGGCTTGTCTTTAGCATGCCCAGGATATCACTCATAATCCCATCATTTGTGAACCCAGATGCAGTAACAAGGATGTAAGATCCATTTCCTTCATGTAAATACTGAAGAGCACTAACATGCATCTCTGTGCTTTGCCTAATACCACAGGTAAGTTATTCTAATGATCACTGTGGATATATTTTAGCATTTCTGCCTTGGTGGCTCATGTCTTCATCCCAGAGTTGAGGAGCAGGTATGGCACCAATGATATTGCATCAATCTGAAAATATACAAGATTTATCTGTCTGGTACTCTAAGTGTATGGATCTTGTAATTCTTGGTTTCTGGATTCCTTATCCTCCTCCTCTGCTTTCAGATTCAGCTAACCTAGTTGACACCTCCCTTTTGGTATGGAGAATTGCAGGAATGGAAGAGGAAGAAATGTTGGCAGTAGCCTCCACCTTATCCTGTGGAATGAATTCCCCAACTAGTCCCTAGCACCCTTCGGGCCCTGGGGGCCTCCCTTAAACTTGGAGGCCTTGATCATGATTTCCTCTCAGCATAGCAGTCAGGAAGGTGAGCAGATGTTCAGTGATGGGGATTGATAGGCCTCTATGATGGTGGGACCAGGTGAGTATTGACAGCTGCTGCAGGTATCCTATTGGTGGCTCTCACATTGCCTATTAAAAGTCTTCTCTCTGGTGCTTTATGGGCAACCAAGCTCCTCATAATTGTACCTGTTGTCTGAAATCTCAAGTCAGTAAGTAAATAGTGAAGCATGGTGCAAAGTACTTAACAGAGTGTGAAGCTCTGAGTATTCCAGTAAGATGTACATAGGGTCTAGTGATATGGGGTCCCTTGTGTTCCAGAGTGGGTGAGCATTAGAGTACCTATTCAGAGTATGCAGGTGACTTTGAATCCTGACCCTATGTGATTTTCTGTGTAGTTACATGAGGACTCTGCCTCTATCTAAAAGCTTCACCTCCAGGTTGCTGGAACATACACAATAAGCACTGAGACAGACCTCTGTCCCTTGGCCTGCAATGTGCAAAAATAACACTGGACCTACAGATCTAACAGGAAGGATATGTTAGACTATGTGAGTCACTCAAATTCTGTGATAGACTGTTTCCTCTGAATTTACTGTTGCCCCTGAACATTTCCCAAGTGGTGCTACGAACACACCCCTCTACTGACCTCAAACCAATATTTTAGCACTAGAAGACAGGTGGTTTTGATAGCACAAAAGACATTAAAAGGCCTGACCTGTGTCTATACATGACTCAGGGAGACAGCTTCTGGTGACCCAATGCAGTGCAGGCCATGTGTCTCAGTCCTCACTTGTTAACTGCAAGATTGAGAGCTTTACCCTAGGAGAGTATGTTGAGGAGGTTGAGATCCACTTCTGATTTGAACCACAATATCCTTTCATTCCTACCTTAGTCCTCCCTGTTTATCTAGGCAGGAGCCCCCTTCATTCATGATACCAGACACCTCTGTCAGAGTTAGACTAAGACTCAATGTGAAAATAAGGGCAAGGTTGGTCCCCTTCTTTGGTGGTGACTGACATCTGACCTTGACTTCATACAGGAATTACCCATTCCCTTAGATGCAGAAGTAAGGACTCAGTTGTTTGAACATCTGGCTGGGGCTTCCACAGAGTTACCTCATGAGTGAGTCATATTACCTCTAGGGAAGTTGGCATCATCACTAAGTCCTGGTCTTCATTTCATTCAGCATCTGCACCATCAGTCTGTTAAATGCAATATTTATGTTATCCACTTAAACACTATATGAGCTAGAAAGTTGAGGTAAGTATATCATTTCCACCCTGGTTAGAATGCAGAAGGTCTCTCTGGACTGACAGCAGGGGCAGATTTCCTGTGTGACTCCCTTACATGAACTCCACAGCCTTTTATTTAACAGTCTTAGCCCTGACCAAACAAGGCCCTCATTTTCTTTATCATTCCATAGTGGAAGTTATTGCCCGAGATCCATGCCCAATGGCAGTGTGTTATCCATTCACATAGGCCTTATATAGCATCTTGCCCTATCCACACCAAGGTGCTCAGACCAAGGCTATGACTCCCTGTGTTCCATGTGCTAATGGAGATGGAGAAAATATAGGTTCTATATCTGACCAGAGATACTCTGAACCATGGCTGAGCTCAAGGGTGAAGATGCTTTATTTGAGACCTTCTACTTTGTTGAGGCCTTCCTTTTCTCACCTTCTGATCACATGTGGATGCATCTCAGAGCTCAAGCCTCTCATAGTCACAAAACCCCAGACCACATCTTTTGTTACTCTCAGGCTACTTCCAAGGGAAGCTTAGGGTTAGTTAAGGCAAGTTTAATGTGAGCAATGGATGGGGAGTACTTACCAGGTAGGTTGTTGCCTCCTCTAGTCAATCTCTTCTATCACTTGCCTTCCTCCAGAAACCAGTTTCCCTCCTGTCTAGGATAATTAATCTCCTTCTTATCCCCATGGTCACCAAATTCTGGACAAAGTACTGGGGAAAGGGTTTGGTATTCCCCTTACCTTATATCTCTAATGAAGCACTGATATCAATCAGGAATGTGCCTTCGGAGTGATGGTAGGGGTACTGTGCTCATCTTCTGCTCCCCTCTCTTGCTGGTACCTTTAGCAGATTCTGGGCCTTCCCTGTCTAATAACTTCAGACCCAAACTATTAGTCACAGTGTCTCCTGAGATAGAAGTGGTGGCATGCCTATAAACCTACCTACTCTGGAGGCTGAGATTGCAGTTTGAGATATGCACACTTCAAACAATAAAATAGTGAGTGTAATAGTGTTCCTTGTCACTGAATCTATGAGAGACGGGTAATTCAGAGGATTGATGTGTAAGCTTTTCATGGACACCCCACCACCAAAAGATCTTATTAGTGAACTAACTGATGAAAAATAAAGGGAGTGTGGGTAACTAGACTGGTAGAATGCTGGAAGGACCTGAGTTCAAACACCATAAAGCATAATGATAAAACCTAGAAGCAAACACACTTGATGGCATGCAAGTTGTTACAACTGAATTAACTAAAGTATAATAGACTCTATGGAGTGCTCAAATAGTAGAATATTTTAGAAAGCTTAGGTCACAGCCCAACAAAATCAGCACCAGGAAATGGACATATCCCAGAGTTGAGGACAAGGGGAGACTGGTAGGTGAATGCAGAACTTGTCAGGGTGGGGGGGGGAGAAGCAATCAAGAATTTATTGTATATACCCCCAAATTAAGAAAAGTGTGGGAAGGAGTTTAGGATAGGTGAGAGTGATGAATAGGTGATACAGATCAAGATACACTTTATTCATAAACTACTTTGCTATATGGCACATGCTTTATACAATTTTTTAAGGATAATTTAAAAAAAAAACTAGAAATGGTCAGGTACTTGTGGCTCAGGCCTATAATACGAGCTACTAGCTGAATCTAATGCTCACTGTTTGAGTCCAACCTAGGCAGGAAAGTTCAAGAAATTCCTATTTACAGTAAACTACTTATCTCCCACACCCACACCCAGCAAAAATAAAAATCAAGAAATGTAGCTGCAGCTCAAGTGGTAGAGCACACTCCTCGAGTAAAGAATCTCAGGGAAAACATTACAGACCTGAGTTCAAGCTCCAGGTCCAGTGAATGTGTTCTCAGGCACACACACACACATACACACACACACACACACACACACACACACACACGCACGCACAGAAGGAAAGAGAGAGAGAGAGAGAGAGAGAGAGAGAGAGAAAGTGGCTACGGCAACTGGGTACACTCATCTGAGGAGATGCCTAGAGGACTTCAGACTCAGGAATGAAAGCCTGGCTTCAACTAGGATATGCTGCTCCTAAGTGCTCAGATGGGGAGCACTCATAAAGCTGAGACTTTCTGATTCTCAGAATTGCAGGTGTTAGAACAGGGCCCTTAGTGCTTTGTCTCCTAAAGACATAAAGGCTTTTTCTCCTGATTAGAAACATGCATGTGAAAGATATGTGAAAATGGGTGTAGCTAGATTATTTTGGGCATCTCTATGAGAAGGGGTAGATTTCATCTTGCTATCCTAAGCTGTCACCTCAGTCACTGTAGACCCTGGAAATCCACCCTCCAAATATCAGCCAACAAGGATTTGACATCCTGGGTTCCCTAAGGAAATTGAATGATGGGAGAGACTTGAAGGCATCCACCTTAGTACAAGCCCATTTGTGAGGGCCTACCAACAGGTGAGCCAAAGAAATATTCAGGAATTTTCCAGGTGGAGGCAGTTGGCTACTCCCTGTTCTCGGCTTACACGTAGACTCCTCAGAGACTGAGAACTAAGGACTCTTCTCCAAGGACCACAGCAGATGTCTGTTAATCTCAGAGGCCCATGAGGGGTTATAGAGGGATGAAAAATGAGTTTTGTGCTGGCCTGACCTGAAATCACCTAGAGCAGTGCTGACAATACATTCTAAATAAGTTTTGGACTAGGACCTTGGGGGTGGGGCTTCTTCTGCTCATCCTCTGATCCCATGTGGGCAGTTCATATGGCCTGTCATCCTCCCATTCAAGTATCTTAGAAGACTGGATTGTAAGGGTTTGTAGGAGAGGGAGTAACTCTTTCCTGAGGAGACAGAACATGGCACAGAGTTCACAGCAGGAGTGGATTTTGATTATGGTGATACATTCTATCTAGGAGAAGAAAATTATTCCTGTTATCAACCTAAGTTGTCATCTAAATCCATAGAAAGCCAGGACCAACTACTAACAAGGACATCAGTGAAAGGAAAGGTCTCCAAAGACACTTAGCAGAGGGGCTGGGAAAAAATGAACACATTCACCTGTTCAATCAACGTACACGTGGATTAAGTCTCTCTCCACTCAGAAGACTCTCAACATTACAGGGAGTTCAGAATAAATATGAGGCCAACAGAGCCTGTTAATTATAAGGAGGGATCAGCAATTGAGTGGGCCTAAGATATACTTTCAGACAAAGTAGAAAGCAAGGTTGCAGGTGGAACATTCTCAAGTGGTGGTAGTAGAGTATTTATGCTGTCCACTCTCAGAGTCTCACCTCCATCCATCCTAGAGTGTAGTCTACTCCACTTTGCAAATCTGCAGGTATCAGAAGAAAAGCCTGGGGCTGGGGATATGGCCTAGTGGCTAGAGTGCCTGCCTCGTATTCATGAGGCCCTGGGTTCAATTCCCCAGCACCACATATACAGAAAATGGCCAGAAGTGGCGCTGTGGCTCAAGTGGCAGAGTGCTAGCCTTGAGCAAAAAGAAGCCAGGGACAGTGCTCAGGCCCTGAGTCCAAGCCCCAGGAGTGGCCAAAAAAAAAAAAAAAAAAAACCCAAAAACAAAAAAACACAGAAGATAAGCCTGACTTAGGAATTCCCTGGGGGAGAATATTACCCTCTCTTCATCAGAAACTCACGTGTGCAGAATTTATTGTTTCAAGATGGTCTTCTGAGAGAGAAGCTTCTTCTCATCTTCCTTTGCTTTTACCTGGACCCTTCAGAAAGCACAAGATCCTCCATCCAAGGACCATAGACCTACAGTGGGGCCCAGCAGTATCCTTCAGTTCAAAGAAGGGGTAGAGGAGTTGTGGAAATAATAACTTGTAGAGATATGGCACCATGAATACAGATTTCAACAGGTGTGCACCTGGAATATTAGAAACCACTACATCTTGAGGGTGAACTGCCTTTATCCACCCCATGATTTCACCTTGACCTGTTTCAGATCCTGGACCTGTCGTCTCTACAAACCAGAACCTAATCCCATACTCCAAGGGTCACTATAATGGCAATAAGTTGTCTAGGAAGTTAGGGAATACTCTGTTGACTAGAATCAACCTGGTCAGAGGAATGAGACTAAATGCCATTGCTGGATTTTCTGCATTTAAGAACAAGACATTACCTGTTCATTCTCTTCTCCCACTTTACCCCTCAGAGCCCAGGCCTTCTGTATGAAAGGATCAAAAGAATGAAGTGTGTGACTCTCAATTAGCTCTGTATTGGAAAGGAACAGGGGAGTAGTAGATAAACTTGCCTGTGTTGCTGACCTAAGGAAAATAAATACAGTACTGATTTAGCTGGGTCCAACACCAGAGGGGGAGCTTCCTCTGTTTACTTCAGCATCTTTTCACCATGGTTGGCAGAACAGGACCCTCCCCAGTGCTATTGCAGAGATCAGAGCAAATCTGTGATTCCCAGAGTCTTGAGTTAGAAAGATGCATTCTCCTGAATAGATGCATACTTATAACTGTTGTCAACATGAGCTCTTTTGGAGCTCTTATTGGGTAGAAGGTTCTCTCTGTAGCTTGGTCCCTCACAGAGCCCAGGCCTCTTAACTTCATAAAACAAAGATGTCCCTCCCAGATTACCTTGTGTTGTAAAGCTGTAAAGAGTGCATTGTAGAGTGGTTAGAGTGTTCTTCTAACTAGATTTTCCCTGCAAGGTTGAGTTGCTGATTGCAGCAGGGTTATATGAGGACTCACCATTTGGAGAGGGGATTCTGATGTTGATGTTCAAGTGACACTTCAACCTCTCATGAAGTTTCACCTTCTTCCGTTAGGTTATTTCACTCTAATCCCTAACCCCTGACATCCGGCCTGCAGGGACTCCTGAGGCAGAAGCGAGGAGGCTCCGACTAAATACCTACATGTTCAGAGCTATAATATGGGGGCAACTGGATTATCTTTGATTCTTTATTGGGTGGCGTTGACAGTCTGTCACCACTCAGCTTTAACTTCAAACTTTCAGAGATCTAGACCTATTGCTTCCTACTATGTGAGACTAAGGTTATTTCCCACAGAGAACCTTGTAGGGGAATGAGTGCTTGGTATAGTGAGTGGCAAGATGGCAAGATGTTCCTCTGACTGGATGAGCCCAAATCTTTTTAAGAGTTTGGTTTGAGGCTGGATATTTTGGGATCTCACTTCCTAGGGAAGACTTTCCTTTGTCCAGGCCCTTGTCCTGTGTTCTCTGTACCTGAGAAAGTAGCCATGAGATTCAGGAATAACTGAGGCAGGAGAAGATGTTCTCTTTTCTGCCAGTCCTGGAGCTTGGACCCAGGCCCTGAGCACTGTCCCTGGTTTCTTTTTGTCAAGGCTAGCACTCTACCTATTGAGCCACAGCACCACTTCTGGCTTTTTCTGTTTATACAGTGCTGAGGAATTGAACCCAGGGCTTCGTGCATGCTAGACAAGCACTCTACAGCTAAGCCACATTCCCAGCCCAAATATGCTCTCTTGACTGGATAAGATAAGGGGCATCTAAATGTGGGTCCTTCTGGGTTCTCCCTTTGATGAATACCAGGTCAAGAACTCACTCTGGGATGATGCATTGACATCATTCTTAAGCCAAGCCTCATTTCTTTGTGACACCGGAGGAGATATAAGGAGAGGCCAATCCAAAAAGTCTTCTTAGGTTTCCACATACCTAATGGGAAGGACATCTTGGATCCAGGACTCTGGGTATTTGGGTGAGGAAGGTCCCTCAGTCATCATATCCAATACTAATAGATTCTGGACACCTCCCTTAGTTGACCAGTGATGGCCAGGTCAATAAAACTTGTACTGTTCTAGTGACTTCTCCATTCCCAAGGCCTCACCTTCCTAACACCTGAGATATATAAATATGGATACAGATCATGGGGACATCAGTGGAATTAAGGGCTCACAGATTAACCTTTCGTGGAGTGCATTCAACATGTTCCCACTTCCTGATCATGCAAACTTGACCCTTTTTATTTGTTGATCCAGATCCACTGCCACATCATAAAATAAGCACCAACCACACACTGAGTAGAAAGCCAGTCATGGCTTTCTTTTCCCAATGTAATCTCTGGAAGTATCCTGGGCTGCAAAGAGGAGCAGGATTCTCACATCTTGTTTTGGAGATTCCTTGCCTGGCTCAGGATTCTACTGTGCAGATCCCACACATCAGACCTCCACCACTCCTCCATGAAACCAGCCCAAATACAGAGTGAAGATGCCCTTAATCTAGCCATAGCTCAGGACCTCCCAGGATTAGGGGAGAATAGAGGTTGCTCTCCGTGTGGAGTGTCCCTTTGTGTCTACTGAATCTTGAAACCCTCAGTGCTATTTCATATCTCACCTTGACTTTCTTTTCTGTTTTTTTCTTTTTTTTTTTTTTTTGCCAGTCCTGTGGCTTGAAGTCAGGGCCTGAGCACTGTCCCTGGCTTCCTTTTGCTCAAGGCTAGCACTCTACTACTTGAGCCACAGCGCCACTTCTGGCCTTTTCTGTATATGTGGTGCTGAGGAATCAAACCCAGAGTTCATGCATGCTAGGCAAGCACTCTACCGCTAAGCCACACTCCTAGCCCTCACCTTGACTTTCTATAGGACCTGAATAGCTCATCTGATGAAGCTGTGCTCTTCTTACCAAGCCTCTGATCTCTCCTGGATCAAGATTCTAAAGACATAAAGCAGAATCCTTGTCCCTCTATAAGGGGCCTTAGCAGCCTCACAGAATTTGGGGGGGTCTGGACACATCAAGGGTAAACCCACTCATTTCTAAATCCTCACCTTTGCTTTCTACAGTGTGTGTTTCCTCACTGTACTAAATAAGGGACCTTTTCTACCTGTCTAATCATGGGTTTAATCCCCTAGATGCAGAAGATTTCCTCATCTATCATCTCCCAGAGATATTGCATGGGGCCTCACTGGAAATACATCAGGGATGTGCTTCTATGAAAACATGTAACATAAGTCAAAGGTCTTCTCCTTAATAACATAGGTCCTTGCCATTTTCCTCAAGAGTGTGGCTTTTTTTTCTAACCTCAGGATAAAAATTAAGAGACTGCTCATTAACTTATTTAACTGTAACCCTTTTGTATGTGTCTTTTACAATGAAAAAGTGAAGAGACTATGCAGTAGGCCCGAGGTTTTGGATGAGCAAGGATAAACAGAATATCATGAGGATTCTGAGCTACCCTCCAGCCTCACTTCAGGCACTATCATTGATTTCAGTAGCGCCTTGACCCCTTTCCCCAGACCTCTTTGTTCTGTTCTCCTCAGACCAAGCCTTTCCTCTCATCATCCACTGAGGATGAAGGAAGGACTGAGGAGAGTGGTCACCTGACTAGATGCCTCTGTGGGCAGGAATGACAATAGAGCTTCAGTTCAATTATTTGTGAAGTCTCTCAAACAGCTTTTGCTGTCTACCCCACCTGTCTCCAGGACCTGTCTCAGACTGGGACACTTTTTCCCAAAACTATAGTCCACACTTGTTAATTCCCTAGTCCCTGAGTCAGGAATGAATAAAGCAATTTGAAAATAAGGAATGTGGGAGATAAAGGACAGAGACAATCAACTATAGCAGGGGTTCTGCTGGATTATTTCAGGACCTTCTATGTAAGGAAAGAGTCCTGTGCTCACCATGAGAATCTCACCACCACCACTTGCAAAGCTGAGGCCTCACTACTCAGTGTTCTGTAGACCTCAGAACAAAGTTCTCAGCATAATCTAATGCAGATAGACACACAGGACTCACTGGATGTCAAGCATCACACCTCTGGTCACCTGGAATAGGGAGTTCCCAGAAATATAACATGTATGGATTCTGTGGTCTGGTGTGTGTGTGTGTGTGTGTGTGTGTGTGTGTGTGTGTGTGTGTGTGTGTGTACTATTGGTTGTGGGGTTGTGGGTATGAACTCAGAGCCTGGGCACTATCCTTGAGTTCTTCCACTTTTTCACACACCTCAACTTCCAGTTTTATTTTTTTTCCCAGTGGTTAATTGGATATGAGTCTCACTGACTTTTCTGCCGAGGTTGGTTTTAAACCTCCATTCTCAAATCTCAGACTCGTGAGTAGCTAGGATTACAGGGGTGAACCATTAATTCCCAGAATATTCTTTATCTTGTAGTATAAAATCTCTTTCCCTAAAATCTGGACCATGTCCCTTCAATGAAAATCAGTCACCTTTTTGACCCAAGATCAAAATTAAGGGAATGCACACCAGGCCACTCAGGTGGGGCTAGCTAAGGTAAACACCAAAGGAATAATCAGGTTTGGGAGTTTCCTATCCTCTTTAAGATCCTGTTGCTGATTCCACGTATAGTCTGTTTGGTGCAAGAATCAGTCGTCTCCCCTGGAAGCTCGTCTCTTAATCCCAGAACCCACTAATGTTGAAGGAGGAGGTTGGGGGCATGAATCGGTTCCCCTGACAAAATGTCCCTGTGGTAGGTCTGATAATTGGGATGCAGCTGCATGCTTGGAGAAGCTCTTCATGAGGAGGGCTTTACTCTCTTCAATCCCACAGTCTGACCTCCAGGCAGACTTGTATTCTCTCTATTGTGAAGAATTGCAGATGACTGAACACAACTATGACTAACTGGGCACCCCGTCTGGCCATAAAGCCCTCTCTCTCTCTCTCTCTCTCTCTCTCTCTCTCTCTCTCTCTCTCTCTGTCTCTGTCTCTCTCTCTCTCTCTCTCTCTCTCTCTGTGTGTGTGTGTGTGTGTGTGTGTGTGTGTGTGTGTGTCTAAATACAGGGCTGAAAACAAAATAGTATTGAGAGTATTTTAGTCACCTTCCTGGGAGCAAGGAAGATAGACAGATGTTCATTTGGATGCTTAAGCAGGTTTTTCTCAAGGGCCTTTTCCCCTAACATTCACAAGGTATACATACTTATCAAGAGGCCTGGACCCTTTCCCTCCGTTGATCTGATGATCCATCTTACAAGCAAAGGCCTCCAACTCTGTGACACTCATTCCAAACCGAAGCAGGCAGTCATAGCTGCTTTTTCTTCCCATAAGCACTTCCTGGAACAACCCTGGCTTGATAGGACTAGAATATTTCACGGATCATACATTGGGGATACTCTGTTTCTTAGGTCTAAGATCAGGACTTGGATTCAGTACTTGACACTTTAGCTGATTTCCTGATATTCTACCAACTAAGCCATGCCTCTAATCCCAAGTGTGTTTTCATTCTTTCTGTTTTACTTATTCTTTAGAGCATTGGGGAAACCCTTGATACTACTTTACAGGAGCCACACTAAACTGGTCAAGTCTTCACATTCCTTGACATGAATTCTAATTGCAGAAGTGAAGGTGTCTTCAATCTGGCCATAGTCCCTCAGGTTCCATGTCCCATGTGAGTAGGAAAATTCCCCTCTAATAATCTTATGTAAAAGTCACAAAGCAGTTGCTTGGTCTTCTAAGTGCCCCTCAAGCCTCACAGACAGGGTAGGCCTAGCCCTATACAGGTTACCTCAGTCGCTTCTAAGTTCTCAAACTGAGTAGCAGCAGTGTGTTTCTGATCCCTTTCTGTGTGAAATTCAAGAAGTGCCTTATGCTTGCGAGCGCTGAAGATGGAGAGAACAGCAGAGACAGTCATTTCTAACGGTATTTGATCCCAGCCTTTTCCACTTTGGGACATTGTTCATGTCATAGGGCATGTCTTCAGGATATATCATAGGATGTGCAGATATGAAAATAAAATGAACTGTTATAAAAGTCAGGGAAGTGTACTTATTAGCAGTGTAAAATACTCCAAATACTACTTTGTTTTGATCCCTGTATTTGTACAGTCATACACAGACAGACACACAGTCTCCTAGAATAACAGATCCTAGAATTTAGATCAAAGTCCAGCTCTTTTTCTCTCTGCTAGGTGCTTCCAAATTGAAACAATTGTTCTTAGTTTTTAACTTCTTTTAAACTGAAATTAATAGTTCTACTTACATATATTCATATATTTTCCACCTATAATACTCATACATCACCATATTATTTCATCATCACTTACCACTGGATGTCCTTACCAAAAGGAGTCCCCATTTTATATTTATCATTTTGTGTGTGTGTGCATTTTATTAGTGAGGGAGAAGATACTGTATATAAGAGAAAAAAGTAATATTGGTCATTCTTAATTCACACAAGTTCCTACAAATTATATAACTTCACATTTCTGCGTGTGCTGGTCCAGGGCCTGTGAATCTTGACATTTTATACTTCTGGCTCTACTTTCAGCTTTTTGGTGGGTAGTATCTTCATAGGTGTCTCAAGGACTTTCTGATGGGACTGGGTTCAAATCGGTATCATAAGCTCTCAGCCTCCTGAGTATGATTAGAGGACTGAGAGAATGTCACCAGACATAACATTTCTTCTAATGTATTTTTATTGCTCTTATTAAGGTGATGTACAGAGGAGTTAAAATTATATTTCAGATAAAGAAAACATTTCTTATTGGAAAATGTCATCCTTTCCCTCTCCCAGTTTTTTCCTCCTGTCCTCACCCACAAGTTGTAAGTACATTCAACAGGATCTAGTGAGTTGCACTACTGCAATTTGTCACACACTGTCCCATGCTTTCTTTACCCACTCCACATCCTCCCAAAGATGAACAAACAAAACAAAAGGAAAATGAAACAGCAACAAAGAAAAAGAAACGACCTTGCTTCCATTTCCTGGAGTTCATTTCCATCTATATTTTCGTAGTAAGGCTAATGCCTAAAGTTGTATGTTAAAGGTGTTACCAAGCACAAATGGTAAAATAAAGGTTTGCAGAAGAAACTGGTCATTCAGTGGTGGGACTTACTTTAACATACAATTTCCAGTAGAACACAGATAGCCAACCAAAATCAAGACAATGTATAAATAGTTTGATGTCGCAAAGAAAATGGGTACGACAAGAATTAGTGGTGAGATTCTCTGTAATTTATTTCACTGCCATAATGTTTGAACATTAGGGGAAAACAAAATTCCACTGAGATGGTAGTGTGGAACTGATTTCCTAAGTATTTGTAAAATTCAAACAAATCACTCTTGCATTGGAGAAGTATCATCGTGGACATTTGCTGCCTGTTCTTCTTGAACAGCTTCTTCATAGAGAGATCCGAAGGACCTGGGGTCAACCCTACTGAAGTTGGCCCAATGTTCCAGGACTCGTCTTTTGCTGGTTTCTGCATAGGCCCTTGGGCCCCACCTGAACTGATAAGAAATGGGGTCACTTTCGGGCATCTCCTGGTATTCTATATATTGCTCCCACACAAAATCTTCCATCACAAGCTTCCTAGGTATTCCATAAATGAAGTGTTCTCTGTCAGGATGCACCTCCATTTTACTCAGTACGTGCCAGATGGTTTCCTCTGGGGCACAACCACCTTCCATGAAGATGGTACAGAGCACAATTATAAGCAGACCGGTCTTAGGCATGCCTGGCACATCGCTCTCAATACCATCATAAGTTATGCCTGCTGCTAGGTAGAGAGCACGTGTGCGGAGATCAGGGTCTATCACTTTCATGTCAATACCAAATAGGAGTTGCATGAATATAGAAGCCTTGTCTAAGATTTGATCGAAGTGAGGCTGATGGCCTACTGTGATGTGCTTCATCATGTCTACATCACAAAAGGGCTGGTTTGACCAATACTTATATAGCAGGTATGGTAGTAATGCTAGTGCCTCTTTGCGTAGGACCAGAGGCAGGATGTTGTTGTCATAGAGGCAAAGGTCTTCGCTGGCCTGGCCACTGCATCCCGGATCTTCCTCAGTAGTCTCCCTAAATGCCTCACCCAGAAGACCTTCAGACATGCTTCTTGGGGTAGGGGACATAAGAGAAGTGGAAGGCTCCACTGACTGGGGAACCTGCTCATCCATGAGGCCTAATGCCTCCTGTGGGGCATGAGGGCCTTGCTCAATCTCGGGATTGGTCCTCTGACCATAAGGCATCATTGCTCTCCGGGGTAGGAAGGAGCTCAATGATAAGGACTCTTGACCTGTGGGAGACAAAGCAGGAAAGTAGTTTCAGCTGAGAATGTTCCTCTTGACAGCTACCTTAGGGCTTACTACTGGTGTTTCCTTTGGTGCTTCAGGACCACATAGGATCCTGTCTCCCTCTTGTGTCTTTTACCTGAAGTTTAAGTCAGAGAACAACTCAAGAAGGCACAAAGTGCTGAGTGAGTCTGAGTCTCTGGGGTGCTGGTGGGGTGTGAAATGATGAGTGAAGTGGAGTTCTATGGGGAGAACTGAATGGATTTTAGCAAATGTACCTCAATCTTAAAATTCTGACATTACCAGGCAATTGTCTGCTGGAGTACATGAAGACACTACTTCAGGCCAAGACCTTCTCCTCATGATGGCCGGAATCATCTATGGTAGGCAGTGAATTAGATCTCTCTCTCTCTCTCTCTCTGTCTCTCTCACTCTGTCTCTCCCCCACCTCAGGTCACAGCATACAAAGACAACATGGGGCCTCCAGTATTGATAAAAAGAGTGAGGTAGATTGCAAGTTTCTGAATGTGCCACAATAGAAATCCTCTACTGAGTACACTACAGGCCCCCAAATTTGCCCTTTACATGTTTGAAGTACTCTCTGCTAGCCTAGGGCATAGTGTCACAACTGGTGTCCAGGTCCTTATAATGTAATAAAAGGCCATGAAAGGTCATCAAGGGTTACCAGGGGCAACATCAAAGGTGACCCCCCCACAGGATGAGACATATGGGTGGAGGACTGGCTCAGAGTTCACCTTGTAATAGGCTGGGTTGGGAACTTTCCCTCTGAGCACCTGAGGCCAAAATCCCAAATCCAGAAACTTATTTATCTGAGAAAACCTAAAGATTTAAGCAGAGATAAATGAACCTGTGATATTTGGGTTTTCTCATATGTAAAGGAAGGGAACATTGGTAGTGAGGGGGCCTCTGTGTATAATAAGTATGGGGGGGGAGTTTATACCTCTCCTCACCTCAATTCCAGATTGATTCAGAACACACCCTCGTGCTGGCCTCGTTCTTTGGATGAATTCTTCAATCGGATGCCTGAGCCTCCTGGTTGCTAGGATATAAATGTATATGAACAGTTCATTTGGTATTCCTGTGCAAGCCTTTCTCAAGGCTGACAGAGAGCAGAATCCTGGGCCTTTGTGTGGCATCTCTCAAGGTATTCATAATCACTCTTCATAACTTTTTCATGGACCTTTTCCCCCTCTTGCTCTCCAGGTCCATCTTACAAGCCAAGACTACAATTTTCCTTATCCCCCTGCCAATCCTCAGAAAGCATTGATGCCATTTCTTTCCCCACCCATGGCTTACAATGTAAGTCGTTTCACTACATGTTGAGAAGGAGCTGTTAGTCTTCTGTAAGGGCTCTGCTGAGCAGAGGACGGACTATTCCCGAAGAAGTTCCTCTCCTCCAAGAAAGGAGACTAAATGGCTACTATGAAGGTGCTGTGAATCAAGTCATGCTGACCTGGGCCTCCCCTGGATGCTGAGAGAGTGGAGGTCTGCCTCTGATCTGACCTGCAATATCCCTGCCTTCTTACTTACTCCCTCCCCCCACTTGAATCTAGGCAGAAACCCCACACCTCTCAAGATACCAGTCACCTCCCACAGGCTTGGAGGAAATTCAGCACTCAGTCTGAAAATGAGATTAGGACAGTCTGAAAATGTGGGCAAATTACCCAACCTTGGTCTTTCCTGACATCTCACCTTGACTTCCTACAGGAATTAACCAGTCCCTGTATTCATAAGTAAAGACTCAGTTGTTTAATTACCTTATCCGGGGCTTCCACAAAGACCTTGTATGCATGGGTCTTCTTGTCTCTAGAGGGATCCCAGTTGCTCCTGTCTTTTCATGCGGAGACTTCAGTCTGGGCCCTCAGTCCGTGAAAGGCAGTATTTATCTCTCTACCTGTCTCTATGACCTAAAAAGTAAGTATGACATCAGTATTTGGTCAGAAAGTACAGGGTCTCCCTGGCCAGACAGCAGGGGCAGACTTGCTCTGTGTTTCCCTTTACCTGTAATCTTATGTCTTTTCTTTATCACCTTGGCCTTGACCCACCAAAGTCCTCATTTCCTTTAATGCTCCACGGTGTGAGTTAATTTTCCAGACCCATGCCCACCAGGAGTGTTTTAGCCACTCACATAAGCCCTAAAGATCTTGTCATCTCTACAGTATTATGTTCAGAGTAAGATTGTAAGTATCCCATGTGATAGGAGGCAGTTATTAAAAGGTAGACTCTTCACCTTCCCAGCAGCCTTCAGGAGCATGGCTGAGAAAAAGAGTGAATATAGCCTTTTAGGGGACCCACTGAATAGGTTGAAATTTTCTCTGCTCCCCTTTGGTTACCCAAAGACCTTTTATACCCAAAAACCCTAGACTGCGTCTGTTATTCACACAGTACCTTGGGGGAAATCTTAAGGTTAGGGGGGTTTGTTAAGGTTAAACTTTGTAAATGGTGGATGAATCTCCAGCTTTCTTGACATTCCCCAGGGTTTAGGACTGAGTGTGTCAAAACAGTGACATTTGAGTATTTTATCATTTCCTGCCAGAGTCTGAGCTTTTGCCAGTCAACTTTTCCTCTCTCCTGGATCGGGCTTAAACATACTGCTTCTCCTCTCCAAGTCTAATGTTCAAATTAGTCTCCATGGTCACAGGATTCTGATGGTGAGGCTGGGAGAAGGATGGAACTTTGGGGCAAGGGCTGACATTGGGGTGACTTTCTCCCACTTGTTAGTAGTATTACCTCTATTCGTCTTCTAGATACTTTTCCTACCTGAAACTCTCAGAGCCTAAATCCCTCCTACAAATTTCAGATGAAGCCTGGTGCCAAGTAATCATACCTGTAATTCTATCTACTCTGGAAGGTGGGATCTAACTATTGCAGTTCAAAGCCAGCCTGGGTAGGAAAGTATATAAGACGTATCCTCAAATATTCACCAAAAAGCTATTATTGGCCCTGTTGCTCAAAGTGGTAGAATGCTAGCCTTCAGTGAAAGAGCTCAGAAACAGTGCCCAGTCACTGAGTTCAAGCCTCAAAACTGACAAAGAAAATAAAAACAATTTCAAACCAAAAGTATGACAAGCAAGTTCCCTCATATACAAGGTGTGGTTGAGGAGCCGGATTCAGTGGCTCAGTCTATAACCCTACCTCCTCAGGAGCCAGAAATTGCGAGGATCAGAATTTGAAACAAGCCTGGGCTAAAATTCTGAGAGATCTTTTGTCAAAAAAAATGAAATAATGACTGTCACAGTGTGTCTCATCACCAAGGATATGTGGAAAGTATAATGAGGAACTTTGAGGTCCCAGGCTTCTTAGGAAAAAGCATATAGGTATTGTTTAAAAACTAGCTAAAGAAAAGTGTTTAGAGTAGCTAAATTGATAGTGTAGCTGCCTGGCAATTATAAGGGTTTGAGTTCAACACCCACAAAGCAGAAAAAATAAACTAGAAGAGGTGAATAGAGGAGGAGTACTCAGCTGATTAGTGCCTCAATAAGAATGGCTTGGGAATAACAGCTTGGATTCAACTTGATTTTATCTGGAACAACATGCAGGGTGTGGGCTTCTTTTTCTTTCTGTCTTCCTTTCTTTCTCTCTTTCTTTCTTTCTTTTTCTTTCTTTCTTTCTTTCTTTTTTTTCTGATTCTGGGGCTGTAACTCTGGTCCCTTAGCTTTTGTGCTCAAAGCTAGCATTCTACTTACTGTCTTAGGCACAGCTAACTTCCACCTTTTTCTTTTAAATTTTGTAGTAGAGGTAAAATCTCATGGGATTTCCTGCCCGGACTGGCTTGGAAGCACAATCCTCAAAACTCAGCTCCTTGAGTAGCTAGGATTAAAAGCATGAGCCACTGGTGACTGACTGGGAGAAGACTTCTTATCTCCAACTTCAAAGTGCCCAAAGGGTGAGCACTTCCAGAGCTGCAGTCTCACCAATTCTCAGAACTAGAGATATCAGGACAAAATTCTCAATGTCATGATTTCGTTGATGCAGGGCAGAGACTATGGTGCAGATGGATTATTTGAGGGATGTTCACTGGTGTTGGGACTTCTTCTTACCCTCTGATATCATCTGCTTCACACAGAGCTAGAGGTTCCTCCTATGAAGAATCTCTATCACACTCTGAGAATCCCACTGTTCCTTGATTGGTTCATAGCACGCATATCCCTCTCTGAACAAAATATGCCTCTTAGTTTCAGAGAAAAGTGCAAAGGCACCGGTCAAATTTGTCCCATTGATTTTTACTTTCAAGGCTAACAGAGTCTGGGGTTCTCTGCTTGCCTGACCTGCAGACTTCAGAAGAAGATTGTTACTCTCAGGGTTCCCTAGTACAGAAGGAGGTACTTCTCTCAGTACACCCATCATTGTGCAGGACTCACATTTAGTTTGTACATAGATTATCTGGGGAACCTCTCACTGTATGTCAGGTTGCCTCTGTTCACCCGAAGCTCTCACAAGGCCCAAACCTATACCTTTCTAGTAACTCAGAAGAAGATTTTGCCTCTCACAATCCAGGAAAGGAGTTATAGGTGTTGTTATGGGAATTTCCTATATTTATCTCTATTGTCAATGGCAAAGAGACAGGAATATGGTTAAGTATATATCTTTATGTGATTAGGAGACACATATTTATTTAGGTCATCTCTGTGTAAAATTCATAGCATTAATTTTAAAATATTACACCCCAGATTCCCCATCTCTAGTGCCCTTAGTACAGGAGTTGAGTTATGGAAGTATGCCAAAATATAATCACATTTTTAATTATTTGTGCCTCGAGAGTAAATGAACTGTTGTCTTTACAGAGAAAACATTTAAACATGCTTAGCAAAATTAGAAAACATATTAAAATAGCTACTAGCTGAAAATGTGCACAATGCTTAGGATTTAAATGGCTTAAGAAAAAAAAAGATTATTTCTGAGGCCCATGAACTGAAATTTGGCTTTGTGAGTACTCTCAACTCGGAGGTGCATTCATCCTGTGTCCCACCATGCTAACATGCGGCAGCTGTGCTTGCAATTGAAGGGAGTAAGGAAGCCTGGAAATTCATAGTGTCTTTCAAATGGCTGGGAACATCACATATGCTATGGTGGAGAGTAGTGCTACTTTTTTTTTCTTTCTTTTTTTTTTTTTTTTTTTTTTTTTTGGCCAGTCCTGGGCCTTGGACTCAGGGCCTGAGCACTGTCCCTGGCTTCTTCCCGCTCAAGGCTAGCACTCTGCCACTTGAGCCACAGCGCCGCTTCTGGCCGTTTTCTGTATATGTGGTGCTGGGGAATCGAACCTAGGGAGGGCCTCGTGTATCCGAGGCAGGCACTCTTGCCACTAGGCCATATCCCCAGCCCGAGAGTAGTGCTACTTTGGGCTCAGGAAGGAAAGCAGAAAATGTGCATAGATTCTTATACTTTCTCCCAGAAACTGTCACATAGTAGTTTTTCAGCAAAATTTGCAAATGTGCCTTATTGAATAAAACAGTTTTTTCTCTTGTTGAGGGTGTATTTCTTTCCTTTTTTTAATGTGCTAGTACTGGGGTATGAATTCATGCCTGGGGCATCAAATTGGCATATTTTGTCAAGGGTGGCACTCTACCACTTAAGGCACAGTTCCACTTTCTGCATTTTTTATTGTTAACCGGGGATTAAAGTCCCCTGGATATATCTGCTTGGGCTGGCTTTGAACTATGATCCTCAGATCTCAGCCTCCTGAGTAGCTAGGATTATAGGTGTGAGCCATCAGCGCCTGACACTTGGGAGATTTATGAGAAGATAAGATTTGCCTTGAAATTCTATGTGTTCTCAAGTACTCTATGATAGATAGATGTGTTTAAATTCTATGCTAGTTCGTCTCATGAGGATTGTGGAAAGGGCACAGAAAAAGTTCCCCTTTCTCACTCACCAGCCACTTTCTGCATCTCCATTTGCAATGCCATCTTAACCTTTTGGTAGGCTGAGGATTTTCTCCTTCTATTTGATTCACAAGTGAAGTCATCTCTGAGCCCAGTATGCTCCACATGACCACTGACAGACAGAATTGTCCTGTGGAGCAGAATCTAGGGCAGAAGCAATACAATGAAAGTGTCTTAGACAGGCACCAATTTCTCATGCCTGTAATCTTAGCTACTCAGGAGGCTGATATCTGAGGGTTGCAGTTTGATTTTTTTTTTGGCCAGGCCTGGGCCTTGAAATCAGGGCCTGAGCACTGTCCCTGGCACTCTGCCACTTGAGCCACAGCGAAACTTCTGACCATTTTCTATATATGTGATGCCAGGGAATTGAACTCAGGGCTTTATGTATACGAGGCAAGCACTCTTGCCACTAGGCCATATTCCCAGCTCCATGGGTTGCAGTTTGAAAGCAACCTCTTACCTTTGATTAACCACTGGAGAACTGGAAGTTCTAGAGGATAGAGCACGAGACTTCACTGAAAAGTATCGAGAACTGTGACCAGGTCCTGAGTTCAAGCCCAGGGCACTCCAACTTATCATCACATAAAGAAGCTCCTATTTCTGTTCATGACTCCAGTCCCTACTTTTAAACAGGAAGCACACAAAAAATCCTACGTCAAAAGCCAAGAACCCTCAGAAATCCTCCACCTTCCTTCTGGGTTAGAGTCCAAGTAGTATGTCATTATGGGACAAAGTGCAAGACTTCCTGAAAGTCATCATGAAATCAAAGCAAGTGTTTACTCTCAAGAAGCCTTGTATCTGTGTTTAAACTTAGAGTGTAGCCTGACCTTTTCTGTCTAAGGGACTATGGCCAGCAGAGTAGAAAAATCTGAGGCAAATGTGTGGATTTCTGCATGTAGTATTCTTGTAGATTTGTTACAGGAGGACAGTTACTTTGTTAGCAGTTCCAGATGAGGCAGCCAAGAGAGATTGCCTGTGGTGCAGATTGTGGAGTTGAAGGGAAAGGAAGAAGGAGATGGCTTCAGTTGAATGATTTCTTCTGGAAATTTTATTACATAGAGCCTGTAGAGTAGAAACCATGGAGCTAGAAGGAAAGGAGGTGTGTGAGCACTCAGGAGAGTGTGATATTTTAGCAAGAGGCACCTACTGCAAAGGGCTTAGAATGGGATTAGAAGAGTAGGAAGAGGATATGTTAGGAGCCTATCCTCAGTCATGAAACTATAAAACCCACCAGACTCTGGGCCTTTGTTGGGGGACTGAAGGCATCCTTCAAGCTTGGGAGGAGTGTGACTCATCTGACTGTGAAGTATCTTGGCTTTCTTTGAGGATGACAGGGAGTATGGTGGGCAGAAGCTCTGTGATAAGGATTTATAAGCCTCGGGGAGGGAAGAAACATGGAAGTGCCTTTACCTGAGAAGTTTTACCTTCGAGGGTCTCATATGGGCTCTTTCTGTTTGGCACTCTAGAGTCACAAAGGCTCCTGTCTCCCTGGTAGATCTGCTCCCTGAGTGCCTGAGGTAGGAAATGAGACAGCTCCTGAGGGAGGAGACTAAGAAAGGCTCAGGCTCTTGGGTTACATGGAGGACATATGGGCAAGGGCAATGTGTGATGCCCTCTATGCCAGGATTGGAGGGCCCTTAATACACTTATTATATGTGTCTCACTCCGGCTCCTGACCTCAACTTGAGTTTGTCTGAGGACACTGTTTCAGCACAAGGGCTATAACATCTGGTCTGTGGAGTATACATAAGACACAGTGAGATAGCTCTCAGTTGTTATGCAGCCTTAAGGGAAAACAGTGAGCCCCCCAAATTGACAAGAATACTGAACCTGACTCTGTGAGATCCCCATTATTCTGGAGTTAATGAACTCTTCTAGTCTCACACTGGGTAATTGTGATCACTTAGAAGCAACCAGATCTCACCTTTCTGCTGGCCTTCATGAAATTCTCAGAAAAAAGTGGTAGTTAGGTATCCTCCCATATGGTGCAGCTGCCAAAGGACAACAGCCTGAGTTGGACAAATTTGGTATGGGAGATGTGGATGGAAGACCTTCCTGAGACATAAGGATGCATCTTCCTATCAGGACAATGGCATGTGCAAGTTGCAAAACAGGCGTGCAGCTTGATTGATGTGAGTGCCTCTTGCAAAATAAGTATGGCTTCTCTCACCACCCTAAGCAATCACCTTAGTCACTTGAAGCTCTGGAGAATCCAACCTGAAATGATTAAAGAGTAACAACCTGAATTCCAGGTGTGCTAAGGTTAGTGGAGTTGGATAGGAATGGTGACACTGTCACCAGATCAGTGAGTAGGATTGTTATGGGGGAATGTTTCCAAAGGTTGAGCAGGAATCTGCCTGGCCAATAGATAATGAGTTCCTGATTTTTCATAACAAAGAATCTGAGGACATATCAGGATAAAAATTGGGCAAGTTAATGAGTAGCGTAATATGAAGGAAAGAGAAAGAGTAGTTCATAACCCAGAAATGGGTACAGGCACACTGATAACAAATGCAATGAATGTGGTAAGATCACATGTATGTGGTAAGAAAGAATACGCTAAAGCCACCAGCACAACAATGTTTATCACAGCATAATTTGTCATAGCTAAAATATGGAACCAACCCAGATGCCCCTCAGTAGATGAATGGATCAGGAAATTGTGGGTACATATACACATTGGAATTTTTTGCCTCTATCAGAAAGAATGACATTGCCCCATTTGTAAGGAAATGGAAGGACTTGGAAAAAATTGTTCTAAGTGAAGTGAGCCAGACCCAAAGAAACATGGACTCTGTGGTCTCCTTCATAGGGAATAATTAGCACAGGTTTAGGCTAGTCACAGGCAGAGGATCACAAGAGCCTAATAGCTATCTATGCCCTTATGAATGCATAAGATGATGCTAAGTGAAATGAACTCCATGTTATGGAAGCGACTGTTATATCACTGTTGTAATTACTTTCAATATGCCATGTGAAACCATAGCTTCTATTATTGATGATCCTCTTGTATCCTCCTGCTGTGGTTGTACCTGCACTATCACTGTATCTTATCTAAGTACACTGGAAACTGTATATACTGGTATTAGAACTAGGGAACTGAAAGGGCATATCAAAATCGAGAGACAAAGGATGAAAAGACAAACAATTCCAAAAGCAGTATTTACAAAACCATTTGGTGTAAACCAACTGAACAACTCATGGGGGGAGAGGAAGAGGGGCAGGGGGGAGGGGGGAATGAGGGAGGAGGTAACAAACAGTACAAGAAATGTACCAAAGGCCTAACGGATGAAACTGTAACCTGTCTGTACATCACTTTGACAATAAATAAGAATAAATAAATAAAAACAGCACACCAATTCTATAATTCCCGGTTTAAAAAAAAAAGAAAGTTGGTTGGAGTTGTGATTGTATTCACTTTAGGGTAATTATTTCCTTTTGATTAAACACGTGGTACTATTGGCATTTTTCTGTGCCCTTTCTAAGAATTGAACCCAGGATCTAGAAGATGTCCTTGACTATTATGCTCAAGGCTAGTGCTCTACTACCTTGAGCCACAGTGTCAGTTCTGGTTTGCTGGCTTTTAATTGGAGATAAGAGTCTCACAGTCTTTCCTGCTCTTACTGGCTTTGAACTGTAGCTGTCTACAACTGTTGTTGTAGGCTGTAGATCTCAGCCTCCTGATAGCTAGGGTTAGAGACATGAACCAGTGAAAACCAGCTTTATTTTTGTCATGCTTGGTGTTACACTTTCATGAATTGGGCTAAGGACTTAGAGGTTGATCTGCTCACTAAACTGAATCATTAGTGTTTGGGCTTCCTTTCAAGTAAAGGATGGGTTCCATCCCACTTTCCACCAAGAATAGTGTCCAAAACCAAGATAAATTTTCTTCCTTAACCATGTTTTGTGCCAAGAAAAGTCATTTTCCCACAATAATTTTCTTAAAGATATCTTTGTTCAGTTCCCAGAGCACATTAATTATTGGGGCAAGCAGAAAGGGTCAGAGGGAGAGAGCTGCTTTTCTTTTTTTTTTCCTTTTACCAAATACTGCAGTTTATGAGGCAGTTTAAGGCTTAAAGGCAAAATAGTGCTTATGTGCTTTTACTCAAGCTATTCAGTAAAACAGTGTTTGTCTCTAAATTCCTAGCTGCTACTTCCCTTGTTTCATTTTCTCTAATTAACTCTAACTTAAGGCCAATAAACTGAGCAGGAGACGACCAGTGGAAGAGTTGACAACAGGGGTGTTTGGGATGTTTCTGGGCCTTTCTTCTGGGGCAATATTTCCTCTGTCCATCCTCTGCTGACACCTAGAACCCTCAGTGACCCCAGGCCCCTCTCTTATAAGGACTTCAGATTTAGGCCTGTCATTCCTAGTGTCTTCAGGGGACAATGATGTGATGAAAGGATGGGATGCTGGTCTGGTCTGACAGCAGGAAACAGGGTTATTTCAGTACATTCCACCTGGGGATGGGATTTCTGGTCTATTTACTTATTCATTTATTTATTTTTTATTTTTTAGTGCTGGTCCTGGGGCTTGAATTCAGGACCTGGGCCTGAATTTTTTTCCCCTCAATGCTAATGTTTTACCACTAGGGCTATAGCTCCCCTTCTGGTTTTGCTTTGGTTTGTGGGGGGGTGTTTTTTGAGGATAATTGGCAGTAAGAGTCTCAGGGACTTTGTTGCTTAAATTATCTTTGAATCTTCATCCTCAGATCTAAGTAAGCCTTCTGAGCAGCTTGGGTTACAAGTATGAGCCACTGGTACCTGAGTTCCCTTCATTCTTATCCCATGTGAAGTCCTCATATAGCCTGAGCCTCCCCGATCCAAGTATTTCAGGAGAAAACTATCTCCTGCCAAGGTTTCCTAGTGTAGGTCCAGGAGGTGGAAGCTTTCCGTTGAGAAAATATACCACTGTTTGCCTAGATGAAGAAGCATAGATGAAAACACAGATGCATTTAAATAACTGTGAGTCCCTCTAACTGAGCAGGTAACCTCTCACCAATTTGACCTCTCAGGTAACAGCTAATAAAGTCAGGGTACTTCTTTCAAAGAACCCCACATCAAGGCTGTGAATTCATATAATCAGAGGCCTGAAGGTTGGGTAGGAAATGGGTAACAAAGATTCACCTGATCAGATACCCTTGGGTGGAGAGCTGAACAAAGGGGTCCTGATTCATTCATCTGAGTCTCTCTACTGAGATAAGGGCTTCCTCTGATCACCCTCTGCTTTTTTTTTTTTTTTGGCCAGTCGTGGGCCTTGGACTCAGGGCCTGAGCACTGTCCCTGGCTTCTTCCCGCTCAAGGCTAGCACTCTGCCACTTGAGCCACAGCGCCGCTTCTGGCCGTTTTCTGTATATGTGGTGCTGGGGAATCGAACCTAGGGCCTCGTGTATCCGAGGCAGGCACTCTTGCCACTAGGCTATATCCCCAGCCCACCCTCTGCTTTTAATGATCGCTTCCACAGCCCAATCCCTAACCATGGTAGCTCAGAACAACTAGGACTCCCAGATTCCCTTGTGAAAGAAGGAGGGATGAGTGATTGGGAGGGAGGCTCACCGAAGAGGTAATCCTAGAAAGACATTGCTGATAGAGGGACCAGCTGTGGTTTCACTGTGGAGGGGGAGAATCTTCCTCTGTCCACTCTGACTTTTACCTCCAGTAGTCATAGAGTTTAGACTTCTCCACTTCACATACCTGAACATATCAGCAGAGGGCTCTGGCTTACTTGCTGCAATGGCACAGAAGTGCATGTGTGCAGTGCTTACAGAAAGTGTGCAGTTAAATTGCTGTTGGTCCCTTTATAGGATGAGTGGGAGGGGCCTCCTACTGCCTTAAAGCTATCACACAAGCCCTTATAGAGACCAAGCTTGTTCCTTCTGAGGACATCAACCAGGTTATTCCTTCCAAGGTTCGTATCACCAGAACCTTGAGAGTGGGAGTGGTAAGGTTCTTGCCCGACCACACAACAACTGCTAAAGTGATGCAAACGGGCATCCCCATGAATTAGGTGCAGATATTCTAGAGCACACAGAGCTTCCTCTGCTCATACTCTGCTTCCACCTGCACCTCTCACAGATTCAGGCATTTCCCCTAACATGAGTCCAGATGAAGTCAGTTACTCTTAGGGGGCCCTTGAAGGGTTGGAAAGGACTGAGTGAGGAGTGGGGGCTCTATATTGAAGTGAAACCACATCAGATTGCAAAGGATTGATTAAGATGGATTAATTTGGGGCCCTCTGGAGATAACACTTACTTAGGTAATACTTGATTTGGTCTCCTCAGAGAGCCTGGGGCCTTCCTTCCATGAACATCAGATCTACAGTGAAATGCCCCAGGATCCCTAGGGTAGAAGGAGGAGATAGTCAAATGCTCCTCTGTTGTGATAGGCCTAAATGCACGGAGTTGATAGCTAGGATGCACCTGAAATATTAGCTATCCTTCCATTTGTGGACTCTTCCTCCATTCATTCTCAAGGTCTCACCTCTACCACTCCCAGAGTTCTTATCTTTTCACCTTTAAGATATTTAGTGGGGAGATATTGCTGATGTGCAGGTTTCTGGGTACAAAATGGGCTGTCTCATGACTAGAAACCCACTTGTGCTGGACTGAAAAGATGGTGCTAGATTATTGTGGGTGCTTATATTGGAGGAGAGTTGGTGCCTTTCTATCCTCTATTTCCAACTTCCTTTTGTAGTCTCTTCTCTCCACATCAAGGTACTCAAATTGACACTTAGACTTTCCAGTTTCCTGCAACAGGAGAGAGTAAAGGCTAGTTAGGTGCTTCATTTCATCAGGTGCCTCTGGGACCAGTGCTAGAAATAATGTTTGCAGGTGACCCATTTGTGGATATTTCAGCAGGGTTGGGGTTTCTCTTTTTACCCTTTTCTCTCATGTATATACCCATAGTGCCTGGGTGCCTCCCACCCTAGGATCCCAGTTCAAGAGTGAGTAATTGAGAGTTCCTTGTATTACCGGAAGTGGTGCATCACAGATGGTATTGCTTACCTAAAGAATGAATGCAATTCCCTTGTGTATATATACACCACATTTTCTTGATCCACTCATCCACTAAGGGGCATCTGGACTGATTTTGTATCCTGTCTATGGTGAATCATGCTATAATGATCATGGCTGTTAAGGTGGATTTCCTGTAGCCTTGTTTGTGTTCTTGTAGATAAATATTCAAGAGTGGAATGCTGAATGAAAGGATTGTCCTATGTTTACTTTTTTAAGGAACCTTCATAGTGCCTTCTGGAGTTGTTGCACAAGTTTACACTCCCACCAATAATAGAATTGTCTTCAGGCCACATCCTCATCAGCATTTGTTGGTGCAATTGTTAATGTACAAAGAAGGCAAAAGAATAAAGTAATGCAAGAATTAGCTTTAGTCAGTTCTCATGGCTTATACCTGTAATCCTAGTTATTTAGTTGCTGCAATCTGAGCAGTTTGGTTTGAAACAAGCCTGGGCCAGAAATCTGTGAGTTTCTTATCTGAACTACCTAAAAGACAGAAGTGGAGCTGTGGCTCAAGTGCTAAAGTGCTAGTCTTAAGCAAAACAAGAAGCTCAGGGACTTGAATTCAAGGGTTGTACCAGCACACACACACACACACACACACACACACACACACACACACACACAGACACCACAGAAACCCCCCCCCGAACATCCCCCCCCCCAAGAATTTGCTTTCCATTCCACTGTCCCTATGCATTTGATTGCTAATTTAGTCTCAGTTCTAAGAATACACATATTCTAATGCCGAGTTTTCCTGTTCAGGACCACAAAGTAATATGGTTTCCAAATGGGTCAAAAAGTAGCAAAACTCACCCCTAACCTATTTTCTACCCTGAAAAAAAAAGCATTGATTTAAAGGGAAATCTGAAGAACTCTAAAGGAAATAAAGATCAGTTTTGAAGTCACCCAGATAAAACAGAAACACAAAAATGCTATGCAATAGGTTCCGTAGGTTCTGCTCAACCTCCCCTTTTGCTCCACTACTCAGAACACTTCCTCCTGTCTTCAGACACAAAATAAGGAGATTATTCATTTCCTATGATGAAACAGGAGCTACTGCATGTGACCTTAGAAAATTCCCTAGCACTGGAAATTCACCAGCCTGCCTTCAGTAGATTAGCCTTCACTTCATGAATGAGGGCCCACTTCCTCATTTCTGAAAACATCTTCCTACAGGGATGGAATGCACCTGGGATCACCTCTAATGGACTAGTGCCAGTGTTCCATCATGGGATGGGGTTCTTTAGGACCTCCTAGCAAGCAGCACCACTACTGGGCTAGTGCCAGTGTTCCTGAACCTTCCACATGTTCCATTAAGAGCTTCTTGCAATTCCTAGAGGTAGCAAACACACCTATCAAACTGAATGGTGGACAGGCAACGGCTTTCTAGCCCAGTTGCTTTCCATGAAGATGATACATAGAATGATGATCACAAGGCCTGTCTTGGTCCTGCTCTGCACATCATTCAGAATCCCTTCATATGTGAGTTCTGCCACAGTGACAAACATAGGAGTAGAGTGTGTAGTTAGTTCACTTCCTTCATTCCTATGCCAAAGAGAAGATAAAAAAGAAACTCAATTTATAAGAGGTTCACTAGACAAATTTAAAGTGAGAGAGGATATGAAGAAAAACTCAAGTCTAATATTATGACCTGACCAAGAGTTGACAGATTTCTAAGGGGTGAATGTACCATGAGAAAGGACAGTGATTGGCCCAGTCCCAGTGAGTTACATTTGAAATCCTAGCTACTCAGGAGGATGATATTTGAGGATCACAGTTCAAAGTCATCCCAGGCATGAAAGTCCCTGAGATTGCTATCTCCAATTTGTTACCAAAAAACCTGGAAGTACACTTGCAGCTCAAAGGGGTTCAATGCTACCAAAGCAAAAATGCTTAGAGACAATGCCTAGGCCCTGAGTTCAAGCCTCAGGACCATCTCACACACACACATACAGAGAGGGAGGGGAGAGAGAGACCAGGGGGGATGACAGTGATTGAGTGATTGAGATTGGGATAGTGAGGAATCTGGGTGAAGAGAAATGAAGAGGTCAGTGAGGAAGTACTCATTGAGCCAAACAGGACTGTATGCAGACATAGATATTAAGTCTCTCCTTGTAGCTGGTTCATCAACTTGTCACCAGAGGTGGGCACAATTTATCATGGCTAAAATATGGAACCAACCTAGATGCCCCTCAGTAGATGAATGGATCAAGAAAATGTGGTACACATACACAATGGAAATCTATGCTTCTATCAGAAAGAAGGCATTGCCCCATTCGGAAGGAAATGGAAAGACTTGGAAAAAAATCATACTAGTGAAATGAGCCAGACCCAAAGAAACATAGACTCTATGGTTTCCCTCATTTGTAATAATTAAGGTCTAGGATAGTTCTAGCAGAAGATCACATTAGCTCATAGCTATGTACATATGAACACATAAGATAATGCTAACTGAAATGAACTCCAAGTTATGTAAATAAGTGGTTTATTATTGTAGTTGTTATTTTCAATGTACCATGTGAAATTATGCCTTTTTCTTTTGTTTATCTTCCCCATGGTTTTACCCCTAATGTCACTGTGACTGATTTTGGTAACCTGTGTATTGTATATATGTTTATCAGAACTAGGGAAGGAAGAGGCTAGAAATGTGGCTTAGTGGTAGAGTGCTTGCTTAGCATATACGAAGCCCTGGGTTTGATTCCTCAGCACTATATAAATAGAAAAAGCTGGAAGTGGTACTGTGGCTCAAGTGGTAGAGTGTTAGCCTTGAGCAAGGGACAGTGCTCAAGCTCTGAGTACAAGCTCCAGGACAGGCAAAAAAATAAAAAAGAACTAGAGAAGGGAAGGGGAACATCATAATGGAGAGACAAAGTGTAAAAGTAAACCAATGCACCAGCAATACTTACAAAAGTATATGCTGTAAACCAACTGTACAACAGTTGGTTTGGGGGGGCCGGTGGTGAGGGAAATGGGGAGGAGAAAAAGAGGGAGGAAAAATGAGGAAGGAGAAAAATGTCTGATAAGAAATGTACTCACTGCCTTACATATGAAACTGTAACCCCTCTGTACATCACTTTGAAAACAAATAAATAAATAAATACTTGCTTTTAAAAATATGTAACCAGCATTTACTCTGAGGTAAAGCTCCTAGTTCTTGGCATCCAAAGCAAGATACTGAGCACAGAAATACACCAAAGTTAAGCAGCAAAGCAAAGATTTTAATTGAGAATGCAAAAAATGCACTATTAAAGGAAACATCAGTCTCAAGTGAAGCACCTTAAGGGCAGCCAGACTGCTATGGATTTCCAGTTTCATAGGTCTCAAGGAATATGAGAGAAGTCCATAATCATAGCAGTGGTGGCTTGCTTTTGGATTTCTGTTTAAAATAAATACTAGCTTAGGTGCATATGCAGATGATTGCCATTGATGCAATTCATATGATGAAACACTCCATGGAGGTTTTTCTTTTCTCCAAAGGTTAGGAAATGAACACACTGGTTTATACCACTGTTATGTTACTATCTGGTTAGAATCAATTTGAATGTGTCCTGTTTCCTAGGAAGAAGTTCTAAACTTAGACTAAACACACATGGCTACTGCAAGGACGAGTGGCCATGAGTAATACTCAGAGATTTAACTCATAGATGTTCCCCAAAGCATGGCCTGCAAAGGAATGATTTCTGCTTTTCCATGTAGCTCAGTGGCCTCACTACTACCAATTTTGTATTTTGATGAATTCATTTGAACTCATGACCTTGTGCTTGACAGGAAGGCTTTCTACCACTTGAGCCAACCTATTGAGACCATTTGGGCTTTCTTATTTTCTGAATACTTTCTTCCTTTTCACCTTGGTGGGTCTCTGGAAATTCATCCTCCTGTTTATACTTGCCACCTTGCTGGCTTGCAGGGCATACAAATGCATGCATGTTTTTATGGGTTGACATGGGGGTCTTGCTAACTATTTGTCCTAACAGGCCTTGAAATTAAATTTTACAGATGGCAGGCCCTGGAGTAGCTAGGTTATAGGCATGAGTCACTGTGCCTGGCTCCCCTATTCACCCTAACTAATGGGGCACTGTATGTTACAATCTTGGCCTGTAATCTATTCAGGGAATGTGTACAGCGTCTGTATGACCCCAGGTTTCCTATGGGTCCTGATAGTGACTAGATGATGCTTCATGCCCAGAGACCTGGAGAAGATTACACTGTGATTGACGGAGTTGAGACTGTTCGAGTTGACAGAGGAAGTTCCTGTTCCTCCACTAACGTTACCCCAATTGTTCCAGCTATACCTCTCATTTCAACTCCTTGTCTGGAGATGTATTTCAGATAAATGTCCTTCCTATTTGTTCATTCCTCTTTTTACCTATGAGATCTTTGGAGTCCCAGGGTTGTTTAAAATCTCAGCAAGTTTGAGGGATGGGGCTCTCAGAGGGAGCCAGTTGAAAACAGAGGGTGATCCAAAGGAATCCCTGTCTCTAGTGGAGAGACTGGACCCAAATGATTCGTCTGAAACCTGTTTCTAATCTTCTATACTGAGGAATCTCCCCAGGTAAATGTTTCCATTATTTCCCAACTTGTGCCTCTGCCACTGTCCTTGGTCTGAGGTTCTTGGAGGGGACTGGTCCTGCTTCTAGCAGGAAGTTGATGAGAACTGGCTTGAGAAGAGGAATGATTCAACTCTCAGAAGATCAGTAACCCGCAAAAATCTAACTGTACCCCTGCTGTCACCTCTGTGTTCAGGAGCATAGGCTAGAATCCCTCCTTCTCTCACACCCTTATAAGTCAGGAGAGGCTGAAATAGTTACAATATTCTCCTGAAATATTTGGATAGAAGGGATAGAAAGGACCTGGATCTTGAGAATGGTCTAGATGACTTCAGTGGGTGAACAGAGGAATTCCTGTCCACAAATGGAGAGTTCCAAAATAATCTAGCTGCATCATTGCTGTGACTTCTTTTCCCTAGGGTTGGTCAAGTGAGGGTAGCACATTCCTCACCCCTTCCTTCCCACTCAAAGGCTCTGGATTAACATTCTTCTCTGGAGTCCTAGGATGGGAAGCTGCTGGGATTTCTGAAGGGTCCAGGTTTGATCACAGTGTAGACAGAAGAAACAATGGCCCCAAGTGGACGGTAAGAAACTTAAAGCAGTCCTCTTGGAAGTCTTCACTGACAGACTATTACTTAGATGAATGTCAAGATGATCTTATATTTTACATTTGGTTAGGGGACCTAGATGTCAGATTGTTGTAGTGTGGTACTTCGAAGGCTTATTTCCAGGCATGCTAAGTCACAGAGATGAGAGTTTGGTTTGGTGAGAAGAATTATATACTCTCCTCATATCTAGGGTGGGGAATGTCTGAGAGGATGGCTATATAAGGCCCATGAAATGATCTAGTACATGAGGGGACAGACACATATGCTTTGTCAGCACATGCACCACTATTGATAATTTTGGATAGGACATAAATGATGTTAGACATATCCTAGTAGGCCTATGCAGAGGCTAAAGATTTCCCACTTCTGTGAGAGGGACCCTCAGTAATCTCCTTGCATGGTTTCTGCCATCTCTCACATATGGATGCCTAGTCAGGAGAATACCCTTTATGTCTCAAGAAATGGTGATAGTGAGATCTTTGTTCTAAGATTTGTAGGTGTGAGAATTAGAGAGGCCTTAGCTCTGTGAGCACTGGAGGTGAGCACATGCTTTTGGGGACAGGAAGTGACTCTCCAGACACGTGTTCTAGATGTAATCCAGCTGTACAAAAGCTGTCACTCCTGAGCCCAAGGCCATCCAGGCATCTAGTTGCATGTAGTCCTGTGAGCAAGCCTCCTTCTGTCCCTCCCTTCTACTTTTATTTCTCATTTTAGTAATCTGTGATGTTTGAATCAAGGGGCTTGTGGATGTTGGGGTGTTACTCTACCACCATCTAGCCAATTCTCCAGTCCTTTTTGCTTTGGATAGTTTTCAAAACTAATCTAAATTTTGACTGGGAAGCCCTGGACCTCAACCTTTCTAATCATGATTATCATATAATTTTGAATGACAGGACATACTGATGCACTCAGCTTTTTTATTTTTTGACATGCCTACGCTGGCCGCCAATTGAGATTCTCCCCATCTCAGCCTCCTGAGGAAACAGATTTGCAGTCATAAGTCACCCCACCAAGATCCACTTCTTCTATATCAGGGAACTTGAGAGTCAGAGCTTTTGTCTAGAGTTAGGTCCAGGTTTAGTCAGATGTCAAGGTACAGGTGGTTTCTAGAGGGTGAGATCAAGAAGCCCCATCCCCAGGTAGAAGGTGCACCAATGTTGCATCTACATTGACAATGTCAGCCCTGTACCAGCATTCATATCTGAAGAGAAGTGGATACTGCTATCACTCAGCCAACCTCTACTTCTGAATCCAGTAACCATGGAGATATGACTTGGAGAGTATAACTGCTGGCTCTTAGAGGGATCCCAGTCAGGTTAGAGGTTGAGCAGAGAAAGCCAACACCCAGGTGTCGTGTCATGAAATCATCCATCTGCACCACAGTTGTCAGCCCTAAACACTTACAGACTTCAAGTATGGCCAGCATCCCCACAGTTTTCCTGCATTAAATGAAACTTAACCCAGAACTTAATTCTAACCTTCCCCAGAAGGTGCCTTGACAGGAACAGCCATGGTCTGGGGTGTGTGGATATGAGGCCTTGACTCTGTTCTGCATGTAATCAGAGAATGAACAGAGGAAGCTTTATAGAGGGACCTAAAACAATCCATATTCTACCCAGTTCTCAGCTATGCTCCCTAGGGTGAGAATAGGTATGAGGGCCTTAATCAGAGAACCTTGGACCATACTATTAAGGAGAGGATATTAGACTTCAAGATAAAAGGGAATCTGACCAAAGCCTCCCTCTGCTGTCAGGCCAGGGAGGCCTCATCCCTGTACCTGTCCTGTCTATGAACCAGAACCCAAACCTTTACTCCATGGGTCATTAGTGTGGAACAGAGTTGTGCAGAGTTGTGCGGTTGTGGGAATACTCTCTGGACTAGAATCAACCTGGACAGAGCAGTGATAGTTGCTGGATTATTTGCATCCTTTCATTAAAGGATAAAACATTCTCCGCTGATTCTCTTCTCCCACATTACCCCCTCACAGCCTAGGCCTTCCCTATGAATGGATCAAAGAAACAAAGGATGTGACTCCCCCGCAGCTCTGTATTGGAAAGGGATGGGGGAGTAGTTCGTAAACTTGCATACATTGATGAGCCAAAAAAGTAAGAGTTGTAGCTGTATTCAGGTCCTGGGTGGAGCTTCCTCTGTCTAACTTCAGCATATTTTTACTATTATTGGCAGAGCAGATTGCTTTCCATTCAGTGATCTTGCAGTACTCAGTGCAAAGCTCTGATTGTCAGAGTTCCTTGAGTTAGAAAGATGCATTCTCCTGATTAGATGCATACATATACAAGGTTGCTAACAGCAGTACCCATGAGCTATTTTGGAGCCCTAATTGGATAGGGGTGTCCTCTGTCCTCAGATTGATTCTCAGAGAGCCAAGGGCTCTCAACTTCATAAACCAAGGGTGTTCCTCCCAGATTGCCTCAAGTTGTAAAGAGTGGGTGGTGCAAGGGATAAGCCATTCCTCTGACTAGATTTTCCCAGCAAGGCTGACTTTCTGCATGCAGCTGGCTTATTTTAGGGTTATTTGGAGAGGGGATTCCTGTGATCATGCTCAAATGTCTCTTCCGTCTTTCACAAACCTTCAGCTTCTTCCTTTATGAATTTCACAATAATTCTGTTATCCTCAACCTCTGACCCCTCATCTCCAGGGATCTCTGAGGCAAAAGAGAGGAGATTCCTGACTAGACACCTGTTGGGGTCCATCTTCCCCCCTAGATGGAAGGGGCCTGAGGCACCTCCCCCAGCTGGGGAATGCAGCCCTTCCATCCTCTCTACATTGGAATCTGGAGAAACCGGTCGGGTAGAGAGACCCCCGACTTAGCTGGCAGCCAGCCTGGCGCGTACCAGCCCCGCCCTGGTTTGGCACGCTCAGAGTGACGTAGCCCCTTGGAGGTCAAGTGACCAGCCCCTTGGAGGTCAAGTGACAGCCTTTTGGCCTATGGGAATCCTGGCCAACCCCCTTCCCCCGGATCATCTACCCTTGTCCCTTTCTCAATAAAGTTAGTTCGCTCTCAGAGGCTGACCCGTGGTCTATGTCCGTTGCTTCCAGAGTAGGATAGCGGTCACATTACCACGCGGGTCGCGCGCCCGCCAGGACGGAGACATCCCCACGTCTCACCCCGACAAACCTGCAGGCCGAGGGTTGGGGTAGAAGGCGATGCGAGGATAATAAGAGAGAAAGAAATGAGCACTTGAGCCGGAGCAGAGAAAGCACTCCCCACAGACACCAACATGTTCAGAACTAATAATATGGGGGTAGCTGAATTATTTTTTATTGGGTGGAATGGTTATTCTGTTCCAACATAGCTTTAATTTCAAACTTTCAAAGATTTCTTCTGTGCAGCCACTTTGCCTCTGTTCTCTGTAACAGAGAAAATAAAGCTGTGAGATTCAGGGATAACTGAGGCAGGAGAAGATACTGTCTTGATTAGACACGATGTGGGGCATGTAGATGTGGATCTTGCTGGGTTCTCACTTTGATGCCTACCAGGTTAAGAACTCACCCTGTAGTAATTAAAAAACACAATCCTTAAGTCAAGCTTTATTTCTTTGTGACCCCAGAAGAGGAATTAAGGGGATGCCAATCCACAAAGGCTTCCTAGGTTTCCCCATACTGTTGGGCTCGCTCTACTTCTCCTCCGCTTGGGGGGGGGGAAAGGGGCTTGTCCACCCCTTCCTGTGTGGTCCTTTATTGCTCTCATGTGGGAGCGATGGCCACAGGTAGCCCTCAGTAGCGTGTGGTCGCAGAGTGCCCCAAACCCGTCAAGGAAGACACGGATGTGCGGGTCCCTGGAGACCGCCTCTAGGATGTCTGATTTATTCAAATGAGGCGCCAAGAGATATACCCCAAAGGCGAGGAAAGGAGAGGGGCCCCTGATTGGCCCCAAGGGCTGTCCGTCAAGTGATGTCAGGGGACTTCCTCTTTGGGCGGAGGCCCAGCCCCCCAAGGACTGGGTTCTGGAGTTCCCCCTCAACCCCCCACCCTCCCACCCCCGCCATTGCACACGTGCTCGCCCCTGGAGGTGGGGGCTTCTCTTCCTGTGGAAGGTGGAAGAGGAGGGGATGGGCCAAAGCCAGCTGTGGCCTCTTAAAGGCACACCTGACCCCAACACCATACCTGATGGGAAGGACTTCTTGGAGCCAGGGCTCTGGATATTTGGTATTCATTACTAATAGATTCTGGACACCTCCCTTTGCTGACCAGTGATAGACAGGTTAATAAAACTTGCTCTCTTCTCTCAGCAGGCTGAGATCTGAGAATCAGGAAGATGAGTCTCAGAGACTCTTATCTCCAATAAATTTCTTAGAAAAAGCCAGAAGCAGTGCTTTGGCTCAAGTGGTAGGGCACTAGCCTGGAGCACAAAGAGGCTCAAGGACAGTGCCCCAAGCCCTAAATTCAACTCCAACAACAGGAAAAAAAACTTGTATTGTTATAATTCTCCATTCTCACATCCTCACTATGTTAACACCTGAGATACGTAAATGAGGACACAGTTCATTGAGACAACATGGTTATGATTTCTCATGGCTCATAGACAAATTAAGGGCTCAGGAAGTATCTTTTGTGTGGAGTATACTCAACATATTCCCAGTTCCTCATCATGAGACCTTGAATCCTTTTCCTCTGTTGACCTGCAGATCTGACTTACAAGCAAAGGCCACTGCCACACCATGCCATAAGCACCAACCACACTCTGAATAGAAAGCCAGTCATGATATCTTCCTTATAGGATGACTGGAAGCAACATGGGCTGCAAAGAGGGGCAGGATTCTCACATCTTGCTTCAGGTATCCTTTGCTGGGGTCAGGGCTCCACTGAGAAGATGCCCCACATCAGAACAACAGCCCTCCTCCCTGAAAGCAGCCCAAAGACAGAAGTGAAGAAGCCCTGAGTATAGCCACAGTTCAAGGCCTCCCAGCAATAAGAGAGAATGGAGGTTGCTCTCTGTTCCAAGGTACAGTGTCCTTTCTTGCCTACCCGTTGACTCAGGTGGGACCTACCATTCTCATCTCTTGAAATATCTCTCTCAGATTTTAAGGTTGATGAGTTGGAGGCATAGTTCAATTGTTAAGAGTGCTAGTCAGTGAGTGAAAGTGGCAGGTGCTAAGTTACAATCATATATAAACAATAAAAGAAGAAAATATTTCAAAGGTGAAGGACAGTACTTATCTTGAAATTAGGATCAAGATTGTACCCCAATCTCTCCTGGGTTTGGGGCCCCTCAGTCCTGTCTCATATCTCCCCTTGACTTTCTATCGGACCTGAAAGGCTCATCTGATGAAGCTGTGTTCTTTTACCAAACCCATAACCACTTTCAGATCCAGATGCTAAAGGCATAAAGCAGCAGCCTTGTCCCTCTTGATGGGGCCTCAGCAAGCTCACAGTAGTTGTGGGGCTGGGCACATGCAGGGCAATCCCAATCCTTTCTAAATCCTCACCTTGACTCTCAACAGAGTCTGTGCCCTCATTCTGCTAAAGGAAGGACCTGTTTCACCTACATAATCCTAGGTCTAATCTCTTATTAGACCCAGAAGTTTATGTTAGCCATCATGTCTCCAGACCATTGCATGGGGCCTCCCTGGAAAGACATCTGGGACTGGCTTCCCTGAGAAGCCAGAAACATAAGTCAACGATCTTCTCTCTAAAAATATAGGTTGTTGCCATTCCCACCAAGGGCATGGCTTTTTGTAAGGTAAGAGACCATGCTGAAGGCTGCTAGGTCTGGATGAGCAAGGATAAACAGAAGAAGAAGAATATGATGATTCTGAGGGACACTCCAGCCTCACTTCGGGTACTGTTACTGATTTCAAGTAGCGCCTCAACCCCCTCCCCAAAACCTCTTCCTTCTGTTCTCCTTACACCAAGCCTTTACTCTCATCATCCACTGAGGGTAAAGGAATGAGTGGGGAGGGTGGTCACCTGACTAGATACCTCTGTGGGCAAGGCTGACAATAGAGCTTCAGTTCAATTATTTGTGGAGCCTCTCAAACAACTGTTGCTGTTCACCCTACCTCCCTCCAGGACCTGTCTCAGAGACAGGCCAGCCAACAGTTGTTAATTCCCTATCCCCTGAAGCAGGAATGAAAAAAGCAATTTTAAAAAGGGGAAGGGAGGGATAAAGGACAGAGCCAATCGACTATAGCAGGGGTTCTGGTGCATTATTTAAGGACCTTCTTTTTAAGGACATCATCCTCTGTTTACACTCAGAATCTCACCATCACCACTTGCAGAGTGGAGGACTCATTGCTCAGTTTCCTGTAGACCTCAGAACAAAGCTCTCTTAGCATAATCTAATGCAGATAGAGACACAGGTCTCACTAGATTTCCATTTTTATTGTGCTGATAACAAGACTTAAGATAGTTTGGGTTCATTTGATTCCTGGAGAATTTCTCAGTCCACCTGCTTCTTCACTTTCACCCACCCAGAGTCAGGAACTCTAGCCTTCAACACCATAGTTTTGTTTGTTCCTTGTTTTGTGCTGGTACTAGAGCTTGAACTCAGGGCCTGTGTGCTGTCTCTTAGTGCTTCCTGGCTTTTTAGTGGATAATTAGAGATTGGAGTCTCATAGTCTTTACTGCATAGGCTGGCTAGGAATCTCAATTCCCATATCTAAGCCTCCTAAGTAGCTAAGATTGCAAGCCTGAGACACCAGCACCTGGCTTTAGACCAAGTTTCATACCCCCAGAGTCATCTACAGTAAAAGTAAGGAGTGGAGCATGGTTTGGGGAGTGCTCACTAGATGCTCTGGGTAATGTGCTCACAAGGTGAGTGTAGCTGCATTGTTGAGGAGCTTCTGCCTGTAGAGGGGTTTCCTTTGTTCATCCTTAGCTGTCTTTTCAGCCTCCTATGTGCATTGGTACTTCCTTTAGGAATCTCAAAATATGGAGGGATAAAGGGCAAACAAATGAAGCAGTACTACTCAGCAGACAGTATGTTGAAAATAAACTATGCAACTTATAGGTAGGTAGGGAAAGAAAAAACTGTGTGAAAGTGAAGGAAGGGGTGATATTGTCCAAAAAGAAATGTACTCATTGCTTCACATGAAAAGATAATCCTTTAATACATCACCTTTATAATAACAAAAACAACATTGAATGAAAAGAAATAATGAGGCAGAGTAGAATAGGGAAAATGAAGTGTAGTATACTACAGCCAGGAATTCAGAAACCAACACTGTATTTTGAAACATAGCACTACCTTCTTTGCTGTAACCCCCTACACTACTTTATAAACTACAGCATTCCTACAAAGAAATAGAAAAGGTAAGAGCAACTTTCTCATCTGACCTTGCTGCTGGCACAACATAGTGTGCTTTAAAAATGGAGCAAGGACATTATTTCTTTTTGAAAAGACTTGAGCAATACTTGAGAAGGCAAATACTTGAGAAATGACTCCTTCATGTATAAAATACTTCTCTCAAGGATGGACAACTGTATAAAAAGCAGTTGGCAGAATTCATCTTTCTTTGGAGAAATGCCTAAATATAATAATCAAACTTTAATGAGGAGGTCAGTATTGGAATCCCCAAGGCCAAGTGATTAAAGTGTAACAGCAAGAGTGATTTAAGTGTGCCAGGTGTGAGAACAAAGAAAAAACATTATGATAGAATAACTTTAATTCAAATCCTGCCTTCTATCAAAAACCTTAGGATAAACCCATTGTTCTTTATTGTTGTTTTTGTTTTCTTTGTGCCTTGTTTATTTGTCTTTGAGAGGGTAAGCAGGCACAGAAATGAGGAACAATCAGTGAACAAATACAGCAGTGGTAGCCACTAGATACTATGTTGAAAATAAACTATACAACATGTGGATAGGGATGACAATGAAAAACTGGGAGAAAGCAAGGGAAAGGGTGACTTCCAAAAAGAAATGTACTCATTACCTGACTCATGAAACTGCAACCCCACTGCTTTTAATCTTTATAATAACAATGAAAAACAAAATTTATGGTGGATCAAGTGGTAGAGTGCTATCCTTGAGCATAAAGAAGCCAGGGACAGTGCTCAGGCTCTGAGTTCAAGCCCCAGGACAGGCAAAAAAAAATAATAATCTCAAGGATTTTCCCCAGGGCTTCAAGTACAAACTTCAGATCTCAGCCTCCTGAGTAGCTAGGAATTACAGGCCCTACTTCACAAAGTTGTCACCTCAACCTCAATAAAGGAAGAAGAATACAGCAACTCAGATGAGTGTTATTTTTATCTGTTTGTGTTGTTTTCAAAGTATTTAAAATTTCCTTGCCGCACCCACACAAAGGGTAACAGCTGTCCTATGACACAGAAGTTTCCTAGACAACCAAATGTAATTAGAATTCTGCTTCCAGGAATAAGGATTTTTTAAGGGGAATATTGCAATTTGAACTCAGAATCTTATACTCTACTCACTTGAACCACCCCACCAGTCCTTTTTGTTTTAGGCAATTTTTTCAGCTAGGGACTTCTGCTTTTTATTCCTTGACAAGCCCTCCTTCCTGTGCCTCCCTAGTTGCTGAGATTACAAGCATGATATGAAAACATCCAGTTGCCATGTTTCTAGACAGAACCCAGTATGTGGGCCCAAGTACAAAGAACTTGCCAAGTTCTAACCCTAACCCATGTTTAAACCACTCAAAATATGTGCAGCATCAAGCAGGTTTCCAGACTCATTAAAGTCTCTGAAACAAACAAGTAAACACATTCAACTAAACCCACTTCAGAGGCATGAAACGCCCACATCCAGTGTTCATGCTACTTTGGGCAACAGACTGACCTCTAAACGTCCCAAGCAGGAGCAGAGTCCCGCCTACATTTCCTGTCAGACACTAACGGACTGCCACTTCTGCTTGGTCCCCTGCCTCTGCCTCTAGGCCCTCAGCTGGGGGAAAAGCTTCTGGATGGCCATGTAGAGAAGGCTGCAGCCGAAGAGGATGTGCCAGCCATAGGTGGCCAGCAGGGAGCCCACTGGAAAAGAAAAAAAATGGTTCCAGAAACTAAAAGTGACAAGTCTCCAACTGAACTCAATCAAGTTCAATGAGCCCAGCTCCTCCTTCCAGCTAAGGAAACTTTTTTTCTAGCGCTGGTGTCTCAGGCCTGGCTACTCAAACAGGCTGTGATCTGAGGATTGCAGACAAATCCGTGAGACTCTTCTCTCCCAGAGAGCAGCAAAAAGCCGAAAGTGGACATTGCTCAAGTGGTAGAGAGCCAGTCCTGCAGAGAAAAAGCCGATAACGCCGAAGAAGAAAAAAAGCAGCGATCTAAGGATCACTGAATTGGGGTACTTCTTAATCATCTGGAGAGTGGGGCCCAGCAGCTGGGGTTCTGGAAGATGAAAAGGACTTTTCTTGACCAGGCTTCGACATGACCTAAGTGACAGTAGAGGACATAGGGGCGGGGAGGAGTGGGAACTAGAAGAGGGGCACTCCGGGGCCCACCCCCAGAAGGGATGGCTGCGCCTAGAGCAGAGGACCCTGGAGGGGCACCATACACTCCCCCTGGAGGGGCAGCATACACTCCGGGTGCAGGTTGCACCCCATCCCAAGGCCTGTATGCTATGACCAAGCCCAGCGGCTGGCCAGGTGACACTAGAAAAAAAAATGTTTAACTTAAAAGTTCATATTGTCTCCCTTTGAGCACCCACATTCTGTTAGAGTGTGCCTCTGCCTTTCTGCTTGTCTGATGCTTGCTGTCTTGCTAAAGCTCAGCCAAGTTTTCTGACCATTGTAACTTGTGCTGAAAAATCTTAGTTTGCAATCAAAGTCAAGGATCTGAGACTAAAACTTCTGTAGGGAGACTTTTTGAACTCTTACCTGGAAGTGAAGACATTACTGCTCATACCTGAGGAACTCTAAAGCAGAAGGAGGCACTCTTCTGTTTAGAGCCCCACCTCTCACCTCTGTGGGGGTCACAGTAAGGGTGAAGCTGAATAATTTTGGAACACTTCATGGCTGAGAGGGTCTTCTGTCCATCCTCTGCTTTGAACTGGACTGCTGTGAAAGTGGAGCCTCTGCCCTCCATGAACCTCACACCGAGGCTGTTTCTCCCAGCATCCCTTGAGATGGAATGATTACATGGAGCACTGGTTCTCTTGCTGCACTGAACAGACAACTCCTCTTCATGCTGACAAAGAGGGGCACAGGTGGATCATTAGAGGGATGGGTTCCTCTGTCTAGCATCGGAAATTGCTTCTTCTACTCACAGAGCCTTGTTCCTGTCCTGTAAACACCTCAAAATAAGGCTTTGAGCCCCAGGACCCATTGTTACAGGAGATGCTGCGCTCTTGACAGGACAGGAAGTGGGTGGTGTGGATGGAGAGAGAACAAGCTGGTCCTCACCTTGATATATGCAATGTTGAGAATTTTCTCTAGATGACCTAAAAACACCCTTTAAAATCCATAGTGATGTTTCTCTCAGTAATTAGGTAGTGCAGAAACTGAGTCACAGTGATCCTAGAACCTGGCCAGGAGATGGGGGGGGGTGCTGTCCACCCAGCTCCAAGGCCTAGATGTGAGATAAACCACCCTTTGAATTGCAGGTGCTGGTTCAATGGGTAGAGCCTTAAGGGCCTTGCTATGGGGAATGTGTATTCTGTTGTTTAGCCCCAGGAGAGCTCTACTCCTTGTGCTGTGCTTATGTGCAATGCTTTGCTGAGGCTTGTTCTCCACCCAACATGTGACCTTTGTCTTTAAAAGCTTGGTGTTAGCTCTGTTCCAGGATGCAGGATTTTGTAATTGGCCACCTGCAGACTACTAGCATCCTAATAAAGACTCCAGAATTCGGACTTTCAAGTTGTGTCTTCTCTATTTTCTCATGACTGGTTTATATCTGATTTAAGGTATATTTTACTGCACAACAGTTAGAAGAGGAAAAGTAAAGGGAAAAATAATTCCTTTATGATCTCAAGATTTTATCACAACAAATCAAAAGGTCAGGTGGGAGCTACAGTGAGCTGTGTTAGGGGTGGGGCATTAACCTTGTCCTCACCTTGGTTCCTAGCTGAGGTAGTGTTCTTCCCACCAAACCCTTCCCCTCTCTCAGACCAGGATGCATAGTCAGGAATCAATTGCCTATTCACCCTGCATGATGCCTTGAAGCATTCTGAGCAAGGGAGGCATGAGCTTCCTCAGCTTCATCTCAGTCTTCCTCAGTACTCACTTTGATTTCCAGTAGTGCTTGACACCTCTGCTACATTCAAAACCAATTTCTCTAACCCCCTCCCCCCTTAACTCCTGTCAGACCCGGAGAATAAGTCTGGCATCCAACCTCTGGTCACATGAAATGGGGCCTCCCTGAAAATGCAGCAGTGACCCACTTCTGTGGTCTCTGGTGTATTTTTTTCCTTTTCTTTGCATTGCTTGTAGGGCTTGAACTCACGGCATAGGCACTGTCCCTGAGGCTTTTGCTCAAGGCTAGACCTCTACCAGTTGATCTGCACCTCCACTTCCAGATTTTTTTGTTTTTTGTGGTTAATTGGAGATAAAATTCTTACAGACGTTTATGTTCAGGCTGGCTTCAAGCCACCATCCTCAGATCTCAGCCTCCTGAGGAGCTAGGATTACAGGTATGAGCTACCAGTGCCCAGCATATTCTTTACCTTTGAGTCTAAGGTCTCTTTGTTTAAAGTTCCAGGCTATGTCCCCTCCAATGAACACTCTATCTTCTTTTTTACCTAAGACAAAATTAAAGGAATTAACACAATGCCACTCATGTGGCATTAGCTAATATAAACACCACAGGAATAATAGATTTGGGAGAGCTCCATCCTCTTTATGATCCCATCACTGATTCCAAACACAGGTTTTCCATCCCATTGCAAGAATCAGTCTTTCCCATTCAAAGAGAATCTCTTACTCTCAGAGTCTCTTATTCCCAGAGGATGGGGGGTTTGGAGGTGTTCACCTGACAATATGCCACTGTAGCAGGTCAGATAATTGGGATGCAGCTGCAAATTTGGAGAAACTGTTCATCAGGAGATTTTTTTCTCTCTCCAACCCCACAGTCTCATCTCCAATAATGGCAGACTGGTACTCTATCTATTGTGCAGAATTTCAGACCTCAGAGCACAGCTCTCACTGCTCTCTCTCTCTCCTCTCTCTCTCTCTCCAGGGTTGAAAACAAGGTAGCAGTTGGACTATTTTAGGCACCTCTCTGGGAACTAGGAGCTAGAAAGATGATGTTCATGTGGATACTCAAGCAGGTTTGTCTCAAGTGCCCTCTTTTCCAACTTTCTCAAGGTATATATAGTTACTCATGAAGAGGCCCGGACTCTTTCCCTCTGTTGATCTGCTCAGTCATCTTAGAAACAAAGGACACCAACTCTGTGACAGTCATCCGAACACTATGTAGGCAGTCAGAGGTGCTCTTTTCCTCACAAATACTGCCTCAAACAACCCTGGACAGATGGAGTAGCATATTTCCTGGGCCATGCACTGGGGATACTCTTCGTTTTTTCGTCTAAATAAAGGACCTGAACTGAGTACTGGACACTTTAGCTCATTGGATGAGTCATCTATCCAATCTCAATGATTGGTTCTTTTTTTTTCTTTTTCATTCATTTTTAGAGCATTAGGGATAACCTTGATCCTCACAAAGAATTCTAGTGTGGAGGAGCCCCACTCAGCTGATCAAGTCCCTATACCCTTTAACACAA